>NC_082736.1:24541535-24849035 GCF_030144855.1 Hypanus sabinus | reverse complement strand
TGATATTTTACAAAAATATGGCAATGTGTGATATGACTGACCTTTGACCTCATCATGCCCTTTGACCTTAATGTCTCACTGCATTTTCCTTGTAACTAACACTTTATTCCACCTGCTAAAGACAAGGATGAGCTTTATAAAAAAGTTGGCTTGATTTGCCACGTGTATATCTAAACGTATGGCAGAATCCGTTGCTTTGCGTCTCATCGAATCTGTGGGGGTTCTGCTGGGAGGCCACGTTTCCGCCTCTTTCGATCCTGCACAACGGGGCTTCCATACCAGGCTGGCACTGACACTAATCTTCCGGAGGATGCGGTGTTTTCGAAGGGAGATTTACAGGCTCAGGCCTGTGTTGTTCAAATACCGCGTCAGCTCCGTCTTTGGAGCGGGGTGGCTCGATGATAGATACCTGATTTTCGCCGCCTACTCCAGAGAAGTTGCCGGGTCAGCCAGAGAGTCTGTCTGCTATCTGCCAGTTCTGGGGGCCTGTCGGAGATGAGCAATGGACGTGAGTGGATGGGGTGAGACGCCAGGCCCCAGTCTGCCCCCATTGCCACACATACCTCCTCCTCGACGCCCAGCCTCCATCTCCCACTCACCCCAGCTCCTCCGTCAAACAGAGAAGAATAATCTCAACTCGAAGTCCAGCCCCATCACGAAGGAAGAAGGGTGGCCAACAGGATTCTGGTGCAGCTGTACAGGCCAATCCCCTGTACAGGGGATGCAGTGGATTGCGGAAGCATTGATAAACTCCAACCATGCCACCAACTTTAAACATAGCACATGGGATGGTCAGGACACTGGTGCAGGGATCCAGTCGTAGACCCCAGTACCGTGCACACAGTGATATTAATTGTGTAACAAATCCCGAGGTGCAAACGAAGTCGGCGTCAAAGTTCAGGCCGAGATCAAAACCTCCAGAGAAATCCAAAAACCAGAATCGGGAAACAGGCAGAGTCGATATTCAGACGGACAGAGTACAGACACAAAGGCTGGAAAGGCTCAGGAAAACTCACCGGCACAATCTGGTGAAAACACAGGACTGAAATACACTGAGCAATAAACAGAGAGGCAGATGATAGGTGGAGCACAATGAGACAAGGGTGGCAGAAATACAGGTAATAATGAGAAACAGATGAGAGACGGAGTACTCAGTGATACAGGGGCCGGAGTCGAACAGGAGCGGAGACAGGAGCACACGGCAACACAAAACCACAGTCTGACGGCTTGGGGGAACTACACAAAAAGATCGAGTTCAACTGGAGATACCAACAGGAACAGAGAAATTTACAGCAGATTACAGGCCCTTTGGCCCACAATGTTGTGCCGACCATGTAACCTACTCTGGAAACTGTCCAGAATTTCCCTAATGCATAGCCCTCTGTTTTTCTCAGCTCTATGTACCTATCTAGGAGGCTCTTAAAAGACCCTGTTGTATTCATCTCCACCACCACCGCAAGCAGTGCATTCCACACACCCACTACTCTCTGCGTGAAAAACTTACCCCTGACATCCCCCCCCCTGTACCTACTTCCAAGCACCTTAAGACTGTGCCCCCTTGTGTTAGCCTTTGGTGCACGTACCAGAGGCCAGGCAGAAAAACCTCCAGTTGCACAAAAGAGACCCCATGGAGGATGATGTGATGTGCAGTCAACCTTTTGAGCTGACTCCCTTCGCCCAGGATTGGAAAGGACGGGGGCAGAAGCCAGAATGAAAGGGGGCAGGTGATAAACGAGGGATGAGGGTGGGAGGAGCAGTGGTTGGTGGGCAAAGAAAGGGCTGAAGGTGGAGAAATATAATGGACCATGGAATAAGGGAAGGAGCCAGAGGGAGGAAGATGAGGATGATGGGCAGGCTGTGAGGTCAGGGGGTTGGTGGGTGAAAGAGGGGGGTAACAGTGTCACATGACTAGGGGAAAATGGCAGCCAGCAAAGCCCTAATCACTACAGAATCAGAATTAGGTTTGACCTCACCAGCACGTGTCGTGAAATTTGCTGTCTTTGTGGTACAATGCGATAGATGATAATAGGGAGAAAAATGAAAATTACAGTAAGAATATGTATTAAATAGTTACATTAAATAAGTAGTGTAAAAAAAAGTAGTGAGGTGGTATCCATGGGTTCTATGCCCATTCAGAAATCGGACGACAGAGGGGAAGAAGCTGCTCCTGAATCGCTGAGTGTGTGTCTTCAGGCTCCTGTACCTCCTCCCTGATGGCAGAGGGGAAGAAGCTGTTCCTGAATCTCTGAGTTTGTGTCTTCAGGCTCCTGTACCTCCTCCCTGATGGTTGCAATGAGAAGAGGGCATGTCCTGGGTGGTGGGGTCCTTAGTGATGGACACCACCTTTTGAGGCACCGTTCCTTGAAGACGTCCTGGATCCGACGGAGGCCGGTGCCCGTGATGGAGCTGACTGAGTTTACAACTCTCTGCAGCTTATTTTAATCCTGTGCAGTAGCTCCCCCCACACCCCAGGTGTGTGGCCTAGTGGATAAGGCATCGGTTAGTGATCTGAAGGTCACTGGTTCGAGCCTCAGCTGAGGCAGTGTGTTGTGTCCTTGAGCAAGGCACTTAATCACACGTTGCTCTGCGATGACACCGGTGCCAAGCCGCTTGGGTCCTAGTGCCCTTCCCTTGGACAACATCGATGGCATGGAGAGGGGTAGGCTTGCAGCTTAGGCAACTGCCGGTCTCCCATACAACCCTGCCCAGGCCTGCGCCTTGGAAAAACCTTCCAAGGCACAAATCCATGGTCTCACGAGACTAACGGATGCCTATTACAATTAGCCCTCCCCCCCCCATACCAGACGGTGATGCAGCCTGTCAGAATGCTCTCCATGGTGCATCTGTAGAAATTTTTGAGGGTTTCTGGTGGAATATAGCCGCTGTCATCCCTTCTTTGTGTCTGCATCGATATATTAGGACCAGGTTAGATCCTCAGAGATGCTGACACACAGGAACTTGGAATCGTTCACTCTCTCCCCAACTCTGATCATGCAAATAATAAAAATTAGTAAGTAAGCAACATTGAAACGTGAGCTGTGAAGAAAGTGAGCCTGTAGGCTGTGGATTCAGTTCAGTGTTGAGGTGAGTGAAGTTATCCACGCTGGTTCAGGAGCCTGACGGTTGCAGGGTAATAACTGTTCCTGATCCTATAGGTGTGGGATCTAAGGTAGCAACAAGAAGGGTCCATGTCTCGGATGAGAAAGATCCTTAACGGTGCTTGATTGCGGCTCTCACCGTCCCTCCTCAGCCAATCAGATCTCTGCTGTCCCTTCTTTGCAGTTGAAGTCCAGTTCTTACTGAGAGTGAGAACTGGAGGAAAAGAATGTTAACAAAGGTGAAGGTCTTGCTTGAGGTAAGAATTGGAATTTGATCATAAATAAGGTGGGACAGTGGAAACCTGACTGGATGAGGACGAACCAATCAGTAGGGACGGACGATGGGGGTATAAATACCACCGGACTAGACATGCTGAGGCATCACTTGTGATGAAGGTGGCCGAGTTTGTCATCAAAACGTTGGTTAAAGTCGATACCCGTACCCACTGGAAGCCCGAGAAGAACTGATTCGTCACATATGCCGGGAAAGCTCTAGATCCTTGTCCATGCTGAGTATATTTCACAATCGTGCACAATCAACTTCCCCTTTCTGATTGCGGATGACGTTAACAACGTGGAGTTTGCGATGCTTTGTCTGCAGATTTTAGAACTGGCTTATTTGTACTGTTTTTATTGAAAAAAATTGATTCACTATGGAATTCACTACGGATTTCACTATGGAATTCAGTAATGAATTCACTATGGAATTCAGTAATGAATTCACTATGGAATTCACTATGGATTTCACTATGGAATTCAGTAATGAATTCACTATGGATTTCACTATGGAATTCAGTAATGAATTCACTATGGATTTCACTATGGAATTCAGTAATGAATTCACTATGGATTTCACTATGGAATTCAGTAATGAATTCACTATGGATTTCACTATGGAATTCACTATGGATTTCACTATGGAATTCAGTAATGAATTCACTATAGATTTCACTATGGAATTCAGTAATGAATTCACTATGGATTTCACTATGGAATTCAGTAATGAATTCACTATGGATTTCACTATGGATTTCAGTATGGAATTCAGTAATGAATTCACTATGGATTTCACTATGGATTCCAAGGAAGCAAAGGGCATGGTGCAAAAGAACTCATAGTTCATTTAAAGCGGAATGGATTATTATTCTTAGAGTAGCTTCAGGTCTACTTCTACTTAAAAATTCAGTGCACACATGTTGTTATTGGGCAAATAAAAATAGCACAGAAGAGATTTTTGCACGCACTGGTCTTTTCGATAGAGGGGATATTGGTGGCAATGAGAAGAGGGCACATTTTGGGTGATGACGGTTCTCAGTGATGGACGCTGCCTTCTCGAAGATGTCCTTGATGGTGTGCCTGTACTGGAGCTGGCCGGGCCTACAGACTATTGCGATCCAATGCATTGGAGCATCCGTGCTGGACACTGATGCAGCCAGTTAGAATGCTCGCCACAGTACAGCTGTGGAAATTTGCTTGAATCTTTCACCAAATCTCCTCAAGCTCCTGGTGGAAATATAGCCACTTGGTATTCCTTCTCTGTAATCATTCCTGACAGTTAACATATTCAAAGACTTTCTACAGAGGCACGATTGAGAGCATCCTGACTGGCTGCATCACTGCCCGGTACGGGAACCGTACCTCCCTCAATCGCAGGACTCTGCAGAGAGTGGTGCGGACAGCCCAGCGCATCTATAGATGTGAACTTCCCACCATTCAGGGCACTTACAGGGACAGGTGCGTAAAAAGAGCCCAAAGGATCATTAGGGATCCGAGTCACCCCGACCACAAACCGTTCCAGCTGCTCCCATCCGGGAAACGGTACCGCAGCATAAAAGCCAGGACCGACAGGCTCCAGGACAGCTTCTTCCACCAGGCCATCAGACTGATTAATTCACACTGACACAATTGTATTTCTGTGTTATATTGACTACCCTGTTGTACACACTGTTTATTATAAATTAGTATAATTGCACATTTGAACAGAGACGTAATGTAAAGATTTTTACTCCTCATGTATCTGAAGGATGTAGGTAATAAAGTCGATTCAATTCAATGCTGTGCCAGTACATGGGGTCAAACATACTGTCTGAGGAGGTTCGGCTGGTCACCGATCAGCCTTGACCAACTTCAGCAGGTCAAAGTGCACACACAATGAGCTGGACAGCAGGTCAGGTAGGATCTACAGAAGGGAATAAACGTTCTGAGCCGAGACCCTTCATCAGGCCTGGACTTCTTCTACAAGATGTGCCCTGCCTGGTTGAATGGCGGTCTGGTATAGCAATCCGAGTGCGCGGGAATGAAAGAAACTGCAGCGGCATAACAAATCTCCTCAGTCCTCCCTCTGTTTCTCAGCCCGGGATCTTTTATTCTCTCACTGAGTGCATTCTTTATATGGTAAAATAGGCCCACACCGTTCTCTATCAACGTGTCCTTTGTTATTTTTAACACGGACTCCTGTTTTATCAGCTTATCACCTGCTTTTCTCTTCAAACGCCTAGGCATCAGGATGTTTGCATCAGATCAATTCCATCGGCATCTCCCCGGCACACGACACAGCCCCACCTGCATCAAGTAAGACCCAGACAACATGTAGACATGGCTTCAGAGTCACAAAAATGATTCCACAGATGCTGGAGATCTTGGGCAATGAGCACACAAGACGCTGGAGTGACTCGGTGGGTCAGGCAGCATCTACGGAGGTGGATAAAGTCAGCGTTTCGGGCTGAGACCCTTTGCCAGGGGCCATAAACCAGGATAAGAGGGAGGGAGGAGGGGAAGGAGTTCAAGCAGGTGGGTGAGAGGTGAGACCAGGTGAGGGGGAAGACGGGGGGGGGGGTGAAGTAAGAAGCTGGGAGATGATTGGTGTAAGAGGTAAAGAGTTGAAGAAGGGGGAATCTGATAGGAGAGGAGAGTGGGCCGTGGGAGAGAGGGAAGGAGAAGGGGAACCAAGGGGAGGTTGGGGGAAGAGGAGGGGTGAGAGGGGAACCGGAATAGGGAATGGGAGAAGAGAGAAGGGGGAGTAATTGTTACTGGAAGTTGGAGAAATCAGCGTTCATACCATAGGATTGGAGGTTACCCGGGCAGAACATAAGGTGAATGAGGGGATGGGGGACCTGATTGAAATCTATCAAATGTTGAAAAGCCTCGATAGAGTAGATTTGGAGAGGATGTGTCTTGTGGTTTAAATATACCCAATGACTTGGCCTGTGGCAATGATTTCCCAGATTCTCCACCCTCTGGCTAAAGAAATTCCTCCTCATCTCTGTTCTGAAGGCACATCCCTCTATTCTGAGGCTGTGCCCTCTGGCCCTAGACTCCCCCCCCCCCCCCACTATTGGAAACATACACTCCACATCCACTTGATCCAGGTCTTTCCAATAATAGATGGGTTTCAATGAGATCCCTCCCTCCCATCTTTCTTCTAAACTCCAGTGAGTACAGGCCTAGAGCCATCAAACACTCCTCATATCGTAACCCCTTCATCCTTGTAAACCCTCTACAATGCCAGCACATCCTTTCTCGGATATGGGGCCCAAAACTGCTCGCAATACTCAAAACCTGGTCTGACTAATGCCTTATTAAGATCCTTTGTCTACTTAACATGTAAGTATACTTGATTTGAAAGGCCCAGGCTGCCTTGCGTGTTTGGAAGGAAGCCTGAAGTGAGGTATAATGGAACTTTCCCGTGTAGTTGGGCAGCACAGGGGCTCAACAGACAGGCCTGCTGCCTCACAATACCAGTAAAAAGTTTCTTTCCCACAGACAGTTAATCCGATCAGCCATTCTAGTTACACCCCTGCCCCCTCTATCTATTATCTCAGCATTGCTTGTTAAACCGATTTTATATTGCTATTTTTGTTCTGTAAGTGAGGGGGTTGGGGATTGTTATAGAACATAGAAATCTATAGCTCATTACAGGCACTTCGGCCCACAATGTTGTGCTGACCATGTAACCTACTCTAGAAACTGGCTGGAATTACCCTACTGTATAGCCCTAAGCTCTCTGTACCTACAGATGTACACATGCCAGTGATATTAAACCTGACTGTGCTTGTGAACGATGCATTATACAGCCTCACCATTACACCCTTGTTTTTATATTCTAGCCCTCTCATCATATTTGCCCTCCTTTACCGCCGGCCCAACCCGCAAGTAAACTTTTTCGGAATCCTCCACGATGACGGCCAAGTCCCTTTTGCACCTCTAATTTCTGAATACATTTTGAAAGCAGCCTAAACCTTCATCCCTTCTACCGCAGTGCATGGCCATACACAGTATTCCGGCTGCCATTTCTTTGCCCCATTCTCCTAGCCCCTCCAAGTCCTTCGGCAGGCTCCCCACCTCCTCGAAGGAGGTATTAGGATCAAGAGAGCGTGTAGTCTCGTGTATCTATGTCAGGCTACCTCGATACAAACTTCCAGCCTGTTGATAAAGCGACAGAGACGAGAAGGGATTAGTTTAAGAAGATTGGATTAGTTGAAGTCTGGTGGTGAAGTGAACACACCAGCATATAGAGCAGTGGAGCCAAAAGCTCTGAAATTCATTCCCCTTTCAACATCTCATCTGATTCCGAGCAGTTGCAGGTCTTATTGACCTTAACAAGAGTGATCTAAAATTGAGAAAAATTGGGCGAGTGGGGTGAATCTCATTCAAACCTATGAAATAATGAAAGGCAAAAATAATGGAAAAATCTGCAGATGCTGGAAGTCCGATCAACAGAGGTGGAAATTCAAGAAAGGGAGTAGAGATAGCCCAGGAAATTGTAGACCAATGAGTCTTACCTCAGTGGTTGGCGAGTTGATGGAGAAGATCCTGAGAGGCAGGATTTATGAACATTTGGAGAGATATAATATGATTAGGAATAATCAGCATGGCCTTGTCAAGGGTAGGTTGTGCCTTACGAGCCTGATTGAATTTTTAAACTAAACATATTGATGAAGGAAGAGCAGTAGATGTAGTGTATATGGATTTTAGCAAGGCATTTGATAAGGTACCCCATGCAAGGCTTATTGAGAAAGTAGGGAGGCATGGGAACCAAGGGGGCATTGCTTTGTGGATTGAGAACTGGCTTGCCCACAGAAGGCAAAGAGTGGTTGTAGACGGGTCATATTCTGCATGGAGGTTGGTGACCAGTGGTGTGCCTCAGGGATCTGTTCTGGGACCCTCACTCTTTGTGATTTTTACAAATGACCTGGATGAGGAAGTGGAGGGATGGGTTAGTAAGTTTGCTGATGACACTAAGGTTGGAGGTGTTGTGGATAGTGTGGAGGGCTGTCAGAGGTTACAGTGGGACATTGATAAGATGCAAAACTGGGCTGAGAAGTGGCAGATAACCCAGATAAGTGTGCAGTGGTTCATTTTAGTAGGTCAAATATGATGGCAGAATAATGGTATAATATTAATAATAATAATTATTAATAATAATATTAATGGTAAGACTCTTGGCAGTGTGGAGGATCAGAGGGATCTTGGGTCTGAGTCCATAGGACACTCAAAGCAGCTGTGCAGGTTAACTCTTTATTTAGGAAAGCGTATGGTGGATCGGCCTTCGTCAATTGTGGAATTGAATTTTGGAGCCGAGAGGTAATATTGCAGATATATAGGACCATGGTCAGACCCCACTTGGAGTACTGTGCTCAGTTCTGGTCGCCTCACTACAGGAAGGATGTGGAAACCATAGAAAGGGTGCAGAGGAGATTTACAAGGATGTTTCCTGGATTGGGGAGCATGCCTTATGAAAACAAGTTAAGTGAACTTGGCCTTTTCTCCTTGGAGTGACGGAGGATGAGAGGTGACCTGATAGAGGTGTACAAGATGATGAGAAGCATTGATCGTGTGGATAGTCAGAGGCTTTTTCCCACAAGAGGACACAGGTTTAAGGTGCTGGGGAGTAGGTACAGAGGAGATGTCAAGGGTAAGTTTTTTACTCAGAGAGTGGTGAGTGCGTGGAATAGACTGCGGGCAATGGTGGTGGAGGCGGACACGATAGGGTCCTTTAAGAGGCTTTTAGATAGGTATGTGGAGCTCAGTACAACAGAGGGCTATAGGTAAGCCTAGTAATTTCTGAGATAGGAACATGTTCAGCACAACTTTGTGGGCCGAAGGGCCTGTATTGTGCTGTAGGTTTTCTATGTTTCTAACACACACAAAATGCTGGAGGAGCTCAGCAGGCCAGGCTGTGTCTGTGGGAAAGAGATGAGAAGCCAGGGTAAGAAGGTGGGGGAGGGGAGGTAGGTGGTGGGAGATGGGTGAAACCAGAGGGGGGGGAGGGGGGTTAAAGTAAAGAGCTGGGAGATCGAATGGTGAAAGAGATAAGAGCTGGAGAAGACCCAGAGGGAGGTAATAGGCAGATAAGGAGGTAAATGAGAATGGAGAATGGTGAAAGTGGAGGGGGGGTGATTTACTGGAAGTTTGAGAAAGTGACGTTCATGCCATCAGGTTGGAGGCTACCCAGATGGAATATAAGGTGGCCAGTGCTATCACGTTTGCTGTTGTGTGCTGGGGCAGCAGACCCCAACAGAATCAACAAACTCATTCATAAGGCCAGTGATGTTGTGGGGGTGGAACTGGACTCTCTGACGGTGGTGTCTGAAAAGAGGCTGCTGTCCAAGTTGCATGCCATCTTGGACAATGACTCCCATCCACTCCATACTGTACTGGTTAGGCACAGGAGTACATTCAGCCAGAGACTCATTCCACCGAGATGTAACACTGAGCGTCATAGGAAGTCATTCCTACCTGTGGCCATCAAACTTTACAACTCCTCCCTCGGAGTGTCAGACAACCTGAGCCAATAGGCTGGTCCTGGACTTATTTCCACTTGGCGTGATTTACTTATTATTATTTAATTATTTATGGATTTATATTGCTATATTTCTACACTATTCTTGGTTGGTGCGACTGTAACGAAACCCAATTTCCCTCGGGATCAATAAAGTACGTCTGTCTGTCAAAGGAGAAGGCAGAAGAGTGGGGTTGAGAGGAATAATAAATCAGCCATGGTGGAATGGAGGATTGAACTCAATGGGCTCAATGGCCTAATTTTGCTGCTCTATCTTGTGGCATAAAAGTAATCTTGAAATGGTTAGTGTGGCTCAGAAATGTTGGTAAAAAGCCAAGGGAGTATTTCATATTTGGTAAAAGTCAGGGGTGGAACACTATTGAGAATATTAGATGCTCCAATATGTTAGTGCTTTGAACTCATGTGTAAAGTAAACCTGGAAATTTGCTCTCAGCAACACACAAAATGCTGGGGGGACTCAGCAGGCCAGGCAGCGTCTCTGGAAAAGAGTGAACAGTTGACGTCTCGAGCAGAGACCCTTCATCAGGACTTGAGAAAAAATGCTGAGGAGTAGAATTAAAAGGTGGGGGGAGTGGAGAGAGAAACACAAGGCGACAGGTGAAACCGGGAGGGGGAGGGATGAAGTGAAGAGCTGGGAGGTTGATCGGTGAAAGAGACAGAAGGCCATGGAAGAAAGAAAAGGGGGGAACAGCACCAGAGGGAGGTGGTGGGCAGGGAAGGAGAGGACGAGAAAAGGAGATGGGGAATGGTGAAGGAGAGGGTGGGGTGGGGGGCACTACTGGACTTTTGAGATGACATGTTCGTGCCATCAGGTTGGAGGCTACCCAGACAGAATACGTTGTGTTGTTCCTCGTTGCAACAGTACAGGACGTCATGGACTGACTTATCGGAATGGGAATGGGACGTGGAATTAAAATGGGTGCCCACTGGGAGATCCCGCTTGTCCTGGTGGATGGCACATAGGAGCTTAGCGAAGAGGTCTCCCAATCCTCGTCGGCTCTCACCGATACACAGGAGGCAACACCGGGAGCACCAGACACAGTAAATGACTCCAGTAGACTCACAGGCGAAGTGTCGCCTCACCTGGAAGGACTGTTCAGGGTCCTGGATGGTAGTGAGGGAGGAGGTGGAGGGGCAGGGGTAGCACTTGTTCTGCTTGCGAGGATAAGGCCCGGAGGGAGATCAGTGGGGAGGGATGAGTGGACAAGGGAGTCATGAAGAGAGCGATCCCTGTGGAAAGCAGAAAGTTTGGGGGGGGGGGTGGAAGATGTACTTGGTGGTTGGATCCTGTTGGGAGATGGTGGACTTTCTCAAGCTTCTGGAAATATCCCCACCACCACGCCCCTACACAATTACCCTTTACCCTCTCCCACCTTGAAAACCCATCACCTCCCTCTTATGTTCCTCTCCCATTTTCTTTCTTCCACAGCCTTCTGTTTCTTTCAGCGGAATACACATCACTGAGGACTGGCATCCTGCAGCCAGTCAGGATGCATCACTGCCCGGTACGGGAACTGTACCTCCCTCAATGGCAGGACTCTGCAGGGAAGGGTGCGGACAGCCCAGCGCATCTGTAGATGGGAACTTCCCACGATTCAGGACATTTACAGAGACAGGTGTGAGAAAAGGGCCAGAAAGATCATTGGGAACCCGAGTCACCCCAACCACAAACTGTTCCAGCTGCCACCATCCGGGAAACGGTACCGCAGACTAAAAGCCTGGATCAACATCTTTCCCATGGACGTTGCCTGGCCTGCTGAATTCCTCCAGCATTTTGTGTGTGTATTGCTCGGATTTGCAGCATCTGAAGATTTCCTCCCGTTTGCACTCAGTGGCCACTTTATTAGGTACACCTGCTTGTTAATGCAAATATGGCTGAGTGAACTTGGCCCTTTCTCCTTGGAGCAACGAGGATGAGAGGTGACCTGATAGAGGTGTATAAGATGATGAGAGGCACTGATCTTGTGGATAGTCAGAACCTTTTTCCCAGGGCTGAAATAGCTGCCACAAGAGGACGCAGGTTTAAGGTGCTGGGGAGTAGATACAGAGGAGATGTCAGGGGTAAGTTTTTTATGCAGAGAGCGGTGAGTGTGTGGATTGGACTGCCGGTGACGGTGGTAGAGGCGGATATGACAGGGTCTTTTAAGAGACTCTTAGATAGGTACGTGGAGCTTAGAAAAATAGAGGGCTATGGGTAACACCAGATATTTCTAAAGTAAGTACATGTTTGGCACAGGATTGTGGGCTGAAGGGCCTGTATTGTGCTGTAGGTTTTCTATGTTCTAAATTTCTAATCAGCCAATCATGTGGCAGCAATTCAATGTCTAAAAACATGCAGACGTGGTCAAGAGGTTTAGTTGTTCAGACCAAACATTTGAATGGGAGAAGAAATGTAATCTAAGTGACTTTAACCATGGAATGATTTTTGGTGCCAGATGGGGTGGTTTGAGTATCTCAGAAACTGGTGATATCCTGGAATTTTCACACACAGCATTCACGGAGAATGGTGTGAGAAACAAAAATCTTCCAGTGAGTGACAGCTCTGTGAGTGAAAGTGTCTTGTTAATGAGGGAGGTCGGAGGAGAGAGGCCAGACTGGCTCAAGCCATCTTCCAGGGGTGCCCTTCCACGATATGCCAGGCTGTTCCCGCGCACCTTTCACTTCCTTGCCTTCGCCTGCCAACCGGACTCGCCATGGCCGTCCGTTTTATCGCCCGGCAACGGCAGAGGTCCCCAGTGGAAATCTCTCTATGGAGGGGTCCTTCCCCTGTACGTTGGGGACCTGGGGTGGAAGATGTTGCCGAGGGCGTTGGGATTTTAAATCAGTTTACTGACATCCTGTCCACTTGTCCATTCTGAGACCGGGAGGAGTCGGTGTACCTACGTTTATATGGATTGTAAGAGGCTGCAGTCAGAAGGGGCTGCTCAGGTTTTCGTTACCCTTCAGCCCCGATGTAAGGGCGTCCAGTATGGGAGGGGGCGAGATGCTTGGAGGAGTGCTCCTGGGCCTGGTCAGGATGGCCATTCGAAGATCCAGGTGGCGTACAGGTCAAGGGCTCTGCTGGGGCCGACATCCTGGCCCTGTTCCACGAGCGTATCAGTGGGAGACCGCTTCACCGAGCACCTTGTCTCTGTCTGCCACAAAAAAGGGGATCACCCAAAGGCCATCCATTGCAACTCTACTTCCCATTCCCACTCGGCAGAGCACGGCCTCCTCTACCGCCACCATGAGGTCGGAGGAGCAACACCTTAGCCTCCATCCTGATGGCATGAACATCGATTTCTCTCACTTCTGGTAATCACCCCCCTCTCTCCTTCACCGTTCCCCATTCCTGCTTCCCTCTCTCACCTTATCTCCATACCTGCCTAACACCACCTTCTGGTACTTCTCCCCCTTCTACTTCTTCCATGGTTTTCTGTCCTCTCCTATCAGATCCCCCCTCCTCCAGTCCTTTATCTCTTCCACCAATCAACATCCCAGTGCTTTACTTTAGCCCCTCCCCTTCTCCCGGTTCCACCTATCACCTGCCAGCTTGAACCTCTTCCCCCTTCCTTTCCAGACCTGATGAAGAGTCCCGGCCAGCAACGTCGAGGCCGTTGAGCCTGCCAGGCCTGCTGAGTTCCTCCAGCGTTTTGTGTGTGTTGCTGATGGAAAGAGTATCAGCAGGGTGCTGGACTCCGAATACCGAGGGAGACTGAAGCTGAGAAGTTAAATCCTGAACTTGCTGAGGGCTCCCACTTCTGAGGTCTTGCCTCAAAAAGCGTCCATCATTGAGGACACCCATCACCCAGGAGATGCCCTCTTCTCACTGCTACCATCGGGGAGGAGGTACAGGAGCCTGACGACACGCACTCAATGTTTCAGGCATATTTTCTTCTCCTCTGCCGTCAGATTTCTGATTGGACGATGAACCCACCTGTGAACACGACCTCACTATTTTTTTAACTCTTATACTGCCCTACCTCTTGAATTGAATTATAGGGAAACTGGCTCAGTGGCAGAACACATGCTTTGAATGCTTGAGGCCACTGGTTCAATCCCCGGCATCTCTGCTCTTCATTGGCAAAATATTGGGGGGGGGGGGCAGCGGCACGGTAGCGTAGGGGTCAATTCCCGCCGCTCCCCGTGACCGTGTGGGTTTCCTCCCACAGACCAATGGCGTACCAGTTAGTAGGCTATTGGTCATCGTAGAATTGTCCCCGTGATTAGGCAGGGGTTAAATCGGGGGCGCACCTCACAACAAATTTCAGCCATGATACTAAACCCGATTCTGATTCGGAGAATCAGAGAATTTATCTGCTGAAGTGGGTGCACTGTGCTGCCTGCAGTTGAACGGAAGCCAGTGTTGGTATAAGGGGTGGATGCCGCTGGAGACGGACACAGACACTGCGGTTTGCCCTGGAGTGTGCTTTATTTATCACCATCCCCTTGCTTCTTCACCCGGTACTTCTCCATGAAGTCCGCGTGCTTTCGCCGAAGGATCTCTTGCTGCTTCTTGAAGCCGTTCATCCTGAAAGAGAGAGGAGAGCGTGAGTGTGGGGAGGCCTGGGTGGCAGGGGCCCGCGGGTAACAGCACCAGCTCAACGTTCGAGGTCAGCTCACTCTCAAAGCGCCTCATGTCACCGTGGACTGCCCTGAGGTCCATTTTTTTGTGGGCATTCTCAGTAGAATGGAGAAATACAGTGGAGTACACACAGACAACATCCAAGGGGCTAAAGAAGACAAACTCTCTCTGCAGCGGAGTCGACACCTCGTGCATTGGGCATGGGTGCCACCCCACGGGTTTGGTCCTGGCCTCCGGCGCTGGCTGCGTGCAGCTGTGCAACAAGGGGGTTTAACCCCCAACTGCCCGGGTGCTCTGATTTTTACCAGCGTCACAGGCATGTGAGAGGGGTTCGTTTACAGGGAGATGAGTGTGGGGTGGTGGGATTTAGTGGGCTGCTTTGAGAGCTGCCATAAACTCAGAGTAAAATGGTGGGGGGGGTTCGTATAGGATTGGTGTAGATGGGTCCTTGATTGCAGGTGCAACTCCATGGGCTGAAGGCCCTGTTTCCAAGCAGGATGGGTATAAGACATAGGAGCAAAATTAGGCCATTCAGCCCATCGAGTCTGTTCTGCAATTTGATCAAGACTGATTTATTATCCCCCTCAAGCCCATTCTCTTGTCTTCTCCCTGTAACCTTTGACACCCTGACTAATCAAGAACCTATCAACTACCGCTTTAAATCTACCCAATGATTTGGCCTCCGCAGCCGTCTGTAGCAACAAATTCCACAGATTCACCACCCTCTGGCCAAAGAAATTCCTCCTCATCTCTGTTCTGAAGGGACATCTTTGTATCCAATAGGGATAAGGTCGCAGGTTTACAATTCATGAAAGCTGATCTCAGGGACAGTATCAAGAGATATAAAGAGACTCAAGTTTCAAGTCAAGTTTATTGTAATTTAACTATATAAATGTATATAACCACCTAACATATATAGGAGCGAGACAACATTTCTCCAAACCAGCGTGTAAGGCACAGTAGTACACATAACACACGATAACTTATGAAGGTAAGGATAAAAGGTAAGGATGGATTACGTGTAAACAACAAACTGAAGTGTACAGATTAAACATAGTCAGGTACAGAACAGATTAACCGGTGACACTTCGAATGCGATGCGATAGGGAGTTCAGAAGCCTGACGTCCTGAGGGAAGAAACTGTTTCCCATCCTGACCAGTCCAGTCTTTTTGCATCGGAGTCTCCTGCCCGATGGTAGAAAGTCAGAGAGGATGCCGGACGGACGGGTGGGATCCTGGATAATACTAAGGGCCCCGCGTATGCAGCGCTCCCGATGAATGTCTCTGATAGCTAGTAGGGAGACCTCTGGGCTGTATGAGGCTCTAGATTAGCAAAAGAAAATGACCTGGATTTGTTTTTCTAGTGCACTTCACATCCATTTCAACTATTTTGCAACTGTGGTACCTATCAAGTGCAGTTAGTCCTTGGGGGGGGGCAGGAAAACACAGCAGCCAATAATGTCCACAGTGAGATCCACCATCAAGCACCGTTAAGGATCTTTACCATCCGAGACATGGACCCTTCTTGTTACTACCTTAGGTCCCACACCACTAGGATCAGGAACAGTAATTACCCTGCAACCGTCAGGCTCCTGGACAACTTCACTCACCTCAACCCTGAACTGACTCCACAACCTGTGGGCTCACTTTCGTCACAGCTCACGTTTCAGGACTGCTTACTTACACATTTTTACTATTTGCATGATCAGAGGTGGAGAGAGAGCGAACGATTCCACGTTCCTGTGTGTCACCATCACTGAGGATCTAACCTGGACCCAACATATCGACGCAGCTACAAAGAAGTCAAGGTGGTGGCTATATTCCACCAGGAGTTTGACGAGATTTGGTTTGTCACCAGAAACTCTCAAACATTTCTACAGATGTACCGTGGAAAGCGTTCTGACTGGCTGCATCACCGTCTGGTATGGGGGGGGGGGGATGTGGGGGCTACTGCACGTGATTAAAATAAGCTGCAGAGAGTTGTAAGCTCAGTCAGCTCCATCATGGACACCGGCCTCCGTCGTATCCAGGACATCTTCAAGGAGCGGTGCCTCAGAAAGGCAGCGTCCATCATTAAGGACCCCCATCACCCAGGACGTGCCCTCTTCTCATCGCTACCATCAGGAAGGAGGTAGCGAAGCCTGAAGGCACACACTCAGCGATTCAGGAACAGCTTCTACCCCTCTCTCTTCTGATTTCTGAATGGACATTGAACCCATGAACACTACCTCACTACTTTTTTATTTCTATTTTTGCTCTACTTATTTAATTTAACTATATACCTACAAGTCATTTTTTATTGTCATTTCGACCATAACCTCTGGTACAGTAAAAATGAGACGTTTTTTCAGGACCATGGTGTTACATGACACTGAACTACGTAAAAAAAACATAGAGAAAACTACACTGGACTACAGACCTACCCAGGACTGCATAAAGTGCACAAAACAGTGCAGGCATTACAATAAATAATAGACAGGACAATAGGGCAGTAAGGTGTCAGTCCAGGCTTTGGGTATTGAGGAGTCTGATAGCTTGGGGGAAGAAACTGTTACACAGTCTGGTTGTGAGAGCCCAAATGCTTCGGAGCCTTTTCCCAGACGGCAGGAGGGAGAAGAGTTTGTATGAGGGGTGCGTGGGGTCCTTCATAATGCTGTTTGCTTCGTGGATGCAGCATGCGGTGTAAATGTCCGTGATGGCAGGAAGAGAGACCCCGATGATCTTCTCAGGTATTGTTGTAATAATACAATATTACTGATTGTAATTCACAGTTTTTGCTCTATTTATCATGTATTGCATTGTACTGCTGCCGCTAATTAAACAAATTTCACCACGTATGCTGGTGATATTAAACCTGATTCTGATGTGTCTTCTTTAGTACATTGTTTGTTGGTCTTTGTTACGTACAGTCTTCATAAATTCTATCGAATTTCTTTATTTTCCTGTAAAAGCCCGCAAAGAACTGAATCTCAGGGTAGTATATAGTGACGTGTATGTACTCTGATAATAAATTTACTTTGAGCTTTGAAAAGACTGCAGCCAGCAAGGGTCACAAGCTGCCCACAGTGGTGGAACACGTCACTTAGTGTCTCATCTTTTGCTCTGTCTGTCAGGAGGATTAATACTGTCTGAGACTGCCGAGTGAGTGTAGGGGGGTGGGGAGGGGAGGTGGTCACTTCCCTCCTTGGGTCTGCTCCCTCTCCCCTCCCTGATTCTGTCAGGCTCAGGGCTGCTCGCCAACGTCTTAAAGTGGTTAAGAAAGATCCTTTTGAGCGCGATCTGAGAGTGGGGGATGAAAACAAGTCACCTTTTGTGGGGTATCGCATTCCCCATTCAGCGGGATGAATGGGGAGTGTGAATAGTTCTGTCAAGCCCTGACTCAGTACAAGAGCTCTGGTGGCCGGGTTGGGGGAGGGTGCACACAATGGGCAGGCAGCCTCGCCCCGGGGCAGAGTCGGAGCACGGCGCGAGCGTCACGGGTCCCCCCCCCCTCACTGAGGGCCGGAATGTGCGGTGCCGCACGTAGGTGCGGGGGAGAGGCTCCGCCCGCTCCTGACGGGAGCCACGGGCAGAGCTCGGGAAGGTGGCGGGGCACCTCATTATACGCTGGGGGGGCGGGGTGGTGTTATCAAGCAGACGTGAGCACAGACCGGCAGGGCATGGAAACAGGGCTCCCGTCCCCATGACTCCCACCACTGGCCAAGTGATGCATGTGCTCATCGAAACGAGCTACTGATGGCATGAACATTGAATTCTCCCGTGTCTGGTAATTTCTCACACCTCCCCTTCTCTTCTTCCGTTCCATATTCTGTCTCCTTCCCCTCACCAGCTCTCTCAGGTGCCCCTCCTCCCTCCCTCACTCCCACGGTCCACTCTCCTTACCAATCAGATTCCCTCTTCTTCAGCCCTTTACCTTTTCCACCTATCACCTCCCAGCTTGTCACTTCGTACCCTCCGCCCTCCACCGGCTGACCTTCCCTCTCACCTATCACCTGCCAGCTTGTACCACACCCCCCCACCTTCTTATTCTGTTTTTATCCCCCCTTTGCTTTCCCGTTCCGATGAAGGGTCTCAGCCCGAAAACGTCACTCTTTATTCCTCTCCACAGATGCTGCCTGACCTGCTGAGTTCCTCCCAAAATTTTATGTCACGAACTCTTCGGATCAGCGAAGGGGCGCCGTTAGCGGCTGGTCTTGACGCACCTGCACGTCCTTTATTTGAGTTTATTGATGGCCAATTTTGTTACTAAGCTGAGGAGATTTGATTGGTCACCTGCAACCCTTAAAAATTTCCACAGATGTACCGTGGAGAGCATTCTGACTGGCTGCATCACCGTCTGGTATGGGGGGGTGGTTACTGCACAGGGTCGAGATAAGCTGCAGAAAGTTGTAAAGTCAGTCAGCTGCACCGTGACCACCAGTCTTTGTCGTACCTAAGATGTCTTCAAGGAGCAGTGCCTCAAAAAGGCGACGTCCATCATTAAGGACACCCACCACCCAGGACATGTCCTCTTCTTATATTTTATTGAGATGGAGCTCAGAGTAGGTCATCCCGGCCTTCGAGCCTCGCCGGCCAGCAGCCCCCAATTTAACCCAAACCTAATAACGGGACAATTTACAATGACCAATCAACCCACCAACCGGTCGGTATGTCTTTGGACTGTGGCAGCAAATCGGAGCACCTGGAGGAAACCCACGAGGTCACGGGAACAGAACCTACAAACTCCTCACAGGCAACTGAACCCGGGTCGCTGTTTTATTCTCCTGTAAATGCCCACAAGAAAATTAATCTCATGGCAGCAGACATACTCTGTCAATAAACCTACCTGACATTTCACTTGGACGGCTGGTGTTTTGTACGCCTTGAGTTGGTTTTAACACGGGGGTTGTCAGGGGTGGGGAACAGTGGTCAGCCGACTTCGCTGCCTATGCCACTCGTGAGGTTGAGGGATCCCCGAATCCTGCCGCTGACGTGGGGGGGGGGGGGCAGTGCACAGCAAGACCCCACGGGGAGGTGGGGGTTGGGGGGGCAGGTGTTGAAGCGGACTGACTTGATTGTTAGTTTCACTGGTCTGGCAGACAGGTGCATAGTGGGCCCAGCTTGGAGCACTTGCCATTGATGCTGGGAGTGGCCTGGCGCCTCAGTTTAAGTGACGCACCATAACGGCGGTACCTCCTGACGCCGCAGAACTCTGCCTCACAGTCACTTATCCCGCGCGCGGCGAAACCTGCAGGGAATTGCAGATCACGTATGCAACCTACTGAGATATATAAAAACAGATACTGTCGATATTTCTAATTGTGATTCCTATTATGCATTATAATTTACAGTATAGTTTGCACCGTATTTCTGTTGCAAAACAACAAGTTTCACAATCTAAGTCAGTGATCATAAAGCTGATTTTGATGCTGTTTCTGGATGAAGGCCCTCTTCTCATTGTTACTGTCGGGGAGGAGGTACAGGAGCCTGAGGGCACACACTGAACGATTCAGGGACAGCTTCTCCCCCTCTGCCATCAGGGAGGAGGTACAGGAGCCTGAAGACACACACTCAACGATTCAGCAACAGCTTCTCCCCCTCTGCCATCAGGGAGGAGGTACAGGAGCCTGAAGACACACACTCAGCGATTCAGGAACAGCTTCTTCCCCTCTGCCATCAGGGAGGAGGTACAGGAGCCTGAAGGCACACACTGAACGATTAAGGAACAGCTTCTTCCCCTCTGCCATCAGGGAGGGGGTACAGGAGCCTGAAGACACACACTGAACGATTAAGGAACGGCTTCTTCCCCTCTGCCATCCGATTGAGCCCATGAGCACTCCCTCACTACTTTTAAAAAATTTCCACTTTGCACTGCTTATTTAATTTAACTATTTGATATACACAATGTAATCCACTACTTTTTCCCTCTAATTATCATGCATTGCATTGTACTGCTGCAAATTTAACAAATTTCACGACACACACCGGTGATATGAAACCTGATTCTGGGTCGGAATCTGTGTCCGCTGGGAACTGGAACCCGAGGCCAGACCCAGGCTTGAATGACAGTGTACTTGGGTGGGAAGGAGGAACGGGGCTTGTTTTTTGCTGTTCTGTTCCTTGTTGCTTTGCCCGTGTTGTTCAGCCGAGCATTGTGGGTAAGCTATGTTGGCGTCAGAATGTGCGCCTCTTGCACTTGCGGGCTGCCCCCCTCCCCCCAGCACGTCGTTAGGTTGCGTTGGTTGTCGACGCTGTATATTTCAACTGTGCATGGGGTGCACGGGAGGGGTAGATGGGGGGGGGCTTGTCGCACTCCTTGGAGTGGCTCGTCATCTACTGGTCCCCACCAATGATCAGGTCTCACCCGCGGCTCCTCATAGCTGTTTACAGCGGGCACACCCCGGGCCATGGCCTTGACAGGCCGGCTAAACCAGGCGAGGGTGGCCAACGGGTCTGAAACCCTCGGTGAGATAGGAATTGGCTCATCCCGGCGTCGGTGATCAGTGGATCAGGCGGAGGAAACCGCGGGGGTTCGACGGCTGAGAGGGCGTTGCAGCAGCGCATCGCGGAGCGCGTAGGGCGCGGCAGAGCGCTTGAGAAGGCGCGGCCACCCAACGCAGCCGAGGAAGTTGCCAGACGTAATGGATCTCTGTGCCACTGGATCCAGATTTCTGAGGCCGAGAGAGCGGGATCACTTCTGTACAAGGCCTTTCCACTTTAATCTCTTTCACGCACTGGGTACACTGTGCGACGAGGTCAGAGCCGCGCTCGAGAACGGAGGTCCCCCACTTCGATCCAGAGACAGGCCGCCCCCGAGCGCGCTCTCCATCCGTGCCGGGTTGAAGCCGAGCTCGCAACTCGGCCTCGAAAGAAAAAACACTGCCACGCTGCGCAATGCAGCCTTCCTCGGACCCCGAGAGACAACCATTATTATAATACTTCAACTGTATATTTTGATGTAGACGCGGTAAATAAACTTGGATCTCGATTCTGAATCACAGAGCGACCTCTCTCTCCCCTCGATGTCGAGAGAGAGCCTGTCTGAGACACCGAGGTGCTGGGTAATGGACTCTAGTTTCAGTAGACGCTGGATCGATTTCTCTTTGGAGGCTTTTGCTGTTGCCTGGGGAGGGGGTTCGGTAGTTTTGCTGGGGCGAGTAAGGTGGGAGGGGGGATTGCCGTTGCTTCTGCGAAGGGTGGGGAGGGGCAGTTTGGGGCTTCGATGTTCTATTATTCATTCTATGGGGTCTCTTGTCTGGTGGATGTCTGTGAAGAGTACAAATTTCAGGTTGCATGCTGTATAAATTCCCCGATATGAAATAACCTAAATATTTCAAAGTACCATATACAAAATGCTGGTGGAACGCAGCAGGCCAGGCAGCATCTATTGGGAGAAGCACTGTCGACGTCTTGGGCTGCGACCCTTCGTCAGGACTAACTGAAAAGAAAGATAGTAAGAGATTTGGAAGTAGTGGGGTGAAGCTGAGAGCTGGAAAGGTGATTGGCAAAAGGGATACAGAGCTGGAGAAGGGAAAGGATCAGGGACGGGAGGCCTTGGGAGAAAGAATGGGGAAGGGGAGCACCAGAGGGAGATGGAGAACAGGCAGAGATGGGCAGAGAGAGAGAGAAAAAAAAGGAGGGGGGAAAAGCTAAATATATCAGGGATGGGGTAAGAAGGGGAGGAGGGGCATTAACGGAAGTTAGAGAAATCAATGTTCATGCCATCAGGTTGGAGGCTACCCAGCCGGTATATAAGGTGTTTCTCCTCCAACCTGTGTGTGGCTTCATCTTGACGGTAGAGGAGGCCATGGATAGACATATCAGATTGGGAATGGGACATGGAGTTAAAATGTGTGGCCACTGGGAGATCCTGCTTTCTCTGCTTTCTAATGGCATCCCGTCATGGGAGAAGCAATATGGAGGGAGGCAGCTGAACTAATCTGAACTGTGGACTGTTGGACTAGAGGCCGATAGAAATCAGTAAAGATCAAAAACTTAAATCAGCTAACAGAGGATGAAAGTACAAAGCTGCCTGCAGTTAAAGGAATCAGGGTCACCACCTGTTTGAACTGGACTTTAATCCTCTGTTCACGAGGCAAGATCAAACCCGAACTCAGAACTCCTTGTTCCTAAGATTATCCAGCTATTTCCTGAAGACACAGGTCATTTGGTCCGCGGGTGCCACGGTGTCACAGCTCGGGACGTTGCGGGGTTGGGAGATCTGTCAGGAATCTGTGTGTCTGCCCGGTGTTCCCCGTGTACTCCGGCTTTCTCCCACAGTCCAAACGTGACCTGGGTAGGTTTACCGGTCACTGTGAGTTAGTTGGGTCTGTTGGGGTTTGCTCGAAGGGTACCAGGGACAATTTACAGTGACTAATTAACCCACAAACCTGCACACCTTCGGGATGTGGGAGGGAACTGGAGCATTTGGGGAAAGCCCAGAGAGCCATGGGGAAAATGTCCAGACAGGCAACTTTGACGGTCAAGATTCAAGATTATTTATTGTCCTTCTTCAGGAGAGGAGTGTAAAGGAGAACAAAATGACTGTTATTCCGGATCTGATGCAGCATTAAAAACACAAACACAATAATAAACACACACACACACACACACACACACACACACACACACACACACACACACACACACACACACACACACACACACAGTAAGTTTAAGGGCAACCCTATGAAACACAATGTACAAGTAACTGTTGAGTGTGGCTGTACCACCTGTACTGTGGCCACTGAGTGAGAGTTCGTGATCTTCTGCTGTGCAACCCACCCACTTCAGGGCTCGACATGTCGTGCGTTCAGAGATGCTCTTCTCCACACCACTGTTGTAACGTGTGGTGATTTGAGTTACTGCCGCCTTCTTGTCAGCTTGAACCACTCTGGCCGTTCTCTTCTGACCTCTCTCATTTTAATAAGACATTTTCACCCACAGAACAGCCACTCACTGAGCGTCGCTTTTTCGTTCTTCGCACCATTCTCTGTAAACTCTGGAGACTGTTGTGCGCGGAAATCCCGGGGGATCGGCAGTTCCTGGCTTGTGAACTGAACTTCCTGTCTTTTGAACTCAAACTACCCCGTCTGGCACCAATAATTATTCCAGGGCCAGAGTCACTGAGGTCACACTCTGACATTTGGTCTGGTCAACACTGGAAACTCTCGACCACGTCTGCAGGCTTTGAGGCGCTGAGTTGCTGCCACATGATTGGCTGATTCGGTATTTGCGTTAAAGAGCGGGTGTACCGAGCGTAGCGGCTGCTGAGCGGAATTACTGCATTGCTGAGGGGAAGGGATGTGAATGAGCAGTTTTGCTTTGTATAATTCTAGCTGAGCGCACAACAAGAAGCAAACCAGTGCAAATCATTTTCCAGGCGTTTGTGTTAGCACAATGGACTTCATAATCTGCTCTATCCTTGGTCCGGGCTGTGAAATCCTTCCTGTAATTTACCATCAGATAAGTGAAAGTGTGTGATCAGTCCTTTGCCCTTTATGACTAAGGTACAGCCAGTTTGATTTGTGCTCTATGGGTGGATTCTCAGTCTATAGTCCTCTAGATTGTACTTTCCCTGGGGAGAATATGTTGGTGTTAAGAGATAAGAGGTTGTGATTACAATAGACAGAACAGAGAACAGTACAGCCCTTCAGCCCACAATGCTGTACTGGACCAATTAAATTAGTAATTTAGCGGCCAACCACTAACCTAATCTCCTCTGCCTACGCAGTGTCCTTTAGCATTACGCGCCGTGCCGTATGATGTAGACGATTGTGGTCTTTCCATGGCTGTGGTTGCTCTTGGTAAAATTTTTCTACAGAAGTGGTTTGCCATTGGCTTCTTCTGGGCAGTGTCTTCACAAGAAGTGTGGTCCCAGCCATTATCAATACTCTTCAGAGATTGTCTGCTGGCGTCAGTGGTCACAGAACCAGGGCCTGTCATCTGCACCGGCTGATCCTATGGCTTCACCTGCCCCTGATCAGTGGGGCTAAGCAGGTGCTACACCTTGCCCAAGGTGACCTGCAGGCTCGCGGAGGGAAGGAGTGCCTCACACCTCCTCTGATAGAGATGTATCTCCACCCCACCATGCAGTTTATGTCTTTCCTCACATTCATGTACCTACCTCAGCATCTCTTAATGCTTCTGCCTCTCTCACTACTCTAGGCAGAACATTGTAGGCATCCACCACTCTCCAAGTAAAATACTTACCCCTCACATCCCCCCCTCACCTTCAATGCTGCCCTCTGGTATTAGACATTTCAACCCTGGGAAACAGATACTCCCTGTCCACTCTATCTCTGCCTCTCATCATCTTGTAAACCTCTATCAGATCTCCCCTCAGCTCCGACACTCCAGAGAACACTACCCAAGTTTATCCAGCCTCTTGTGATAGCACACGCCCTCTAAACCGGACAGCGTCCTGGTGAACCTCTTCTGCCCCCTCCCCAAAGCTCGACATTCTTTCTATAAGGCGATCAGAACTGTACGCAATACTCCAGATTGTGTTGGCGCGTGGCCAAGTGGTTAAGGCGTTCGTCCGTTTATCTGAAGGTCGCTAGTTCGAGCCTTGGCTGAGGCTGTGCATCTTGAGCAAGGCACTTAACCACAAATTGCTCTGCGATGACACCAGTGCCAAGCTGAATGAGTCCTAATGCCCTTCCCTTGGACAACATCGGTGGCGTAGAGAGGGGAGATTTGCAGCTTGGGCAACTGCCAGTCTTCCATAAAAAAATCTTGCCCAGGCTTGTGCCCTGGAAACTTTCCAAGGTGCAAATCCATGGTCTATCAAGACTAACGGAGGCCTACACATCCAGATACAGCCCAACCGGTTTTACAAAGCTGCAAAATAATTTCCTGACTTTAGAACTCAATGCCTCGACTATTAAAGGCAAGTATGCCATAACCACCCTATCAGTCTGTGGAGCCACTTTCAGGGGTTCTATGAACCCGGGCCCTAAGATCCCTCTGCTCACTGTTAAGGGTCTTACAAAGTGCAGGCAAGGACATCAAAGATTATGGGGAGACAGCGTTAGAATAAGGTTGAAAGGGATAATAAGTTAGCCATGATCCTATGTATTATGGTCTTATTACAAACGTAGATTAACAAGACTTCTTAAAGCAAAGCAACATACACAAAACACTGGACTCAGCAGGTCAGGCAGCATCTGTGGAAGTTAATAGCAGTCAACATTTTGGGCCGAGACCCTTATTCAGGACTGGAAAGGAGGGGGAAGATGCCAGAATAAAAAGGTGTGGGGAGAGGGAAGGTGATGCGTGAAGTCAGATGGGTGGGAAAGGTCAAGGGCTGGAGAGGAAGGAATCTGATAGTGGACCATAGGAGAAGGGGAAGGAGCAGGGGACCCAGGGGGCAACAGGCAGGTGAGAAGAGGTAAAAGGTCAGAGTGGGGAATGGAGGAGGGGAGGGGAATTTGTTTACCAAAAGGAGAAGTAGGCTACGCAGCATATGATAGAGCATATGGTGCTGCTCTTCTTAGCAGGTGAGGAGGCCATGAACTGACATGTCGGAATGGGAATGGGAATCAGAATACAAATGTGTTCGCTTTTAAAAACTAACTAGTCTTTCAAATTTTACAAGACCTGAATGAAACCTACCGAATGTTGAAAGCACCAGATAGAGAGAGCAGGGAGAGGATATTTCCTATAGTGGGGGAGTACGGGACCAGAGGTGGCAGCCTCAGAATAGAAGGATGTTCGTTTCGAACGGAGGTGAGAAAGAACTTCTTTAGCCAGAGGGTGGTGAATCTGTGGAATTCATTGCCACAGGCAGCTGAGGTGGGCAAGTCACTGGGTGTATTTAAAATGGAGGTTGATGGGTTGTTGATTAGTAAGGGTTATGGGGAGAAGGCAGAAGAACAGGGTTGAGAGGGTTAATAAATTATCCATGATAAAATGGCGGAGCAGACTCGATGGGCCAAAATGGCCTAATTCTGCACCAATGTCCTATGATCTTACTAAAATTATCGCATGCCAACTGCTGAAGGTGGAAGCTTGGGGTATTTTGTTTTAAACAGAGAGGGTTGTTTGCATATTGACTGGACTCGGTTAGAGTGGAAAATCCCCAATTCTTTTCACAGAATTAGAACCATGGCATTGTCTGGGAGCAGAAGGCCACTCGGCCCAGCAAACACATCCTGAGCAATTCAGCATCTTCTCTACTACCAACAAGCAAGTGGCGACACGTGCCCAGCACATCTGTTGGAGGACTTCCCTTTAGAATTGAGATGAGAAGGATGCACTTCACTGCTTGTTTCGATGGACAGAATCAGATATAATATCACTCACAAATTGTACGTCATTAATTTTGTTGTTTTGGAACAACAGTGGAGTGAAATACCTTAAAATAGTTATGGAATTGGAAAAACAGTACATGTGCTCAGTGGCCACTTTATCAGGTACACCTGCTCGTTAATGAAAATATCTAATCGGCCAATCACGTGGCAGCAGCTCGATGCATAAAAGCATGCCGACATGGTCAAGAGGTTCAGACCAAACTTTAGAATGGGGGAAAGAAATGAGATCTAAGTGACTGTTGGTGCCAGATGGGGTGGTTTGAGTATAGTAGAAACTGATGATCCCCTGGGATTTTCGTGCACAACAGTTTCTAGAGTGGGGTCTTTCTTAACCGCTACTGCAGGACAACAAGCCCGCAAGGAAAATAACCTCACAGTAGTATATGGTGACATGTATAGTACATGCTTTGGTAATAAATTTACTTTGAACATTGACCTCAGGCTGCACTGGGATCTCTGTAAGCCCTAGTAAGAATTTCGGGAGCTTTCCCAATTATCCTGAGTTGATGCCCCTCAGCCAATGTCACTAAGAAAGAGATTACTGGCTGAGAGACAGCTGAGTATGTGTGTGCAGCTTGCCGTGTGAAAATTGGTCTCTGCGTTTCCTACACCGTGACGAGTTTGGCTGCATTTTAGCAGGCAATATTTCACTGGCTTTAACCCACTCGGGCGCATTGTAAAGGCGCCAGGAAAAAGTGTAAAAACAAGAGATTTTGTAGATGCTGGAAATCCAGATTAACGTAGACAAAATCACCAGCATATGTCGTGAAATCTGCTAACTTTGTGGCAGCAGTGCCATGCAAAGCAGACTAACAGAGAAAAAACTGTGAACCACAGTAAGTATTAAATATTAAATAGTTAAATTAAGTAAGTAAAGCAAAAAAACAGCAATAAAAGAGTAGTGAGGTAGTGTCCATGGGTTCAACGTCCATTTGGGAATCGGATGGCAGAGGGGAAGAGGCTGTTCCTGAATCGCTGAGTGTGTGTCTTCAGGCTCCTGTACCTCCCCCCTGATGGCAGAGGGGAAGAAGCTGTTCCTGAATCGTTGAGTGTGTGTCTTCAGGCTCCTGTACCCCCTCCCTGATGGCAGAGGGGAAGGAGCTGTTGCTGAATTGCTGAGTGTGTGCCTTCAGGCTCCTGTACCTCCTTCCTGATGGCAGAGGGGAAGGAGCTGTTCCTGAATCGTTGAGTGTGTGTCTTCAGGCTCCTATACCTCCTCCCTGATGGCAGAGGGGAAGAAGCTGTTCCTGAATCACTGAGTGTGAGTCTTCAGGCTCCTGTACCTCCTCCCTGATGGCAGAGGGGAAGGAGCTGTTCCTGAATCGCTGAGTGTATGTCTTCAGGCTCCCGTACCTCCTCCCTGACGGTGGCAGCAGGAAGAGGGCACGCTGGAGACGAGAATTGAGAAGAGCAAGAATTGGAGGAACTCAGCAGATCAGGAAAAACCTATGGAAAGGAATAAACGGTCTACGTTTCGAGCCAAGACCCTTCTTCAGGAAGATGGAAAAAACATACATTGCTTTTCTTTTTGGCAGAGAACTGGAGACCTTTGGCAAAATATTAACTTTGGCCAGCACCGACATATAGAGCGGTGCAAAAATGGAATCTGATCTGAAAGCTTAGAGTAGGCATTCAGGGAAGGTGCTCAGATTTATAAATCAATGTAAGGGTGGGGGGGGGGAGGAGGGTGTTTCATAGGAATCGTTGGTTGGACCTACACTATCAGGTATAATGTGTACGTGGGGTTGGACGGAGGAATGGGGCTTGTTTGGCCGCTGTTGTTGCGGTGCTTGTAGTGTTCTGTTTTCTCATTTTCTGCCGGAAGCGTGGCTACGCCCAGTTGGCGCTGGAGTGTGCGGGGTGACCCCCAGCGCATGCTCAGGCTGCGTCGGTAGGTAAGGCAAACGACACGCTTCACCGCGTGCGAGGTGCATTTGAAACAAGAGTCTCGAGTGGAAGAGGAACTTTCGCATCAGCCGTGAACGCAAATTAACGGACATCTAGTCAGCAAGAGGTAAGTGTGGCACGTGACACACACAGGTGGCAGGTCAGGCGGCATCTATGGAGGGCGCTAAACAGTATCAGGACTGGACAAGAAGCATGAACATTGAATTCTCCAACTTCAGGTAATTTCTCACCCTTCTCCGCTCTCCTTTTCCTTCTGGCTCCCCTCTTACCCCTTCTCTTCCCCTCGCCCTCTGCTTTCCTTTTCTCCCGTGGTTCACTCTCCCCTCCTATCAGATTCCTCTCCTCCAGCCTTGCCACCTAGCACCTCCCAGCCTCTCACTTCACCCCTCCTCCTCCCTCCCCAGGCCTCACCCTTCACCTGCCAGCTTGTACTCCTTTCCCTTCTCCCCACCTTCTTACGAGGGGTGATTGATAAGTCTGTGGCCTAAGGTAGAAGGAGACAATTTTAGAAAACCCAGCACATTTATTTTTCCTACATTTACACACTTAGTCCAGCGGTCGTGGAGCATACGGATCCCTTCTTTGTAGAAGTGGTCCACAGCAGGGGCGATTGATAAGTTTGTAGCCTAAGGTAGAAGGAGATATTAACTTCAAACTTTCTGCATTTTCACTTAAAGAGTTGAACTGCACGTGCATGTAATGAGAGCTCATCTCCTTCCACCCTAGGCCACGAACTTATCAATCACCCCTGCTGTGGACACTTCTACAAAGAACAGCCGCTGGACTAAGTGTGTACATGTAGGAAGAGACCATGTTGAAAAATAAATGTGCTGGGTTTTCTAAAATTGACTCCTTCTACCTTAGGCTACAAACTTATCAATCACCCCTCGTATTCTGGCTTCTGCCGCTTTCCTCTCCGGTCCTGGTAAGGGTCTCAGCCCAAAACGGTGACTGTTTATTCCTCTCCATAGATGCCGCCTGACCTGCTGGGTTCCTTCTGCAATTTGTGTTTGTTACTCTGGATTTCCAGCATCTGCTGAATCCTTTTTAAGTTTACTCATTGAGCCCCAGCGCAGAATAGGCCCCTCAGCCCTTTGAGCCACGCTGCCCAGCGACCCCCCGATTTAATCCTAGCCTAATCACGGGGCAATTCACAGTGACCAATTAACCGACCAACCGGTATGTCTTTGGACTGTGGGAGGTGACTGGAGCGCCCGGAGGAAACCCACGCGGTCATGGGGAGAACGTACAAACTCCTTACGGGCAGCGGCGGGAATTGAGCTCGCGTCGCAGTTACTGTAAAGTGTTGTGCTAACCGAAGATTCAAAGTACTTTTATTATCAAAGAACGCGTAAATTATACAACCTTGAGGTCCGCCTGCTTGCAGGCAGCCGCAAAGCAAGAAACCCGAAAGGACCCAATTAAAAAGAAAACAAAGACCAAACTCCGATGCGCAGAGAAAAAAAAAACAAACCTTGTAGATAACAGAAGTGAGTGTCAGCATTCTGAACCCAACTGAGTCCTTAGATCGGTAAGCTGTCAGACCTTTGGTAGCGCCATCTTACACCAGAGCTGCCAGGCTACCCTGCCGTTCTCGTGTGTGTTATAGCTAAGTGTGAATCACTTTCCTACACAAGCTACTTCTCATTAATTCTGGGGAGAGGGTCTACAAAGTGGAACATAAGGTTCAGACACAGTTATCGCCAAGAACAGCGGTACAGATTGATGAGGTATTAGAAATGAATCTAAGCTTTGGGATTACTACAGGGAAGGAATAAGAAACGCAGGAATTCTGCTAAACTTGCATTAGACCACACTCAGAGACCAGTCGCAGTTCTGGTATCCGGTTTATAAAAACACTCGACAGGCAACTGGGAAGGATGTAACAGAGAGTTACTGCAGTGATATCAGGATCAGGAGATTACGCTGTTACAAACATACGGACCAGGCTGGGGAGAGGGGAGACGTAATAAAGTTCACTGCCACTGGAACAGTTTTGTTCGGGGTTAGATGTAAAAATACGTGTCCATGCGGGGGAGAGCTCAGCCAGGGGGCCACCGAAATGAGATGAGAAGAAATCCAGGAGAAACGTCCAGAGAACTCACATTTTGCCTTCCCAGAGTGTGGATACGGAAGGGAACTTGGATAAACATACGAAGGAGAAGGAAATGAGGGGGGCCCAGATGATAGGTTGAAATAAAACAGGAGGAAGGCTGCTCAGGAGCGAGAACTGCAGGACTGCAGGACCAAGAAACAGGCTGGAAAATAATCATTGCGGCTAACACCCACCCAGAAAACTGCCTTTTCCAAAAGCTCCATTCAGGTAAGTGCGAAAGGGCTAGTAAAAACCAAAATATCACGCAGTCATAGAAGTTTCTTCCTCCCTGGGCAGTGAATCTGATCAACCATTCTGATTAGACCACCCCGGCCCCCTCTATCCATCACACAAAATGCTGGAGGAACTCAGCAGGCCAGGCAACGTCTAGTGAAAAGAGTAAACAGCCGACGTTTCGGGCAGGACCGCAGAAAAAAAGATGAGGAGTCAGAGGTAAGAAAATGGAGGGGGGGGGCAAGGAGAAACATGAGGTGATAGGTGAAAGGGTGAAGTAAAGAGCTGGGAAGTTGATTGGTGAAAGAGATACAGGGCTGGAGAAGGGGGAATCTGACAGGAGAGGACGGAGGGCCATGGATGAAAGAACAAAGGTGAGGAGCACCAGAGGGAAGGGATGGGCAGGCAAGGAGATAAGGAACAGGAAATGGAATTTAAAATGGGTGGCCAATGGGAGATCCCTCTTCTTCTGGCTAATGAGAGAGGTCTACTGTAAATGCCCACAAGAAAATTAAACTCAGGGCAGTATATGGGGACATACACGTACTTAGCAGAACGGCTGTGGAGGCCAAGATGCTGGGTATATTTATAGCGGAAGTTGAAAGATTAGTGAGGGTGTCAGAGTTTACAGGGAGAAGGCAGAAGAATGGAGTTGAGAGGGATAATAAATCAGACATGATGAAATGATGGAGCAGACTCACTGGGCCTCTGCTCCTGTAACACATCACAGCAGGTACCTAGTAGATGCAATACATATGTTTAATAAAATTGATCCTTAATCCTTGAATCTCAAAGAGGACCACACCTTTCTCGTAAGGTATAAAGGTTAGCGAGCCTCAGTGACCCAGAGAATTACGTTGGTTGAAGTCAGGGCTTTACGCTTTGGCTCTCGGTAGTGTCACCCATGGCAAACAGGTCAAAGGGTAGAGGTCAGACTGAGAGTGGTCCACCGGTCCTCCAGGTTCAGGGCTAACAACCCCAACTGGTCAGACAAAACCGTTACGGAAACAGCAGTGAAGAATCCTTCTCCATCTGAGTGTGGCGGTATTCCTGAGTCTCCACCCGGGACTCGTGTGACTGACAGGAGTGAAAACCGAGAGGAAGCTACTGACACGAGGGGGGAAGCCCTTCATTTCGCCAAGGTCAAGACCAATATAGACCAAGGACAGATTGAGATGGAGGACCTTCATTGCTGCCCAAAAGGCCAGCGGTATAATGGACGGTAAGCTAATCCTTGATATTACTGATGCCACAGAGTAGTTCCATTTCAAATGGGACATTCATCATTATTTATCTATTTTGTGGATCAAAAGCCTGATTTGTATGTTGTGGGTTTCATAAAGCTTTGAATATCTTGATGCCCTGGGTTGCTCTGTTAATTCAAGTGCTACCTAGAGGCACCAGTACATTTCCAAAGCTGAATTATTTTGTGGAGCATTGCTATGAGTGTTATACCACTCTGCTGCATGATTAATTAAGTGGCCTGGCGTTCAAAGATCTGCAAATCCCCCCGAGCCCGATTCCCGAGTTTCCGGGAGTTATGCTACTAACAGAATAATTCTTGGCGTTAACAGGGTTTGGAGGCCAAGTTGTTGGGTGTATTTAAAGCAGAGGCTGATAGGTTCTGGTTAGTAGGAGAAAGGTTATGGGGAGAAGGCAAACGACTGGGGTTGAGAGGGATAATACATCGGCCAGGATGGAATGGCAGGTTACTGATGGGCCTCTTGGTTTAATTCAGCTCCTGTGTCTCATGGTCTTACGATACAGTTGCTCACTGGTTGGCTGCTATGGACTGATGGAAGTTGCCCAGACCCAAGCTGAGGTTCTAAAGCACTTCCCTGGAGCTTACTTTACTGGCCTGCTGAGTTCTTCGAGCATTTTGTGTGTGTTACTCTCCCCACTGCTGTCTGAAGCTATCCATCAGCTATCTAATCAGGGAGAGCTTTGCTGAGTACCGAAAAGCTGAGATAGAGTGGGTGTGGACAGGATGTTTCCTATAGTGGCGGAGTCTCGGACCAGAGAACACAGATAGAGTGGATGTGGAGAGGATGTTTCCTATAGTGGCGGAGTCTCGGACCAGAGAACACAGATAGAGTGGGTGTGGAGAGGATGTTTCCTATAGTGGCGGAGTCTCGGACCAGAGAACACAGATAGAGTGGATGTGGAGAGGATTTTTCCTGTAGTGGGGGAGTTTAGGACCAGAGGACACAGATAGAGTGGATGTGGAGAGGATGTTTCCTATAGTGGGGGAGTCTAGGACCAGAAGACACAGATAGAGTGGATGTGGAGAGGATGTTTCCTATAGTGGCGGAGTCTCGGACCAGAGAACACAGATAGAGTGGATGTGGAGAGGATTTTTCCTGTAGTGGGGGAGTCTCGGACCAGAGGACACAGATAGAGTGGATGTGGAGAGGATGTTTCCTATAGTGGGGGAGTCTAGGACCAGAGGACACAGATAGAGTGGATGTGGAGAGGATGTTTCCTATAGTGGGGGAGTCTAGGACAAGAGGACACAGAGTGGATGTGGAGAGGATGTTTCCTATAGTGGGGAATACTAGGACCAGAGGACACAGATAGAGTGGATGTGGAGAGGATGTTTCCTATAGTGGGGGAGTCCAGGACCAGAGGGCACAGATAGAGTGGATGTGGAGAGGATGTTTCCTATAGTGGGGGAGTCCAGGACCAGAGGACACAGATAGAGTGGATGTGGAGAGGATGTTTCCTATAGTGGGGGAGTCCAGGACCAGAGGGCACAGATAGAGTGGATTTGGAGAGGATGTTTCCTATACTGGGGGAGTCTAGGACCAGAGGACACAGATAGAGTGGATGTGGAGAGGATGTTTCCTATGGTGGGGGAGTCCAGGACCAGAGGGCACAGCCTTGGAATAGAAGGACGTCCATTTAGAACGGAGGTGAGGAGGAATTCCTTTAACCAGAGGGTGGTGAATCTGTGGAATTCGTCGCCACAGGCGGCTGTGGAGGCCGAATCTTTGAAACGGAGGTTGACAGGTTCTTGATTAGTCAGGGTGCTGGAGGTTACGAGAGGAAGGCGGGAGAATGTGGTTGAGAGGGAAAATAAATCAGGCATGATGGAACAGCAGAACAGACTTGATGCGCTGAATGGCCAAATCCTGCCCCTATGGTCTCATGGCATTACGACATGGTATAGTCCTATACTGCAAAGTTCAGGAGCAGTAATTACCCCGAACCAGTGTGGATGACTTCATCCACAAGTACTCCAAACTGATTTTGCAACCTATAGACTCATTTTGAGGACGCAGCACAAATCATGTTCTCAGGAATTATTTGCACCGTTTGTCAGTCTTTACGCATAATTTATCATAAAATTCTATTGTGTGTGTTTCTTTTCTTACAGACGCCTGCAAGGAAACAAATCCCAAGGTAGCGTCTGATGGCGCACAGCATACCTGCTTTGAGGATAAGTTAAACTCTGACCTTTGAACACTGCGAGCGACAACCCGTTCAGCACCTGGCAGGGAGGCCTGGCCCTCTGTGGAGGTCTTTCTGGGTGGGATTCCTCCTCTTTATGTTGTGGTGGAGGGCACAGCATAGAGGACTGCAGTGTAACAGATTTTTGAGTGGTTTCACAGACTCCCAAGTTACCTGTAATTACTGCAGCCTGGTGGGGACTGTGCAAGTAACATACACAGAATGGTGATGGTGTATGTGTGTGTGTGTCTGTGTTGGGTCACATGCGCTGCTTGAAGAGAATGCGTTTCACCCCCAAGCTCTTGACCTTTGTGCATTACTGAAGGCGGCGAGGAAGTGATAGAGCACTAAAGCACAGAAACAGGCCCTTCTGCCCATCTAGTCTGTGCCAGACCTACTCCCGTCGACCTGCAACCGGACCGTAGCCTGCTGCTTCAAAGACAACAATTTGCACAACGTGTGCCTGTGATAGGAAACTTGATTTTGATTCATACCCTTCCCATCCATGTACATATCCAAACTTCTATTAAATGGGTAAATCGAACCTGAATCCACCACTTCAATTGGCAGCTTGTTCCACACTCAAACCCCTCCCGAGTGAAAAAGTTGCCCCTCAATTTCCACCTTTCACCCTTAACTGATGCCCGTTGACTGTAGTCCTACCCAACCTCAGAAGAAGTAGCCTGTTTGCATTTACCCATTTTGTATACCGCTATCAAATCTCCTCTCAATCTTTTATGTTCTAGAGAATAACGTCCTAACTTCTTCAACCTTTCTCTAAAACTCAGGTCCTCAAGTCCCAGCAACATCCTTGTAAATTTTCTCTGCACGCTTTCAACGTTACTTACATCTTTCCTGTAGGTACGTGACTAAAACTGCTCACAGTACTCCAAATTAGGCCCCACCAACGTCTTGCACAACTTCAGCATCACACCTGTACTCAATATATTGATTTATGAAGGCCAACGTGCCAAAAGCTCTCTCTTTTCAACCCCATTTACTGTACCTGTAAAGCCACTTTCAAGGAATTATGGATTTGTACTCCCAGATCGCTCTGCTCTGCTGACTCTTCGATGCCCTGCTGCTCACTGTGCAAGACCTACCCTGGTTGGTCAACCAAAGTGCAACACTTCACACTTTCCTGCATTAAATTCCATCTGCCATTTTGCAGCCCATTTTTCCAGCTGGTCCAGATCCCGCTGTGAGCTTTGATAGGCTTCCTCACTGTCCACTACGCCCCTAACCTTGGTGTCATCTGCAAATTTGCTGATCCAGTTCTCGCCACGTTATCATCCAGACCTGGATGACAAACAACAACGGGCCCAGCGCCGGTCTGCTCCTCACAGGCCCCCTGTCAGGGAGGCAACCATCTACAACCACTCCCTGTCTTCTTCTGCGAAGCCCACCTCTGATCCAATTTGCTGCCTCTCTTGGATGCCGAGCGACAGACCCTTCTTGACCAACTTCCCATGCGGGACCGTGTTAAAGGTCTTGCTAAAGGCCACGTAGATGACAGGCACTGCCTTGCCTTCGTCGATGTTCCTGGTAACTTCCTTGAAGAGCTCTGTAAGATTGGTTAGACGTAACTTACCATACACAAAGCCATGCTTACTATCTGTAAGCAGTCCCTGTCTATACAAATACTTATATTTTCCAGCCCCTTAGAATATCTTCCAATAAATTCCCCACTACTGATGTCAGGCTATGATTTCTTGGTTTATTCTCGGAGCCTTTCTGAAACAATAGAACATTAGCTAACCTCCAATCCTCCGGCACCTCACCTGTCTGCTAGGGCCCCTGCAACTTCTACACTAGCCTCCCACACACTCTGCAGGAACACAGTGTTGTTTAGCTTCAAAGCATTAAACTAATTTAAAGAAAAAGATGCAAGTCTAATTTTGGTTTTCACTTTAAGCGGGGCACGCACATATCACTTTATTATGTCGTATGCCATTTACTTTTAACCACGATAAAGTAAGTAAACAACAGGAGATGCATAATCAAACAATATATTTACAAGATTACTCTAATATTACAAATGTTAAATACATGTTAAATGTTAAAAATCAGAGCATTGAGTATAGGGGTTGGGATGTAATGTTAAAATTGTACAAGGCATCGGTGAGGCCAAATTTGGAGTATTGTGTATAGTTCTGGTCACCAAATTATAGGGAAGATGTCAACAAAATAGAAAGAGTACAGAGGAGATTTACTAGAATGTTACCTGGGTTTCAGCACCTAAGTTACAGGGAAAGGTTGAACAAGTTAGGTCTCTATTCATTGGAGCGTAGAAGGTTGAGGGGGGACTTGATATTTAAAATTATGAGGGGGACAGAGTTGACGTGGATAGGCTTTTTCCATTGAGAGTAGGGGAGATTCAAACAAGAAGAAATGAGTTGAGAGATAGGGGGCATAAAATTGAATAGGTTTGTGGACAGGAAAGAAATGGAGGGTTATGGGCTGAGTGCAGGCCAGTGGGACTAGGTGAGAGTAAGCATTTGGTACGGACTAGAAGGGCCGAGATGGCCTGTTTCCATGCTGTAATTGTTATATGGTACACAACACTCCTCTCTAATTAGCTACAAACTTTAACTCAATACGGAGTGCATTGCAAACTTTAAATCTGCATTGGTTTGATGAATGTGAGCCTCTGCCACAATGGTAACACAATTAGTTCGCCAAGGCAGACCTTGGTTTAGACGGTTGTTGAATTTTGCTCGCGCTTATTTTCAATCCTGACTGCAATTCAATTCTGTCTGTCTGCTGTTTCCATTAATGCAGCAAGATCAACGGCTCTTTTAAATGTAAGTTGTGCTTCAGTTAGGAGCTGTTTTTGAATGCTTTCTTGTAAGATTCCACAAACAAAACAATCTCTCAGTGCATCGTTAAGCCCATTACCAAACAAACATTGCTCAGACATTCTCTTCAATACAGCTAGGTATGCCAAAGTGGACTCACCCTCTTTTTGATTCTGCTTATGAAAACTAAAGCATTCTGCAATCAACAATGGTTTTGGTTCTAAATGTTCCTGCATTGTGTTCACGATATCAGTAAAGCTCATTGCAACTGATTTGGTTGGAGCAGTTAAGCTGCAAAGCAAACAGTATACCATTAAAGCCAATGCACTCAGCAAAATTGGTACTTGTTTCTCATTGGCTATTTCACTTGCTTCAAAGTACAGTTCAATTAGCTCGGCATATGTGAGCCAGTCATCTACTGAGCAATCAAAAGCATTTATCTCTATGACACAGCCAACAATTTCTGCTTTTTTTTATGATTGTTATTGACTGGTACTCACTGTTTATGAAATTGTGAATTCTTCTGATTTCTGCCTATTTTTTTTAAAACACAATTATGTCTTCCCTTCCAAAGAGTACGTGTTGCACTTCAACGGGTAGGTTGTCATCTTGTGTTTGTTTTAAAAATACCTCGTCGCCACTGTGGTGATTTGCAACTCAAAAACATTAAAGGACAAACTTAAGACTTGCATCTCTTGACCCTCTTGTTTTCCTTTGAATTAGTTTCATGTTTTGGAGTTACAAAACAAAACAATCATCAGGTCCCAGGGATTTCCCACCCTAAGTTGCCTCAGAACAGCAAACAACTCCAACTTTATAATCCATAGAGGGTCCAGTACCTCAATGCTGCTTTGCCTCACTTCTATGAACTCTGTATCCATCTCCCGAGTAAAGGCAGACACAAAAAATCCATTTAAGATCTCCCCGTCTCTTTCAGCTCCATGAATAGACTACCACTCTGATCTTCCAGAGGGGTAATTTTGTCCTTTGCTATCCTTCTGCTCGTAATACATCTGTAGAAGCCCTTAGGACTCTCCTTCAACTTGTCTGTTACAGCACCCTCATGTCTTCTTTCAGCCCTCTGGATTTTCTTCTTTAATATTCTCGTGCATTTTTATAGAACATAGAACATAGAATAGTACAGCACATTACAGGCCCTTCGGCCCACAATGTTGTGCCAACCCTCAAACCCTGCCTCCCATATAACCCCTCACCTTAAATTCCTCCATATACCTGTCTAGTAGTCTCTTAAACTTCACTAGTGTGTCTGCCTCCACCACTGACTCAGGCAGTGCATTCCACGCACCAACCACTCTCTGAGTGAAAAGCCTTCCTCTAATATCCCCCTTGAACTTCCCTCCCCTTACCTTAAAGCCATGTCCTCTTGACCTGAGCAGTGGTGCCCTGGGGAAGAGGCGCTGGCTGTCCATTCTGTCTATTCCTCTTAATATCTTGTACACCTCTATCATGTCTCTGCTCATCCTCCTTCCCTCCAAAGAATAAAGCCCTAGCTCCCTTAATCTCTGATTGTAATCCATACTCTCTAAACCAGGCAGCATCCTGGTAAATCTCCTCTGTACCCTTTCCAATGCTTCCACATCCTTCCTATAGTGAGGCGACCAGAACTGGACACAGTACTTCAAGTGTGGCCTAACCAGAGTTTTACAGATCTGCATCATTACATCGCATCTCTTAAACTCTATCCCTCGACTTGTGAAGGTTAACACTCCATAAGCTTTCTTAACTACCCTATCTAACTGTGAGGAAACTTTCAGGGATCTGTGGACATGTACCCCCAGATCCTTCTGCTCCTCCACACTACCAAGTATCCTGCCATCTGTCTTGGAGTTACAACACCAGCAACTCCTCAATACTTTATACTCCTCAAGTACCTCATTTGTTCCTCTTTGCTTATACCTGCTCTGCATCTCCTTCTTTTTCTTAACCATGGACTCAATATCTCTCAAAAAACCAGGGTTCCCTAAACCTGTTTTCCTTGCTTTTTATTCTGACGGGAACATACAAACTTCGCACTGTCAAGATTTCACTTTTGAAGGCCTCCCACTTACCAAGTACACCTTTGCCAGGAAACAACTTGTCCTGATCCACACTTTCCAGGTCTTTTCTGATCCCATCAAGACTGGCCTTTCTCCAACTTAGAATCTCGAGCCAAGGACCAGACCTATCTTTCACTAGAATGACCTTGAAACTAACGGCATTATGATCACTGGATGCAAAGCATTCCCCTACACAAACCTCTGTAAACCCTGTCTCGTTTCCTAAAAGCAGATCTAGTGTCACCCTCTCTCTAGTTGGGACTTCTATGTACTGATTGAGGAAACTTTCCTGAACACATTTGACAAACTGTCCCATCTAGTCCTTTTACAGTATGGGAGTCCCAGTCAATAAGTGGGAAGTTAAAGTCACCCACTAACACAACCTCAGGTTTCTTGTAACAAATTTGCTCCTCTAAGTCCTGCAGACTGATGAGTGTTCTATAAAACAATCCCATTAACTTGGCCATACATTTCTTATTCCTCAGTTCTACCCATAAAGCTTCACTCGATGAGCTCCCCGGCCTGTCCTGACCGAGCACTCTTATGGGCACTTTCTTATTGGTCTGCTCCTGGGTCAAAGTCCAACCTTCAAAGTAACCAGCACATATATGTCACCATATATTACCCTGAGATTCCCCTTCTTGCAGGCATTCAGAGTTCGTACAACAAAAGAGCCAATGAAAACTGCTGATTCCTAAATGGACATTGATCCCATGAACACTACCTTGTTTTTCTACTATATATTATTTCTGTTCTTGTATGACTTTTTAATCTATTCAATATACATATACTGTATATTTTTACTTTTTTCTTCTATATTATGCATTGCATTGAACTGCTGTTGCTGCGAAGTTAACAAATTTCATGACGCATTCTGGTGATAATAAACCTGATTCTGATAAATAACCAATGTGCAAAAGAAGACAAACTGTGCAAGTTAAAAGAAAAATAATACTGAGAACAAAAGTTGCAGAGTCCTTGAAAATGAGTGTGGGTGAAGTTGTCCACGTTGGCTCAGGAGCCTGACAGTTGAAGGGTGATAATTGTTCCTGAACTTGCTGGTGTGGGGCCAAAGGCTCCTGTACCTTCTTCCCGATGGCAGCAGCAAGAGGCGAGTGTGGCGATTCACAGGCCCAGACAGGGAGCCATTGGGGGAGGGTGGGGTGATCTGTCCATCTCAATCACCTGCCCCTCTCCCTGTGTCTCAGTGACCCTGCAGAGGCAGCATACAATGGCTTGCTTAGGACCTAGTGCAACTACTGTGAATGCACGATTGCCCCGGACATTGAGAATAATGTCTTAATTTAACCTTTGTTTTGCATTGATATTCTAATGAAGTTATTTGTAAAAAGACAAGAAGGGGCCTGGACACAGAAACAAAACTCTCTAGGAGCAGGGGCGAGGAAGGGGTAGGCACAGAGTCCGCAGTGTCTGGTCACACACTCCCAGGGCGTGGGGTTAGACACAGAGTGAAGCTTCTCTCTGCAAACACTCCCAGGGTTGGACTGCCAGTCTGTTTAGACGTCTGGCCATGAGGGAGGTAACTTTTAATGGGGGAGACATCCCCCTTTACATAGGGGTTTTCAGCAGGAGGATAACTGTATACAGTGCCAATAAAAAAGTATTCAAACCCCCCCGCCCCCGGAAGTTTTAATGTTTTACAACACTGAATCACAGTGGATCTAATTTGGCTTTTTCAACACTGATCAACAGAAAAAGACATGATACACCAACTCCACCAGGAAATACCAGGAAGCTGGGGAATTTTATAATTAACAGCGCCTATAAAAAGTATTCACCCCCCCTTGGAAGTTCTCATGTTCTATTGTTTTACAATTAAACAGTGGGTTTAATTTGGTTGCAGCCTCTATTGGAGTCTGTCGGGGCTTCCCCTCACGTTTAGAACCATAGAACCATAGAACATTACAGAACAGAAACAGGCCTTTTGGCCCTTCTTGGCTGTGCCATACCATTTTTCTGCCTAGTCCCACTGACCTGCACCTGACCTATATCCCTCCATACACCTCATCCATGTACCTGTCCAAGTTTTTCTAAAATGTTAAAAGTGAGCCCACATTTACCACTTCATCTGGCAGCTCATTCCACACTCCCACCACTCTCTGTGTGAAGAAGCCTCCCCTCAATGTTCCCTTTAAACTTTTCCCCCTTCACCCTTAACCCATGTCCTCTGGCTTTTTTCTCCCCTGGCCTCAGTGGAAAAAGTCTGCTTGCATTCACTCTATCTATACCCACCATAATTTTATATACCTCTATCAAGTCTCCCCTCATTCTTCTATACTCCAGGGAATAAAGTCCTAACCTATTCAACCTTTCTCTGTAACTCAGTTTCTCAAGTCCCGGCAACATCCTTGTAAACCTTCTCTGCAGTCTTTCAACCTTATTAATATCCTTCCTGTAATTCGGTGACCAAAACTGCACACAATACTCCAATTTCCGCCTCACCAATGCCTTGTAAAACCTCATCATAACATTCCAACTATTATAGGCTGCATGTCAGCCCTATGCTCCTTATAATGTTTGGGGCATCTCCTTGTCGGTTTGCTGAAGGGTCTGGCCAAGGTGGTTATACATGGGTCCAGGTGGCAGGCTGTCGAGGGCACCCCACTTCTGGAGTTACTTTTGTGCCTTTGTGCCTCTGGAGGAGGAATGCTTCTTGTCCCTAATAAAGTGGCCACTGAGTGTATGTTTGCGGCCTTCTGCTTCTACAGCCCACCCACTTCAAGGCCTGACGAAGGGTCTCGGCCCGAAACATCGACTGCTCATTTCAACGGATGCTGCCTGACCTGCTGAGTTCCTCCAGCTTGTTTGTACATATTCACTTCAAGGCCTGACGTGTGGTGCGTTCAGAGATGCTCCTTTGCACACTGCTTTTGTAACGTTGAGGTTATTTGAGTCGCTGTCGCCTTCCTGTCAGCTTGAACCAGTCTGGCCGTTCTTCTCTGACCTTTCTCAGTAACAAGGCATTTTCTCCCAGAAAATTGCTGCTGCCTGGATGATATTTTGTTTTTTGCACCATTCTCTATAGACTCCTGAGGCTGTTGTGAGTGCTTTTCGACGGAGGTGTCTGGGTTGTAATTTGAAGCTATTACCTATCACTTGTGTGAATCATGGAATATTGACAAATTGCAATACTGTAACGCTGTAACACTGCGTAATTGGGGCGCCACAGCAGTGTAGCAGTTAGCCGAGCGTTATTACAGTGCAGGGCGTCAGAGTTACGAGTTCAATCCTGGCATCTTCTGGAAGGAGTGTCCATACTTCCTCCCCGTGGAACCTTTGAGTCTTCACTGGGTTCTCCAGTTTTCAAAGACCAACCGGATAGGCTAATTGATCATTGATTGTCCCGTGATTAGGTTCGGGTTAATCGGGTTTGTCGTGGGTTGAGTGAAAATGGAACGATTTCACTACTTCAACAAATTAGGAACTCCAAAGAAATTGAAGGTATCGACAATCATGTTGAATGCTACAATGAAAATGAAGATTTGGAGGAGGATGCAATCATCAATAGCATTGTTTGAAGGCTGCCCATTTTATAAACTAGGTGTTCATTTACAGTCAATCAAAAGAACGTGGCAGCATACAGGTACAGGATGAATTCCTCCATATTTAACAATTAGGAATTAATACATAGTTTTATAGAACTGTAGTAGCATTGGTGGAGATTCTAATTTGTTCTGTATTTCATGTAAACACATAATTTGTTACTCAGTTAAATTACTGTTTGTCTTTTTTATACTTCTTTAACTTTCCATGAAACTGATTCCAATCGGCTGATGGGGGGGGGTGGGGGGCGCAGCCTCTTAACAAGGACAAAATGTACTGATCGCAATGTGTCCCAATTAATTGGAATCCACAATATCTATGGATACATATATATCTAAGTTAATTTAGTATATATATAAAAGACCATAAGACATAGGAGCAGAATTAGATCGTTCAGCCCATCGAATCTGCTCCAGCATGGCTGATCCCGGATCCCACCCAATCCCATACACCTGCCTTCTCACCACGTCCTTTGGTGTCCTGGCCGATCAGGGGATGACCAACTTCCACCTTAAATACACCCACGGACTTGGCCTCCACCGCAGTCTGTGGCAGAGCATTCCACAGATTCACTACTCTCTGGCTAAAAAAAATTCCACCTTACCTCTGTTCTAAAGGGTCATATGTGTAAGTATATCCGATTGTAATCTGCAGTGTATTTTATTTATTGCATTGTACTGCAGACATATAAAAGACAGAAAAATTGCTGTCTGTGTGGGAGGAAAGAGAGTAAGTAGGTTGAAAGCTCAGTACAACTCCGTGGGATGAAGGACCTGCGCTGTATCAGTCCATAATAAAGCTGATTCCGATACACTGTCCCATCGAGATAGACCTGGGCTGCAGCTCATAAAAAGAGTGGTGCGGGAAAAAAAATGTGTATCAGTGGTGCGGAGGGTGAGTCATTCAACAGATCTTGCTGGGACAGATAACGAGCAGGACTGGGCTTGTCTCAGGCGGCGGCATTTTTGTAGATTTTTAACTACAACAATGAGATACCCAAGAGCAGTGAGCTGTGCGGAACAGGTGCCTGATCTGTGCGAGCGAGGTCCATGGTTCAGATGATCACAATGAGCGTTTAATGCACTCTCTGGCTGAAGCTATTCCTGCAACTAGAAAGGGACTTGGGTCCCTGTGGTGCCTTTATGACCTGGAGATTTGAGCTGGTGGAGCTCCTCGCCAAACCCCCTCCCCACCCCACCACAACACTCAGCTTAGAGGAGACCTCAATCAAATGAGATGCCAGCAGGATGGGGAAAAGCTTCTTCTGCCCGTCTGTGAGACATCTGAACTCCCGCCCAGGCCTCATCACTTTTGAAGCACCAGTACTGTTATACTGTTTAAAACACAGAAACATAGAAATCTACAGCACATTATAGGCTCTTTGATTCACAATGTAGTCACTTTTGAAATTCCCTATCGCAAACCATGGAACCATAGAACACTATGGCACAGTACAGGCCCTTCAGCCCTCCATGTTGTGCCGACCCATATAATCCTTAAAAAAAGTACTAAAGGTACACTACCCCATAACCCTCCATTTTACTTTCATCTATGTGCCTGTCCAAGAGGCTCTTAAATACCCCTAATGTTTTAGCCTCCACCACCATCCCTGGCAAGTCATTCCAGGTACTCACAACCCTCCGTGTAAAAAACTTACCCCTGATGTCTCCCTTAAACTTCCCCCTCTTAATTTTGTACCTATGCACTCTGATGTTTGCTATTGGTGCCCTGGGAAACAGGTACTGACTATCCACCCTATCTATGCCCCTCATAATCTTGTAGACCTCTATCAAGTCCCCTCTCATTCTTCTACGCTCCAAAGAGAAAAGTCCCAGCTCTGCTAACCTTGCTTCATATGACTTGTTCTCCAAACCAGGCAACATCCTGGTAAATCTCCTCTGCACCCTCTCCATAGTTTCCACATCCTTCCTATAATGAGGTGACCAGAATTGAACACAATACTCTAAGCGGAGTCTCACCAGAGATTTGTAGAGTTGCAACATGACCTCTCTACTCTTGAACTCAATCCCTCTGTTAATGAAGCCTAGCATCCCATAGGCCTTCTTAACTACCCTATCAACCTGTGCAGTGACCTTGAGGGATGTATGGATTTGAACCCCCTTTGTTGATCCACACTCTTAGGTAACTGACCATTAATCCTGTACTCAGTCTTCTGGTTTGTCCTTCCAAAATGCATCACCTCACACTTGTCCGGATTGAACTCCATCTGCCATTTTTCTGCCCAAACTCTGCAGCCTGTCTATATCCTCTTGTAACCTTCGACAACCTACAGCTCCATCCACAAATCCTCCAATCTTCATGTCAACCCCTCTATTTTTCTGTTTACTTGTGTAGTAAATGCACCTTGTGCTAAATGTCAACCTTCTGTCACTTCTGTGGTGAGGAAGAGCTTTGAGAGGTTGGATGTGTCCAGAATTAACTCCTGTCTCAGCAAGGACCTGGGCCCACTGCAATTTGTCTATCGCCACAAAAGGTCTACGGTGGACGTGATCTCACTGGCTCTCTTGGATCACCTGGGCAATACGAACGCTTACATCATGATGCTGCGTATTGGCCTACAGTTCTGATTGAAATGATCCAAAACCTTGTCCTTTGTACCTCCCTCGGCAATTGGATCATCCTAATTCCTCACAGGAATACCACAGTCTGGGCTCCACCTCACTGACAGTCAACACTGGCGCACCTTAAGGGGTGTGTGCTTAGCCCACCGCTCTACTCTCTCTGCACTCATGACAGTGTGGCTAGGGACAGCTCAACTACCATTTGTAAATTTGCAGATGACAACTATTGTTGGCAGAATTTCTGATGGTGACGAGAGGGCGTACACGAGTGAGGTAAACCAGCTGGCTGAGTGGTGTCGCAGCAACAGCCTTGCACCCAGCGCCAGTAAGACCGAAGAGCGGATTGTGGACTTCAGAAGGGGTAAGACGAGGGAGCACACTCCAGTCCTCACAGAGGGATCAGAAGTGGAGAGAGTGAGGAATTTCCAGTTCCTAGGTGTCAAATCTCCGAGGACCCCACATATCGATGTAGCTTCAAGGAAGGCACGACAGTGACTCCATTTCATTAGGAGTTTGGGGAGATTTGATACATCACCAGACACTCGCAAATTTCAAATTTCTACAGATGTACCGTGGAGAGCATTTGAACTGGCTGCATCACCGGCTGAAATGGGGGATTGAGCGACTGCACAGGATCAGAATAAGCTGCAGAGAGTTGTAAACCCAGTCAGCTCCATCATGGGCACCGGCCTCCGTAGTATCCAAGAAACCTTCAGAAAAGCAACATCCATCATTAAGAACGCCCAACACCCAGGTCATGCCTTGTTCTCATTGCTACCATCAGGGAGGAGGTACAGAAGCCTGAAGGCACACACTCAGCGATTCAGGAACAGCTTCTTCCCCTCTGCCATCAGGGAGGGGGTACAGGAGCCTGAAGACACACACTCAGCGATTCAGGAACAGCTTCCTCCCCTCTGCCATCAGGGAGGAGGTACAGGAGCCTGAAGACACACACTCAGCGATTCAGGAACAGCTTCCTCCCCTCTGCCATCAGGGAGGAGGTACAGGAGCCTGAAGACACACACTCAACGATTCAGGAACAGCTTCTTCCCCTTTGCCGTCTGATTTTTGAACGGACATTGAACCGTTCAACACAACCCCACTACTTTTTTATTTCTGATCTTTACTTATTTAACTATTTTATATATACACACTGTAATTCACAGTATTTCCTCTATTATTATATAATGCACTCTACTGCTGCCACAAAGTTAACAAATTTCACGACACATGCCGGTGATATTAAACCACATTCTGACTCTGAACCCTGAGACATGAAGCACCGATTCCTATCCCCGTCATGATAAGTAAACATTTGACACTTGTTTTTAAGTACACGGATGGGGACAGGAAAAGTACTCGGGGCAAAGTCTGAAGACTCACAAAACAGCTGTAAACAGTATTTAGTAAATTCTTGTCACGGGGATATCTCATATACAGAGCACTGCAATCTACATAAACATATACAGAGACTGTTACTCATGGGTTCTTGGCTGCTCTATGCTGTCAGTGTGGATTCCTCCACTCGCTGAATATGGAAAGAGTAGCATTAAAATTGTTTAATGTTATTTCCTGTACTCAAGTGTGTAGTGTTAGTTAGTCTCCGTTAGTCTCGATAGACCATGGATTTGTGCCTTGGAAAGTTTTTTTGGTAAGGTTTTTTTTAAAATGGAAAACCGGCAGTTGCCCAAGCTGCAAGTCTCCCCTCTCCATGCCACCAATGTTGTCCAAGGGAAGGGCATTAACACCCATACAGCTTGGCATCGGTGTCGTCGCAGAGCAATGTGTGGTTAAATGCCTTACTCAAGGACACACACGCAGCCTCAGCCAAAGCTCGAACTAGCGACCTTCAGATCACTGGACAAATGCCTTAACCACTTGGCCACACGCCAACACACACAAGTGTAAAGGAGAATGAAATAAAACAGAGTAATTGCAAAGAATCATGACAGCTTCTCTACTTCCTCAGGAGTTTGCAGAGATTTGCATGAGATCAAAAACTTTGATGAACTTCTACAGAGGTGTAGTGGAAAGCGTATTGACCAGCCTGGTACGGATACACCAATCCTACAAAAGGTAGTGGATTCGGTCCAGTAAATCACGGGTAAAGCCCTCCCAACCATTCAGCACGCTCACATGAAACACTGTTGTAGGAAAGCAGCATCCATCATCAGAGACCCCCACCACCCAGGCCGTGCTCCCTTCTCGCTGCTGCCATCAGGTAGAAAGTACAGGAGCCTCAGGACTCACACCACCAGGTTCAGGAACAGCTACTACCCCTCAACCATCAGGTAGAAGGTACAGGAGCCTCAGGACTCGCACCACCAGGTTCAGGAACAGTTACCACCCCTCAACCATCAGGTAGAAGGTACAGGAGCCTCAGGACTCCCACCACCAAGTTCAGGAACAGTTAATACCCCTCAAACATCCGGCTCCTGAACAAATGGGGGATAACTACATTTGCCCCATCATTGAGATGTCCCCAAAATCAATTATCTCCCTTTAAGGACTCTTTATCTCATGTTCATGTTATTTATTGCTATTTATTTATATTTATTTATTGCATTTGCACAGTTTGTTGATCTTTCACTGATCCTGTTTACAGTTACTATTCTACGGATTTGCTGAGCATGCCCGTAGGGAAACGAATCTCAGGGTTCTTTGTGGTGACATATATGTACTCTGATAATGAAATTTACTTTGAAATTTATGAAGAACACAACAATAAAAAAGCACAATAAATATAAGTACATAAGATAGTTTCATATTCATAAAAGGCCACACTGGGAGCACCGGACGCAGTATAGCACACCAGCAGACTCACAGGTGAAGTGTCGCCTCACCTGGAAGGACTGTCTGGGGCCCTGAATGGTGGTGAGGGAGGAAGTGTAAGGGCAGGTGTAGCACTTGTTCCGCTTGTGAGGATAAGTGCCAGGAGGGAGATCGGTGGGAAAGGATGGGGGGGGATGAGTGGACAAGGGAGCGATCCCTGCGGAAAGCATAAAGAGGGGGAGGGAAAGATGTGCTTGTGGCGGAAGTTACGGAGAATTAAACGTTGGACCCGGAGGCTGGTGGGGTGGTAGGTGAGGTCAAGGGGAACCCTATCCCAAGTGGGGTGGCAGGTGGATGAGGTGAGGGCAGATGTGCAGGAAATGGGAGAGATGCATTTGAGAGCAGAGTTGATAGTGGAGGAAGGGAAGCCCCTTTGTTTAAAAGGGTTTGGTCTTTTATATATCGGTGAGACCTGATGCAGACTGGGAGGCCGTTTCGCTGAACACCTACGCTCGGTCCGCCATAGGAAGCAGGATCTCCCAGTGGCTACACACCTTAATTGCACATCCCATTCCCATTCTGATGTGTCCATGGCCTCTTCTACTGTCCACACTCAGGTTGGAGGAACAAAACCTTATATTCCGTCTGGGTAGCCTCCAACCTGATGGCATGAACATTGACTTCTCTAACTTCCGTTAATGCCCCTCCTCCCCTTCTTACCCCATCCCTGATTTATTTATTTCCCCCTTTTTTTCTCTCTCTACCCATCACTCTTTGCCTGTTCTCCATCTCCCCCTGGTGCTCCCCTTCCCCGTTCTTTCTCCCTAGGCCTCCCGTCCCATGATCCTTTCCCTTCTCCAGCTCTGTATCCCTTTTGCCAATCACCTTTCTGGCTCTTGGGTTCACCCCCCACCCCCCGGTCTTCTCCTTTCATTTCGGATTTCCCCCTCCCCCTCCTACTTTGAAATCTCTTACTATTTTCTACAGTCAGTCCTGATGAAGGGTCTCAGCCCAAAACGTCGACTGTGCTTCTCCCTATAGATGCTGCCTGGCCTGCTGTGTTCCACCAGCATGTTGTGTGTGTTGCTTGAATTTCCAGCATCTGCAGATTTCCTCGTGTTTGCTTTTTAAATCCAGTGACAGAGGTCAATGGCCAATGGCCAGACTGGTTCAAACTGACAGGAATCATTATCATTATCCAAGGGGACCTAGCCTCAAGATTCGGGGGAGTAGATTTAGGCTGGAGTTTAGGAAGAACTGCTTTTCCCAGAGAGTGGTGGATCTGTGGAATTCTCTCCCAATGAAGCAGTGGAGGCTGCCTCAGTAAATATATTTAAGACAAGGTTGGATAGATTTTTGCCTAGAAGGGGAATTGAGGGTGATGGGGAAAAGGCAGGTAGGTGGAGATGAGTCCGTGGCCAGATCAGCCATGATCTTATTGAATGGCGGAGCAGGCTCGACGGGCAAGATGGCCGACTCCTGCTCCAATTTCTTAAGTAACTCAAATAACCACACATTACAACAGTGATGTGCTGAACAGCATCTCTGAACGCACAACATATCAAAGCTTGAAGTAGAGGGGCTACAGCAGCAGAATACCACGAAGATGCATCAATGGTACAGGATGTGCATAGTAAAGTGGCTGCTGAGTACATGTTCAACTTGTGTTTCACTAACTAAATGGTAACATGATCTGTAGCTTTTAAGGTCAAATTCTGGCAACAATCCCCAAAATATTTTACCTATTTCATTTCACATTGCGCACAATAACAGGCCTTTCTGATTCAGCGAGCCCACGCCGCCTAATTATACCCAAGTGACCAATTAACCTGCGCTGTCCGAGGAAGTGCTGGGGGCAGCCCGCAAAGGTCGCCATGGTTCCAACGCCAGATCGCCACTCACTGACCGGTACGTCTTTGGAATGTGGGAGGAAACCACAGCCCCCAGAGAAATCCTTCCCAGTCACGGGGAGAACATAACTCCTTATATTCAGTGGTGGAATCTGGAATTGTGGTCAGGGTTGGATAATAAGGCCATAAAATTATTATCTAAAGTATAGTTTGGCTACGATTTATCTAAATGGAATTGCAAGTTCAAGGGAGTGAAAACCCCTCGTCCTGGTAACATCTTTATCTCGTGATTAAGTTCCTTCACCTGAGACACTCTACCCTGCTCAAAGCAATTTCGCCGTGTTTTAACTCAAAAGATCCTGTGCTGTGCTCTCCTCCATTGACAAAAAGACCGGAGTTTGAGGCCTGGTGTTCAGGATCCCCTTGGCGACGTGTCCAGAGTTTGCAGCCTATTGTTTGGTGGTCGACGGGCCCCGAGCTTGATTCTGAGGATCAAGGTCCAAAGGTCGAATAAGAAGCCTGGTCATCGCGGTCCAGGGACCAGAGCCTGAGTCTGCAAATCTGCTGGGAAAGTCAGGGGCCCAATGCCTGAGAATCCGCTGGAGCTGAAGATGGCCCGTCCTGGAGTTGGGGGACGGTGTTTGTGCACGGCTGGGAGGGAGGAAGGGGAATTGTTCTTTCTCGCTTGTTGTGTGGTCTGTCTTGTTCTGCCAAGCATTGTGGGGATGCCATGTTGGAGATGGAAACTGTGGTTACACTTGCCAGCTGCCGGAGCCTCAGATGAGTTGGCTGGTAACGCAAGTGACACATTTCACTGAACACTTCGATGAACAGGTGATAAGTCGATTTGAATCTTATCTCGAATCTTGAAATTCGGGCGCAGGGGATGAAAGGGGGCAGAATACGTAGGAGTACAGAGCTGGTGGAACAGAGGGCTGATGGGAGGATAGTATTTGTAGAACCATAGCTTATAACAGAAACGGGGAGGAACAAACAGTTTTGACTAAGCCAAAGATGATTCATGCTCCAAGACGACCACAGCCTTCTTGTGGTTTGGAGGATTGCGTGCCTCAATGACCCGGACAGCTCCACTGACAGGAATCAGGGCTTTATGCTTTGGCTCTTGGTAGGGTCACCCATGCCAGACAGGTCAAAGGTTGGAGGACCGACTAAGGGTGGTCCACCGGTCCTCCAGGTTCGGGGGGGGGGGGGGGGGGAGTTCGGCTCAGGGATAACAACCCTGACTGGTAAATGAAAACTGTCACGGAAACAGCAATGAAGGAACCTCCTACCTAAGAGTCTCTTAAAAGACCCTGTTGTATCCACCTCCACTACCATCACCAGCAGTGCATTCCACGCACCCACCACTCTGTGTGTGAAAAACTTACCCTGACATCCCCTCGGTATCTGTTTCCAAGCACCTTAAAACTGTGCCCCCTCGTGTTATCCATTTCAGCCCTGGGAAAAAGCCTCTGACACGATCAATGTCTCTCGTCATCTTGTACACCTCTATCAGGTCACCTCTCATCCTCTGTCGCTCCAAGGAGAAAAGGCCGAGGTCACTCAACCTATTCTCATGAGGCATGATCCCCAATCCAGGCAACATCCTTGTAAATCTCCTCTGCAATTTCTCTCTATAGTAGCCACATCCTTCCTGTACTGAGGTGACCAGAACTGAGCACAGTACTCCCAAGTGGGGTCTGACCAAGGTCTTATATAGCTGTAACAGTACCTTTCAGCTCTTGAACTCAATCCCACAGTTGATGAAGGCCAACACACCGTACGCCTTCTTAACCACAGAGTCAACCTGCGCAGCAGCTTTGAGTGTCCTATGGACTCGGACCCCAAGATCCCTCTGATCCTCCACACTGCCAAGAGTCCTACCACTAACATATTCTGTCATCATATTTGACCTACCAAAATGAACCACCTCATGCTTATCTGGGTTGAACTCCATCTGCCATTTCTCAGCCCATCGACATCCTATCGACATCCCGCTGTAACCTCCGACACCCCTCCACACTATCCACAACACCTCCAACCTTTGTGTCATCAGCAAACTTACTAACCCATCCTTCTACTTCTTCATCCAGGTTATTTAACATAATCACAGAATGTGACGGTATTCCTGAGACTCCGCCCGGGACTTGTGCGACTGACAGTAGGTGAAAACCGAGAGGAAGCGACTGACATGATGAACGCTGCCAGAGATGGAGGACCTTCATTGCTGACCGAAATGCCAGCTGGGTAACAGGCGATAGGTAACATCACTGCCATACTGAACACATCAGTGGGGTGAAAACTTCTCCTCTGAGCACAGAGGCAGGGATCGCCACTTTTATTTCTCCACCGAACAGCGCTCAGCCCAAGGTGTGACAGAGTTGGGAAGGATGGGGGCACAAGGCTGCCGAGCCAAGATGAGGTGACCGCTCAGCCTGAGCGCGGCGACACGCTGGTAGACCAGACCTTCTGTTCTTAAGCAGCGTCACAGCTCTTAATTAATCCATTGTCCAAACTGGAGCCCACTTCCCCAAAGTTAGACACTGGAACATTGTTGCTGGAACATTAAATAAGGCTGACATTTGAAAGCATTCATGAAATCTGGAGCTCAGAGAATCTTGAATGGGGAGTGCTCCAGATTGTTGGAATTTTGGAACACAGGCTTTGACTCAGATTGAAAGTCATGTGGGCAAAAGAAGTCACAGCTATTAACATTCCCTGGACACTGTGTTCATCGGAAGGACGGAACGCACCAGATCTGTATCTTCATTCAAAACGTCGTTATAATCACTAAGTCAGAAGTTCAAAGCTGCCAAGAATGCTTTATGAGCTCAGTCGGTCACACAATCATTCACACAATTCTTCCACGCGCTTGCATTCTCAGGCTCCCCTTTGCTCCACTCCACTTCAGGGCTCACGCTTCAAATATTGGTCAGTTGTCAGCATCTGTCCGTGCGGTTCTGTACAGTGGAGGCTTCTGGCAACACTTCACAATAGAGATTTCGCCAGCAGCCTTTCCCAATGAGACTTCCCAAAAGCTCTTCCTAACAGAGACGTCCCAAAACCCTTCTCAATAAAGACTCCTCAAAAACTTTCACAATAGAGACTCCTTAAAAATCCTTTCCAATAAACTCCTTAAAAACCTTCTCAATAGAGCATCCTCTTCCCAATAGAGACTCCCCAAAACCCAATAGAGACTCCCCAAAACCTCATCCCAATAGAGACTCCTCAAAACCTCATCCCAATAGAGGCTCTCCCAAAAAAACCCTTCCCAACAGAGATTCATCAAAACCTTTCCCAAGAACCCTTCCCAACAGAGACCTCCAACAGCCCTACTCAATACTCTCCCAAGATCCTTTCCCAATAGAGACTCCCCAAAAACCCTTCCCAATAGAGACATCCCTTCCCAACCTTGTCCGAGGAGCTTCCCCCTAATCGCTGCCTCCCATGGAATCAGTCCTGTCACATTTACCGGGACTCCAGGATACTTGCTCATAATAGGTGAAAGGTTACCTTGCTCTCTCCTTGGACTCGTTATAAATCTCTCTGATAACTTGGTCCTTGTGGTCCATGAAGTTACTGTGAACCTCTTCAAGCTTCCTGCAAGGCAAAAAGTTTGATTTATAGCAAGCTTTTTAAATTTCCCTCATAAACTTGAAGGACTAGATTTTCTTTCATTTCGTTCCAGCGGATCTCACCAGGGCCTGCACGTAAGTGCTACTGCAAAGAAGGCTCAACAGCGCCCCTATCTTCTAAAAAGTTTTCTCAGTTTTAGCAAGCCTTCTAAAACTTTTGACAAACTTCTTCAGTGAAGTGACTGGTTGCATTAGGGCCCGATATGGAAAATAAACATTGCCCAAGAACAGAAAAGCCTACAAAAAAGTAATTGGTACAGCCCAGTTCATCACAGGGGAAGCCCTCCCCACCACTGAGCACATCTACAAGGAGCGTTGCCACAAGAAAGCAGCGTCCATTGTCAAAGACTCCCACTATCCAGGCTGTACCCTCTTCTCACTCCTGCCATCAGGAAGGAGGAACAGGAGCCTCAAGTCCCACGCCTCCAGGATCAGGAACAGTTATTGCCCTAAAACCATCAGGCCCCTGAACCAGTGTTGATAACTTCACTCACCTCAACACTGAACCGATTCTGCAGCTTATAGACTCACTTTCAAGGACTGTACAACTGGCGTTCTCAATATTATTGTTTTTTCCGCTCAAACTGGTACAGGACTACTCTAGTGGTGGATAGTAATGCGGCTTTTTGCAGATTTACATAAATATTGTTGTGTAGGGCTAGTTGTTTAACACTATTGTGTAGTGACTTTGGAATGATACCAGTTGTAGATGTTACTATCGGCACAATGCAATCCCTGTTTCTGTTCCAAATGTATTATTATTATCTGTGGGGTTTTTTCGTAAATGCATAATTTGCCATCTTCTGCACATTGGTTGTTTCTCTGTCCCTGTGTGCAGTTTTTCATTTATTCCGTTGTGTTCTTTCCTCTGTACTGTTTATGCCCACAAGAAACTGAACCTTAGGGTCGCATATGGTGACAAACACGTACTTTGACAATAAATTTACTTGGAAATTTGAACTTCTTTTGCAAGCTTGAAGGACTAGATTTGGGCTTGAAGCCATTCAGAAGGGCGTGACCACAAATGCTTTAGAGATAATCCTGCTGTCGGAGTAGCTGCCGAAAACGATAAAATCTGGCAGCGGCCTCAGAGGCACATCCAACGGGAGGCAGAAACCGTCCCGAAAAATACAGCCTGACCTTCAGGTTAAGGGCTTGAGCAGCAATTCCAGTACGCACAGTTTCACACCCAAACAGCACTGAACATTTGGAACTCGCCCCCGTTAAAAAAGGCTGACAAGGCCAAGGGGTTGGCATGGTTAACGCTAACGATCACCAATTTTTTTTCTTCTTTTCCGCGAAGTTTTAGATTTGGCCGGAAGGATCTTTCCTTTTTTTTTAACTGCATCCTCAAAATGGACTGCCCAGTCTCCTTTTTTTTTGTTTTAGGTTAGTTTAGCGGGGTTTTTTTCTCAATAATAGAAATTTTGAGTCTCTTTTTTTCTATGAACTGTTAAGAAGAGATGTGGTCCTTTTTTTCCTTTAGATCAGCTTAATACTACATATCATTTTGACAGTGTATATTCCTTTCTTTGTTTGTACTATTATTGAAATATGTATTTGAGATAACCTCACCCCTGATTTGTATTTATCCTTTTTATTTTAAATCAGATTGAAAAGAGAGAAGAAGAACGATCACCAATTGGGGGTTCAATTCCCACCACTGTCTATAAGGAGTCTGTACCCACCCACCCACCCGTTATTATTTCTGATTTTGCACTATGCTGGATGTTGGCGCAAGCGACACATTTTGCCGCACGCTTCAGATCTGCGCTCCGCTGTAGGTGGCACGGTAGCCTAGCGGTTAGCGCAATGCTCTTACAGCGGGACGTCCCGGATCCAATTTTTGCCGCAGTCTGTAAGAAGCTTGCACGTTCTCCCTGTGACCGCCCGGGCTTCCTCCAGCTGTTCTGGTTGCAGAACCAGAATCACTGGTGTGTGATGTGAAATTTGTTAACTTCGTGATAGCAGTACAATGCAATACATGATAAATATAGAAAAGAAGTGAATTGCAGTAAGTACATGAATGTATATTAATTATCACCACATGACCAAGGCCCCAGACTGTGACGCTTTGCGCTCATTCCTTGAATCCTGTGGGTACTATCGGAGGTTCGTGAAGGACTACTCTGAAGTGAGTCACCCTTTGAATCAGCTTCTGTGCGGTTACTCTCCTTGGGGAAGAAAGGGGAGGATGGTAAAGATTATCTTAGCCCTTCAGAGCCTTCTGGATGAGAAATGTGAGGAGGCCTTTCAACTGCTGAAGCAGCTGCTGACGAGAGCACCAGTGCTGGCTTCAGCAGACCCCCGGTTGCCGTAAAAAAGTCAGAAATAATAAAAAAACTGAGGTCCCGTTCTTGGGTTCAACGTCCATTCAGAAATCGGATGGCAGAGGGGAAGAAGCTGTTCCTGAATCGCTGAGTGTGTGTCTTCAGGCTCCTGTACCTCCTCCCTGATGGCAGAGGGGAAGAAGATGTTCCTGAATCGTTGAGTGTGTGTCTTCAGGCTCCTGTACCTCCTCCCTGATGGCAGAGGGGAAGAAGCTGTTCCTGAATCGCTGAGTGTGTGCCTTCAGGCTCCTGTACCTCCTCCCTGATGGCAGAGGGGAAGAAGATGTTCCTGAATCGTTGAGTGTGTGTCTTCAGGCTCCTGTACCTCCTCCCTGGCTAACAGCGAAGAGAGGGCATGTCCTGGGTGATGGGGTTCTTAATGATGGACACTGCCTTTCTGAGGGCCCACTCCTCCTACATTTCAAAACCAAAGTAAAGATGTAGTGTTGAGCCTTTGTAAAGTACTAGTGAGGCCTCACTTTGAGAATTGTGAGTAGCTTTGGGCTCCTTATCTTAGAAAGGAAGTGCTGGAACTGGAGAGGGTTCACAAAAATGATTCCGGTATTGAACGGCTTGTCATATGAAGAGCATTTGATGGCTCTGGCCCGCTATTCGCTAGAATTCAAAAGCATGAGGGGTGACCTCATTAAAACCTATTGAATGGTGAAAGGCCTTGATTGAGAGGATGTGGAGAGGGGGTTTCCTATGGTGGGAGAGTCTAGGACCAGAGGACACAGCCCCAGAACAGAAAGGTGTCCTTTTAGAATGGAGATGAGGAAGAGTTTCTTTAGCCAGGGAGTGGTGAATCTGTGGAATTCTTTACCACAGGCAGCTGTGGAGGCCAAGTCTTTATGTATATTTCAGGTACAGGTTGATGGATTCTTGAGTGGTCAGGGCATGGAGGGATACGGGGAGAAGGGCAGGAGATTGCAGCTGAGAGGAAAGTTGAATCAGTCATGATGAAATGGCAGAGCAAAGTCGACGGGCCAGATGGCCTAATTCTGCTCCCATATCCCATTAAGTCCCACGCTGCTGATCCCTGTCTCTTTGACGTGGAGATTAAGGGGTTCAGTTCAATCAATTCTGCAGCTTCCCTGAGGAAAGGTACCAGAAGTTCCTTCAGGACAGAAAAGCCAACAAAAAAGGGGCGGATACAGCCCAGTTCATCACGCGAAAAGCCCTTCCCGCCACTGAACGCATCAACACTGCCACAAGAAAGCAGCATCTGTCACAAGATCAGAAGATATAAGACCAGACTAATCCTGTATACCTCTATCAAATCTCCTTTGAATTAACCTGTTCAATCTTTCCTCCAGACCCAGCAACATCCTTGTAAATTTTCTCTGTCCTCTTTCAACCTTGTTTACATCTTTCCTGTCAAATCTGACCAACCCCTCTCTCGTGCCTCTGCAATTCCCTTTACTCAGCTGTGATTCTGATACATCTGGCTTTAGCTTCTCCTTCTCAAATTTCATGGTGAATTCAATCACTTGCCCCTAAGCGTTCATCAGAGACCAAGAAAGACCTCCACCAGCCAGGCCTCCTTGCAACGACAATTGGGTTCAGAATCAGAATCAGGTTTATTATCGTCGGTATGTGTCGTGAAATTTGTTAACTTAGCAGCAGCAGTTAAATGCAATACATAATCTATAATAATAATAAATTAATAAATTACAGTCTATGTATATTGAATAGATTAAAAATTGTGCAAAAAGAGAAATACTGTGTATTAAAAAAAAGTGAGGTAGTGTTCAAAGGTTCAATGTCCATTTAGGAATCAGATGGCAGAGGGGAAGAAGCTGTTGCTGAATCATTGAGTGTGTGCCTTCAGGCTCCTGTACCCCCTCCCTGATGGCAGAGGGGAAGAAGCTGTTCCTGAATCGCTGAGTGTGTGCCTTCAGGCTCCTGTACCCCCTCCCTGATGGCAGAGGGGAAGAAGCTGTTCCTGAATCGCTGAGTGTGTGTCTTCAGGCTCCTGTACCTCCTCCCTAACGGCAGAGGGGAAGGAGCTGTTCCTGAATCGTTGAGTGTGTGTCTTCAGGCTCCTGTACCTCCTCTCTGATGGCAGAGGGGAAGAAGCTGTTCCTGAATCGCTGAGTGTGTGTCTTCAGGCTCCTGTACCTCCTCCCTGATGGTAGCAATGAGAAAAAACAGTGAGGCAGTGAAGAAAGCTAATAGCATGCTGGCTTTTATAACAAGAGGAATTGAGTATAGGAGTAAAGAGGTCCTTCTGCAGCTGGTGAGACCACACCTGGAGTATTGTGTGCAGTTTTGGTCTCCAAATTTGAGGAAGGACATTCTTGTTATTGAGGGAGTGCAGTGTAGGTTCACAAGGTTAATTCCCAGAATGGCGGGACTGTCATACGTTGAAAGATTGAAGCGACTGGGCTTGTATACACTGGAATTTAGAAGGATGAGAGGGGATCTGATTGAAACATATAAGATTATTAAGGGATTGGACACACTGGAGGCAGGAAGCATGTTCCCGCTGATGGGTGAGCCCAGAACTAGAGGCCACAGTTTAAGAATAAGGGGTAGGCCATTTAGAACAGAGATGCGGAAAAACTTTTTCACCCAGAGAGTGGTGGATCTATGGAATGCTCTGCCTCAGAAGGCAGTGGAGGCCAAGTCTTTGGATGCTTCCAAGAGAGAGTTAGATAGAGCTGTTATAGATATAGGGAGAGGGTAGGAACGGGGTACTGATTGCGTATGATCAGCCATGATCACAATGAATGGCGATGCTTGCTAGAAGGGCCAAATGGCCTACTCCTGCACCTACTGTCTATTGTCTATAAAAGGGCAGGTCCTGGGTGCTGGGGGGTCATTAATGATGGACGCTGCCTTTCTGAGGCACTGCTCCTTGAAGATGTCCTGGGTATTTTGTAGGCTAGTGCCCAAGATGGAGCCGACTAAATTTACAACCTTCCGCAGCTTCTTTCAGTCCTGTGCAGTAGCCCCTCCATACCAGACAGTGATGCAGCCCGTCAGAATGCTCTCCACGGTACATCTATAGAAGTTTTTGAGTGTATTTGTTGACATACCAAATCTCTTCAAACTCCTAATGAAGTATAATCGCTGCCTTGCCTTCTTTATAACTGCATCGAGAGGAAGGGACTAGGTTAGATCTCAGTGTTATTTATAGTATTTATTTACTTATTTGTTATTACAGGTAGTCCCCGAGTTATGAACGTTCGACTTACAAACAACTTGTACTTACGAAATGAGGAAGGAGAACGTCGTCTGCCATTTTAAGTCATTGCCGTTGACACTGTGTTGAGTGTGTAACTTTGTATTTGGCTTAAATTTTTCTTAGCAAGATTCACCCTGACCCCCCCCCCCCCCCGTTCTGGTCGGCTGGTGGCGCAGTGAGATCAGCGCCAGGCTGTAGAATGGAAGTTCCAGAGTGCGATCCAGTGACAGACCGCACTCTCCCATCCGTGCCGGGTTGATGTCGAGCTCGCAACTCAATCTCGTATAAAAAGCACTGCCAACTCCAGTTTAAATTCCCACGTGGAATATTGTGGAGGATCAAATACCCAAACCCAGCACAGCCCCCACTTGTCCCATTTAACCTGTCGTAATGCGGTGGACTTTAGGACCTGGGGAAATCAGTGCGGTGGTCCTTAGGACCCGGCAGAGCTCGGGAGCTGACGGCGCTCAGGACCCGCCACCCGCGGTGTTTCTGTTCCGTTGACAGGAAGCGATCACGATTGAAAATAAAGTGGAAATAATAAAGCATATGGAAAGAGGTGAAACGTCATCGGTCATTGGAGATGCATTAGGCTACAGTTGGTCAATGATCGGAACAATTTTAAAGGATAAAGTAAGAATAACGGAGCATGTGAAAGGCCCTGCCCCGATGAAAGCTACAATTATTATTAAGCAACGCAGTGGTTTAATTTTTGGAATACATATGTTTCTTAAGTGTTTTATATGCATAGAAAGGTAAAATATGTACTAAGACAAATGTTTGACTGACTGACGCTAAATAATACCGGATGTACTTGTTCCGACTTACGTACAAATCTGACTTAAAGACGGACTCAGGAATGGAAGTCGTACATAACCTGTATTATTATTTGTTTTTTTCTTGTATTTGTCTTGTCCTCTTTTCTTGCTTTCTTTTCATGTGGCCATTTGTCTGCCTTTGTCTCTATGTAGTTTCTCACTGATTCTATTGCACTTCTTTGTACCTACTGTGAATGCCTGCAAGAATGTTATGTTGGCATCGTATAAGACGTTGGTGAGGCCTAATTTGGAGTACTGAGTGCAGTTTTGGTTACCCACCCACAGGAAAGATGTAAATAAGGTTGAAAGAGTAGAGAGAAAATTTACAAGGAGGTCGCTGGGACTGGAGGACCCAAGTTATAAGGAAAGATTGAATAGGTTAGGAATTTATTCCTTGGAACATAGAAGATTGAGAGGAGATTTGATAGCGGTATACAAAATTATGAGGGGTATAGATAGGGTAAGTGCAAACAGGCTTTTTTTCCACTGAGGTTGGGAGGGACTCCAATCAGAGGTCATGGGTAAAGGGTGAAAGGTGAAAAGTTTAAGGGGAACATGAAGGGAAACTTCTTCACTCAGAGAGTTATGAGAGTGTGGAATGAGCTGCCAGCACGGGTGATGCATGCGAGGTTGATTTCAACATGTTTGGATAGGTACATGGATTGGAGGGATATGGTCCCAGTGCTGGTCAATGGTTTGGCACAGACTAGATTGGTCGAAGGGCCTGTTTCTTTGCTATACTTTTCTACAACTATGACTCTAAAACAAATCTCAGGTTGACATAGGGTGACATTCAGACACTTTGAACTTTGAACTTATTCTCCGAGGAACTGTGCTACATTACGAGCCTGAAGTTTATACAGAGAGTGGTGGGTACATGGATGGCCTGCCAAGGGTGGTGGCGGACCAGGTAGAGGCAGATACATTAGGGGCATTTAAGAAACTCTTGGATGGGCACATGGATGATAGGAAAATGGAGGGCTATGTGGGAGGGAAGGGTTAGGTTGATTTTCACGTATGGTTAAAAAGGTGATACAGCATTGTTAGCCAAAGGGCTTGCACCTTTCTCTGTTTTTTGTTCTAAAGAGAAACAGCTGCTTAACTGGACAGGCAGGAGAACACCTCTTTTTATGGAGGTTCTCACTGGAAGTAGAAACTTTACAAAATGTTCCTAATACACGTAAATGTTCATGGCAGACAAAGTTGGTCCTGGATCCTTGATCCTTGGAGGTTCACAGAAGGCTTCAGGGCTTAGGAACTTGGGTCTTGGGCTGCCAAACCTACGAAGAGTTTCCTCTGGTGAGGAGGTCCATGTGGACTTCAGGAAGAGGAACACACAACAGTCCTCATCGAGGGATCGGCAGCGGAGAGCGTGGGCAGTTTCAGGCTCATGGGCATCGACATCTCTGAAGATCTATCCTGGGCCCAATTATGAAGCAACTCATAATCCATTAAGAGCTTGAGAAGATTCAGTCTGTCACCAAACACCTTAGCAAATTTCTACAGATATGCCGTGGAGAGGATTTTAACTGGTTGCTTCACCATCTAGTTTGGGGAGGTGGTGGGGGGTGGGCACTGCACAGGATTGGAAAAAGCTGCAGAAGGTTGCAAACTCAGCCAGCTCCATCATGGTCAGTAGCTTCCATACCATCGAGAACACCTTCAGAAGACAATGCCTCAATAAAGGTAGCATACATCATTAAGGACTCCCTTACCTTAAAGGTCATGCCGTCTTCTCATTGCTCCTGTCAGGGGGGAGGTGCAGGAGCCTGAAGACACACACTGAATGATTCAGGAACAGCTTCTTCCCCTCTGCTGTCAGGGAGGAGGTACAGGAGCCTGAAGACACACACTCAATGTTTCAGGGACAGCCTCTTCCCCTCTGCCATCAGGGAGGGGGTACAGGAGCCTGAAGACACACACTCAATGTTTCAGGAACAGCTTCTTCCCCTCTACCATCAGGGAGGAGGTACAGGAGCCTGAAGACACACACTCAGCGATTCAGGAACAGCCTCTTCCCCTCTGCCATCAGATTTCTAGGTGGACGTTGAACTAATGAACACTACCTCAACATTTTTGCTCTCCATTTGACCTATTCGTTTAATTTAATTTTTACATACATATTTGTTATATTTCATTGTGAAGACTGGCGGTGAGAGAACTGCCTGGCCTTGGCTGGCGTGGACTGGGTCCTCATACCACCTGTTACAGCCACCCAAGGGAGGAGCCGTTACGACAGAGAACAGAGGGACAGCGGGCGGGATGGAATCGGTGCTGGTTTGGGGACTGGCCCCTGCAGGCCGGCTCTCCCATCGGCGCTGCTCTCCAGTATTCACTCCTTGGTAGACAGAGCGGATTGCCTCCGTCTGCGGCTGACCCAGCGTGAGATGAGGAACTGCTCCGTACTTCTTGCAGAGACATGGCTTCAAAACAACATCCCATGCACCATCAGCCTTCAGGCTGTGCCACTCAGGGATTTGTGCTAACATGATTTTATAACTGTATAGTTCCTAACTATATGCCATGTATGACTTTATGTATAGTATTTTGTATCTTGGAACCTGGCAAAACGCTGTTTCGTTTCGCTGTATAGATGTGTATGGTTAAATGACAATTAAACTTGAACATGAACTTACTGTAATTTATAGTTTGCTTTAGTTATAATGCATTGCTGCCAAAAAAAAATAAATTTAATGATGTACACTATGTCAATTATATTAAATCTGATTCTATAGGGATTGAAGTCAGGCCACCTCTGCCATTCATTCTGCCCTTTCTAAATGCCTCTGCCTTCTATGGATAGTTCCAATCTCATGCACTTTAGAAAAATATTTCCGAGGCTCCCTTCAACAAGTTACGCTTGCAGTGAAATAAACAAGCTGGAAGTGCTGATATTATTCTGGTAAATGCTGTCATGGCCCAAGCATCCCTTTCATAATCGCTGCCAAGGACAGCTTGCTACAGCCTAACAAATAGGGAGAAAATTCATCTCTTGGCCGATTTTTTTTTTTAATTACCTTTGCATATGAACACAGAAATTAACCTATCGTTTCCATTTTGGGCCTCTTATCTCAGAAAGGGTGCGTCGGCATTGGAGAGGGTCCAGAGGAGGTTTACGAGCACGACCTCGGGAACGACAGGGTTAACGTATGGCGAGCAATTGATGGCTCTGGGCCTGTGCTCGCCGGGAGTTCAGAAGATCAGAAGACCGAGGGGAGATCTCATTGAAACCCATCAAATACTGAAAGGGCCAGATAGAGTGGACGTGGAGAGGATGTTTCCTATAGTGGAGGAACCTACAGCCTCAGAATACAAGGACAGAGGTATTTTTCCCAGGGCTGAAATGGTTGCCACAAGAGGACACAGGTTTAAGGTGCTGGGGAGTAGGTACAGGGGAGATGTCAGGGTAAGTTTTTTACTCAGAGAGTGGTGAATGCGTGGAATGGGCTGCAGGGAACGGTGGTGGAGGCGGATACGATAGGGTTTTTAAGAGATTTTTGGATAGGTACATGGAGCTTAGTAAAATAGAGGGCTGTTAAGTAAGCCTAGTAATTTCTAACTTTGTGGGCCGAATTGCCTGTATTGTGCTGTAGGTTTTCTATGTTTCTAACAGAGGTGAGGAGGAATTTCTTTAGCCAGTAGGTGGTGAATCGGTGGAATTCATTGCCACAGATGGTTGCGGAGTAGGGGCCAAGTAATTGGGTATTTGAAAGCTGAGGTTGATAGGTTCTTGATTAGCAAGGGCATCAAGTGTTATGGGAAGCAGGCTGGAGAACGGGGTTCAGGGAGAGATAATAAATCAGCCATGATGTAATGGGGGAGCAGATTCGATGGGCCAAATGGCCTAATTCTGCCCCAATGTCTCAAGGGCTTCATTACCCATGAAGAGCTGGCGACAGCATTTCCCCGTTCGATGACCATTGGCACGAGGGCAGCTCAGGACTGCGGTGCTCGGCGCCCCCTGCCCCCTACTCTCTAGAGCGCAGCTCCAACTTCGTGTCCAGATTCGCTGACGGCACCACTGTTGCTGGACCAATCACAAGGAGGCAGTAAGTCAGCTGACCGGAGCGAGGCAGGACGCCTGGTTGAAAGGTGCGGCAACACCAACCTCTCCGTCCACGTCAGTAAAACTGATTGTCGGCCTCCGGGGGGACAATGAAGAGGGTGACCAGTCTACATTGGGGTGGGCAAGCTGCTTTAAATTCCAGGATGTTTTTTAATGGGTTCAATTGGGTTTCTTTGATGCTGCCCGTGAGGAGATGAATCTCAAGGTTGTATATAGTATACATATTTCGATAACAAATACACTTCCTGGGCCCAGCCACTTTATTAGGGGTGGGACACGGTCTGATCTTCTCCTGCTGCAGCCCGCCCACTTCCAAGGTCCGACGTGTTGTGTGTTCAGAGATGCTTTTCTGCGCACCACTGTCGTAACGTGCGGTTATTTGAGTTACTGTCGCCTTCCTGTCAGCTTGAACCAGTCTGGCCGTTCTCCTCCGACCTCTCTCATTAACGGGGCGTTTTCACCCACAGAGCTGCCGCTGACCAGATTTTTTTTTTGATTCTTGCACCGTTCTCTGTAAACTCTATCGAGGCTGTTGTGCGGGAAAATCCCAGCATCTGACACAGTCAAACCACCGCATCTGACACCAACAATCTTTCCACGGTCAAAGTCTGTCTGAGGTCACATTTCTTCCTCGTTCTGAGGTCTGGTCTGAAATCTCGTGGGGTTTTCGTGCGTAACAGTCTGCAAAGTTTTCGGATAACGGTGCAAAGAAAACAACAAAAAAGAGAGGTCAGAGGTGAACAGCCAGACTGGTTCAAGCTGTCAGGAAGGCAACAGTGACTCAAATAACCTCACGTTACAACAGTGGTGTGCAGAAGAGCATCTCGGAAAAACGTGACATGTCGGACCTTCCAGCAATAGGGAACCATGAAGGCACACTCAGTGGTCACTTTATTAGGTACTGGAGGTATACTGAATGTACACTATCTGTGTTGTCCCCTAACACAAGGATAGTCGGTATTTCTAATACCATTTATAGGAATTTCCAGCCCTGCTGCTGAAGCTCAAGGAGGTTGCTTACGCTATTGCAAAATCAATTCCACTGTATATTCTTGGAAAGGTGTTTGTTCACTTGTGGTTTATAACTTGGCTCTGCATAACAGTTTAAAAGTTGGAACCGAGAAGATGGGAGAAAGATTAGAGCACTGAACTCCAGCCAGGGTTTGATTATTTTGTGTACATTATTCCAAGTATAAACCACATCTTCAGGTAGGCCTTATCAATTTCCACATGTGCAGTTAAATGCCCATTCTGCGCCAATGTATTTATTTGAGACTAAAAACCGTCTCTCCACAAAGTAAATTAAACAATCGAGATTAAAGATACCAAGACCAAAGGCTGCGGGCTGAACTATAAATGTCTGCTTGGAAAGAAGACATTTCAGTATTTGGAGTGTGAAAGGGGCTGTATAACTGTATTTCTTTCTATTTTAAGACCACACGACATAGGAGCAGAATTAGGCCATTTGGTCCATCGAGTCTGCACCGCCATTCCATCATGGCTGATTTATTTTCCCTCTCAACCCCATTCTCCTCCTAACTTTTGACACCCTTACAGTCAAGAATCCATCGACCTCTGTTTTAAATATACCCAATGACGGCCTCCACAGCCATCTCTAGCAGTGAATTCCACAGATTCACCACCCTCTGGATAAAGAAATGCTCCCTCATCTCTATTTAAAGGGTCATTCTTCTATTCTGAGGCTGTGCCCTCTAGTCCGAGACTCCTCCGCAATAGGAAACATCCTCTTCACATCCACTCTGTCTGTGTCCTCTGGTCCTAGACTCCTCCGCAATAGGAAACATCCTCCCCACATCCACTCTATCTGTGCCCTCTGGTCCTAGACTCCCCCACGATAGGAAACATCCTCTCCACATCCACTCTATCTGTGTCCTCTGGTCCTAGACTCCTCCGCAATAGGAAACATCCTCTCCACATCCACTCTATCTGTGTCCTCTGGTCCTAGACTCCTCCGCAATAGGAAACATCCTCTCCACATCCACTCTCTCTGGGCCTTTCAATATTCGGTAGGTTTTAATGAGATCCTCCTCACTCGACTAAAGACCAGCGAGAACAGGCCCAAAGCCACCAAACGTTCCTCATACTCTGGCTTTGAAGTGAATAGAATGGGCTCGGCTCCCTTCCAGCGTTCAATAAGACCATAGCTGATAACCTCTGTTGACTCCACGTTCATTCTCCACATCATCTGATCCCTTTCTTCCAAAACTCTATCCGAGTACCTCATCCCCTCACCCTCTTTGACCGAATAATTATAAAGGCTCGTATTCTTGAGTGAAGAAATTTCTCCCTGTCCGATATTCAAAATGTGACACCTACTTCTGCAGAAGCACTAACAAGAAGGGAATGGAGGGGTGGGCATGATACACAGGAGGACATTTAACACAAATTGGCTTCAATCACGTGGGCAAAATGGCCTGGCCAGTGCTGTAGTTTTCCATCTTCTACAATCAGTGGCCACGTTATTAGATACACCTCTACACCTGCTCGTTAATGCAAATATCTAATCAGCCAATCACGTGGCAGCAACTCAGCGCATTAAAGCATGCAGGCATGGTCAAGGGGTTCAGTTGTTGTTTGGACCAAACATCAGAATGGGGAAGAAGGGGGATCTAAGTGGCTTTGACCGCAGAGTGATTGTTGGTGCCAGACGGGGTGGTTTGAGTATCTCAGAAACTGCTGGCCCTGGGATTTTCATACACAACAGGGGTTTCCAATCTGGAGCCCATGGACCCTTTGGTGAATGATAGGGGGCCATGACACAGGAAAGGTTGGGAACCACTAGTCTAGAGTTTATGGAGAATGGAACAAGAAACAAAAGACATCCAGTAAGCGGCAGTTCTGTAGGCAAAAACATCCTGTTAACGAGAGAGGCTAGACTGGTTCAAGTTGACAGGAGGGTGACTGTAACTCAAATAACCACACATTACAACAGTGGTGTAGCTGGCCGGTGGTGTCTGGGCATCAGCACTGGACTTCGGGGCGCAGGGTCCCGGGTTCGAATCCGGTCGGCTCCTCGTGCGCTTTCCACTCGTGCTGGGTTGAACATTGAGTTAGCGACTCGGCCCCGTAAATGACAGTCAACTGCTATGGAGATGGCAAAAAATGTTGCCCGATGTCCCACAAAGAGTGACGAGGAACCACAACACAACGGCGGTGTGCAAAAGAGCATCTCTGAACACACAGCATGCCAAACCTTGAAGGGGACGGGCTGCAGCAGGAGACGACCATGACCGGCCACATACGGGCAGAGGAGGTGTCAAGAGCACGCCCTGGAGTTAGGGTATTAAACAAATATTAATTTCTCCAGCAACCAATCTTCCGGCATGAACGTAGATTGTGGATCGTAGATTGAATTTAAAATGCAGCCCTGAATAGAGTTGATTGCAAACCAGACAATGCTGTTTAACATACACTGTGTGTGTGTGGAGTGTGGGTGCAAAGAGGAAGGTGATTGAAAACTACATGTAATTCAAAGGAAGCATTGTAGATCCATTGTAACTATAGGATTGTCCTGCTGCTGCCTTTGATAAAAATGTCATGTAATATTGGGCCGGGAGGCCCCTTCCTCCAAGAGTGCCTCCTTTTTGGTGAATAAAGCACTTCTGTGTCTACTAGTTTCAGTATTTCTCTGTTGACCTTGTTCCCTGTTACATAAGGGACATCCCTAATGAAGTGGCCACTGAGAGTAAGTCCTAAATCAGAGTGGACCACGGGGCCTGAATCTGGAAATCCCTTTCCCGCAGGTAATTAATCCTTGCAAATCATTAATTAGTGCGTGGATTGAGTACAGTCATGAGATGCCAGGTCAGCTGGATGGCTGGTGGGAAACAACTCCCAGCTCCTTGGCATATGCCCCGGGTTTAATTACTGAAAGGCCAGAAAACGAAGGAGTATAAAGATACTCCAGCCTCCGTTTAGAGAAGGGAATTAAACTGCGGAGATTACTGTGTGTAAATATGTACTTAATGTGGGGCTCTAATATAAACAAACATTCATTACGTGTTCCGTGCTTGTAGGAGTTCGAATAATCCTGATAAAATACATATGTTTCAACAGAACTGGACTTGGAGGCTGCAGCATATAAAATTAGCAATATTTATCCATGCTCTAACAGTGCCTCTTATCATCGCTGCTAATTCTGCAAGCTTCCCCCTCCTTTAGGGGACTAATATAACTTTTATAACTAATATAATAGAACTTTTAAACAAGCCAGTCAGCACAGCTTTGAGTGCTCTTTTAGTGCAGGCGTGACGATCATGTCAGAACAGGAGACGTTGTTTAAGATCATTCAGAGGGACATGTGCCAACATGCAATCATTAGGAAAGAACGCCAGTGACTATGCTCTCTCAGAGATCCTGCCTGTCACAGAGCCCTCTCACAAACTCCTACAGATGCAATGCTAAAAGTATCCAGACGGGTTGCATCATGGTCTGGGACGGGCAATTCGAATGCACGTTGAATTCTTGCAACTTTGAAAGAGCCGGAAGAAGCTGTAGAGAGTGGTATTGCATTGTCCCAGGCCATTAAGGGCTTATTAACCCATCACCGCCACCCTGAATATGACCTCTCCCATTCAGAATCCAAATCAGGTTTAATATCACCAATATAAGTCATGAGATTTGTTGACTTTGCGGTAGCAGTATGAAGCAATACAAGATAGTCGAGAAAAAAATTATGAATGACAGTAAATATATATGTAGAATAGTTAAATTAAATAAGTAGTCCAAAAAAATAAGTCGTGGGGTAGGGTTCATGTGTTCAATGTCCATTCAGAAATCAGATGGCAGAGGGGAAGAAGCTGTTCCTGAGTCGTTGAGTGTGTGTCTTCAGGCTCCTGTACCTCCTCCCTGATGGCAGAGGGGAAGAAGCTGTTCCTGAATCGTTGAGTGTGTGTCTTCAGGCTCCTGTACCTCCTCCCTGATGGCAGAGGGGAAGAAGCTGTTCCTGAATCGTCGAGTGTGTGTCTTCAGGCTCCTGTACCTCCTCCCTGATGGTAGCAATGAGAAGAGGGCACCGCCATTCAATAAGATCATGGCTGATCTGGCCATGGACTCATCTCCACCTACCTGCCTTTTCCCCATAACCCTTAATACCCCTACTGTGCAAAAATCTATCCAAACTTGCCTTAAATATATTTACTGAGGCAGCCTCCACTGCTTCATTGGGCAGAGAATTCCACAGATTCACCACTCTCTGGGAAAAGCAGTTCCTCCTCATCTCCGTCCTAAATCTACTCCCCGAATCTTGAGGCTGTGTCCCCTAGCTCTAGTCTCACCTCCCAGTGGGAGCAACTTTCCTGCCTCTTGCCTTATCTATCCCTATCATAATATTATATGTTTCTATAAGATCTGCTCTCATCCTTCTGAGAAGAGATCTTATAGAAACATATAAAATTATGAAAGGGATTGATCTTGCTTATTTACGTGCTTCCCCATTACACCACTAGGGCAGCAATGAAGGTCCCCCATCTTCGTTGCTGTTTCCGTAACAATTTCTTTTTGACTAGTCAGGGTTGTTAGCCTTGAGTTGAACCCCCGGACCTAGAGGACAGGTGGACATCTCTTAGCCTGGCCTCTACCCTTTGACCCTACCTAGAATCAAAGCACAAGGCCCTGACTCCAGCCAACACAGCTCTCCAGGTCATCGAGGCTCGCAAGCCTCCAAGCCCTACGACGAGGTTGTGGTCCTCTTGGAGGCAATCTCCTTTAAATGCACCCACTGACCTGCCTTCCACAGCCGTTCACTGGCAATAAACTCTGCAGATTCACCACCCTCGGGCTAAGGAAATCCCTCCTCATCCCTGTTCCAAAGGAACCCGTCTGAGTGCACTCCAACCTGATGGTATAAATATTGATTTCTCCTTCTGGTGGACAAATTCCCTCCCTTCTATTCCCCACTCTGACCTTACACTTTTTCTCAACTATCTATTACTTCCCCCTGGGTCCCCTCCTCCTTGCCTTTCTCCCTTTGTCAACTCTCCCCTCCTTTCAGATTCCTTCCTCCCCAGCCCTTGACCTTTCCCACCCACCTAGCTCACCTCTTACCTTCCAGCTCGCCTATTCCCCTGCCCACAACTTCTTATTCTAGCTTCTTCCTCCTTCCTTCTCAACCCTGAGAAAAGGCCTCCGCCCGAAATGTCAACTGTTTACCCTTCCCCATAGATGGTGTCTAACCTGCTGAGTTCCTCCAGCGTTTTGTGTGTGTTGCTTCGGATTTTTAGCGTTTGCAGAATCCCTCGTGTCGGTCCTCGTAGCTCAACCATTTCCACTTCAGCTGCCTCTGCAGACTTCTCCACGTACGATGGCAGCACACGGAGGTCCTGGAGCCGGCTAGCACCCACAGCGTCTACACCCTCCTACAGAAAGCCCAAGCCAGATGGGCTGGCCATGTCATCAGGATGTCTGACAGTCGACTACCAAAGCAGCTGCTGTATGGAGAGCTAAGCCAGGGCAAGTTGGAGAGCAGAAGAAACGTTTCAAAGACTGCCTCAAAGTGTCCCTCAAAGACCTCAACATCAATCCCAGTAGCTGGGAATCGCTTGCTCTGGACCGCCCAACCTGGTGGAGCAGGACCACTAAAGGAGCGTATGCAGCAGAAATCAGACGCACCGCAGAGGCTCAGAGGAAACGCGCCGTGCGCAGGGCTCGAACTACCACTGCAGCACCTACCCTCACGTGTCCCACATATGGGCGAGCTTTCAGGGCCTGGATTGGCCTCAGCAGTCACCTCCGGACCCACAGTCACAAACGCTCCGCCTGACTGAAGTCGTGGTCGTCTTCGACTCCGAAGGACGAACAACAACAGCAACTCTGGCTCTTTTGACGGTTATGGTAAACCCACATCCTAGTCTTAGATGAAACCGTCCTAGCTCACTCTATCAGGCCTTCCCAATTTCGACCCCCAACGCCCTCCCCCTCCCGTCAAACCTCCACAGCCTAATGAACACGTAACCAAGCTCAACGTTGCTGGAGCTGCTGTCCTTCGGACAGGATGTTGAACTACTGTTGCCCCGTTGAAATGGACACATCACATACTTCGAAGTGCAGAGAGCTCTCCAGGGAAAACAGTCGCATTCAACTGAAAGTGCAGCTTTTGAAGGTCTCAAAACCCTTTTTTTTCCCCCAAACCGGGCTGGAGCAGGGCCACAAAATCACCTTCAGTCTGCACCAATTGACATTTACAGCAGCTATTCTAGGACCGTGAAGTAAGCAAAGGTCCTGTTCTCAAGCCACAGTACTCGTGCTCAGAGAGCCTCCAACGGCACAGTGTCAGTGAAGCCTCAGTCTGTACTCCTAGGACAATGGGCGGCAGTCACAAGTGAAATTACCTAACACGCAGAGGCCCACCATGACATACAGTGGCCACTTTACTAGGTACACCTGCACACCAGCTCGTGAATGAAAATATCCAGTCAGCCGCTCACGTGGCAGCAGCTCAATGCGTAAGGGCACGCCAACATGGTCAAGAGGTTCGGCTGTTGTTCAGAATGGGGAAGACCTTGAGGGTGGGATGATTGTCGGTGCTAGATGGGGTGGTTTGAGTATCTCAGTGGTGATCTCCACGGCGCTGAGGCTATGAAGGCTGCCCTGGCTGCTGTGTCGCGTGTCCGCTAATGAGATGAACTGCTAGGCGATGCTTCGGGCCTACTCTGGGCTGTCTGGGGCTCGGATCTGAGGAACCAATTTTGGTTTACATGATTTGTTTTTTTTCCCTCCTGGTCTTTTATTTTTATTCTTTTATTTCTTTAATTGGGTTCTTTCAGGTTTCTTGCTTTTTCAGGCTACCTGCGAGCAAGCAAATCTCAAGGTTGTTATGATTTACACACTCTGATAATATATGATCTTGAATCTTGAATGCTGAACTTGAAGCAACTGATCCAGGATTTCCAAGCACAACCGTCTCTGGAGTTTACAGAGAACGGTGCGAGAAACAAAAAACATCCAGCGAGGGGCAGTTCTGTGGGTGAAAATGCCTTGCTAAGGAGGGAGGTCAGAGGAGAACGGCCAGACTGGTTCAAGCCAACAGGAAGGTGACAGTAACCCAGATAACCACCCGTTACAGGAATGGTGCGCTGAAGAACATCTCTGAAATGCACAGCACGTTGAACCGTGAAACGGATGGCCTACACCAGCAGAAGACCACACTGGGTTCCACTCCTGTACCTAATGAAGTAGTCACTGAGTGTACATAGGAGACAGAGGCACTCGGTTATTAACTCGAGCCTCAAATTCAGTCTCTAAACCTTTCCACCTCCCTCTTCCCCTCTCACATTACCTTGCAAAGGATGCTACTGGGTCCATTCTGGCCCCCAACAAAGCGATCCCATCCATCCAACAACTCTCCTTCTCTTTCCTTGTGGCCCTGCAAAATGTTGGCTCCTGTGTGCCTGTCAATCTCCTCTACAACCCAGCTACACTAACCAGCTTACAGTTGGAAACAAACCAGTTTGCTGAAATCCTCCCTCTCTGACCAAGCGTCCACTACCTCGTCTGATAGCCCCTTGTTGGCTCGTTGCCACGTTACACCTAACAAAGGGCTTTTTCCCTAAAAATATACTTTATTCCTGAAATTTAGGTGATGCTCCATGGTTGCACTCATTGTTATTGTTACTGTTAGGGCATATTCTGGAGTTAGGATATATTGCAAATATTCTCTTCAGCAACTGATCTCCAGATTTGTAGATTAAATTTAAAATGCAGCCCAGAATCTTAGTTTCCTGGTGCTGTAATCAACCCAGTCAATGCTGATTAACGTTCATTTTAGGGCTTCAGGGGAAAGAAATAGAGAGGTGCTTGTTGAAAGAGCTTTACTTTCTAATCCATACCGAGAGTGTTTGATGGGATAGAGTAGAGGGAGTTTCACTCTCTATCTAACCCAGACTGTCTGCACTGAGAGTGTCTGATGGGACAGTGTAGAGGAGTTTCACTGTATCTAACCCAGACTGTCTCTGCCCGGGGAGTGTTTGATATGGGAATGCAGGAGATTCTGGAAATCCTGAGCAAGTCATTCAAAATGCTGCAGGAACTCAGCAGGTCCGCTGGTCCGCATTTATGGAGGGGAGTAAGTAGTTGATGTTTCGGGCCAAAAACGCTCATCAGCACTGGTCAACCTCCCCACCCCAACACCTGGTTTCACCTACAACCCACCAGCTTGTACTACTCCCTGTCCCCCCAATCTTTTTATTCTGACTTCTGCTCCCTTCTTTTCCAGTCCCAATGAAGCACCTCGGTCTGTAAAGCTGACAGTTTACTGCCTGACCTGCCCAGTTCCTTCCACAGTCTGTGTGTGTTGAGCAGAGTTTGCTGGGCGTCATGGTAGCTCGGTGGCATAATTCCTGCCACTGCCTGTAGGGAGGTTGTGTGTTCTCCCTGTGACTGCATGGATTTCCTCCGGGTGCTCTGATTTCCTCCCACAGTCCAAACACGTACCAGTGGGTAAAGATCAAAGTGAATTACTCTTTAGCCAGAGGGTGGTGAATCTGTGGAATTCTTTGCCACAGGCGGCTGTGGAGGCCAGGTCTTTATGTATATTTAAGGCAGCGGTTGATAGATTATTGATTGGTCAGGGCATGAAGCGATACGGGGAGAAGGCAGGAGACTGGGGGCTGGGAGGGAAAATGGATCAGCCATGATGGAATGGCAGAGCAGACTTGATGAGCCAAATGGCCTAATTCTGCTCTTATATCTTATGGTCTTATTATCAGAGTACATATATGTTGCCATATGCAAACCTGTGATTCATTTCCCCGTGGGCATCCTCAGCAAATCTATAGAATAGTAACTGTAAACAGGATCAGTGAAAGATCAGCCAGAGTGCAGAAGACAACAAACTGTGCAAATGCAAATATAAATAAATAGCGATAAATAACCAGAACATGAGATAAAGAGTCCGTAAAGTGAGATCATCGGGACAGACAGACATACTTTATTGATCCCGAAGGAAATTGGGTTTCGTTACAGTCGCACTAACCAAGAATAGTTTAGAAATATAGCAATATAAAACCATAAATAATTAAATAATAATAAGTTAATCATTCCAAGTGGAAATTAGTCCAGGACCAGCCTATTGGCTCAGGGTGTCTGACACTCCGAGGGAGGAGTTGTAAAGTTTGATGGCCACAGGCAGGAATGACTTCCTATGACGCTCTGTGTTGCATCTCGGTGGAATGAGTCTCTGGCTGAATGTAGTCCTGTGCCTAACCAGTACAGTATGGAGTGGATGGGAGTCATTGTTCAGGATAGCATGCAACTTGGACAGCATCCTCTTTTCAGACACCACCGTCAGAGAGTCCAGTTTCACCTCCACAACATCACTGTGCATCTGAATGTCTGGAACATCTCAATGGATGGGCAAATGAGTGCAGTTACCCCCTTTTGTTCAACAGCCTGACTGTTGAGGGGTGGTAACTGTTCCTGAACCTGGTGGTGCGAGTCCTGAGGCTCCTGTACCTTCTACCTGATGGCAGCAGCGAGAAGAGAGCATATGGCCTGTGTGGTGGGGGGTCTCTGGAGAAGGGAGCACGGCCTGGGCGGTGGGGGTCTCTGGAGAAGAGAGCAGGGCCTGGGTGGTGGGAGTCTCTGGAGAAGGGAGCACGGCCTGGGCGGTGGGGGTCTCTGGAGAAGGGAGCACGGCCTGGGCAGTGGGGGTCTCTGGAGAAGGGAGCACGGCCTGGGTGGTGGGGGTCTCTGGAGAAGGGAGCACCGCCTGGAGAAGGGAGCACGGCCTGGGCGGTGGGGGTCTCTGGAGAAGGGAGCACGGCCTGGGTGGTGGGAGTCTCTGGAGAAGAGAGCACGGCCTGGGTGGTGGGGGTCTCTGGAGAAGAGAGCATGGCCTGGGTGGTGGGGGTCTCTGGAGAAGGGAGCACGGCCTGGGTGGTGGGGGTCTCTGGAGAAGAGAGCATGGCCTGGGTGGTGGGGGCCTCTGGAGAAGGGAGCACGGCCTGGGCGGTGGGGGTCTCTGGAGAAGGGAGCACAGCCTGGGTGGTGGGGGTCTCTGGAGAAGGGAGCACGGCCTGGGTGGTGGGGGTCTCTGGAGAAGGGAGCACGGCCTGGGTGGTGGGGGTCTCTGGAGAAGGGAGCATGGCCTGGGTGGTGGGGGTCTCTGGAGAAGGGAGCACGGCCTGGGTGGTGGGGGTCTCTGGAGAAGGGAGAACGGCCTGGGTGGTGGGGGTCTCTGAAGGGAGCATGGCCTGGGTGGTGGGGGTCTCTGGAGAAGAGAGCACGGCCTGGGTGGTGGGGGTCTCTGGAGAAGAGAGCACGGCCTGGGTGGTGGGGGTCTCTGGAGAAGGGAGCATGGCCTGGGTGGTGGGGATCTCTGGAGAAGGGAGCACGGCCTGGGTGGTGGGGGTCTCTGGAGAAGGGAGAACGGCCTGGGTGGTGGGGGTCTCTGGAGAAGGGAGCATGGCCTGGGTGGTGGGGGTCTCTGAAGAGAGCATGGCCTGGGTGGTGGGGATCTCTGGAGAAGGGAGCACGGCCTGGGTGGTGGGGGTCTCTGGAGAAGGGAGAACGGCCTGGGTGGTGGGGGTCTCTGGAGAAGGGAGCATGGCCTGGGTGGTGGGGGTCTCTGGAGAAGAGAGCACGGCCTGGGTGGTGGGGGTCTCTGGAGAAGGGAGCACGGCCTGGGTGGTGGGGGTCTCTGGAGAAGAGAGCACGGCCTGGGTGGTAGGGGTCTCTGACGATGGACACTGCTTTCCTACAATGGATCACTGTAAACGGTCCCAGTTTAGGGACAGTGGCTAGGGTTAAATCGGGGTTTGGAGGGCTGGAAAGGCCCGTTCTGCTTGGTATCTCAAAAAAACAAATAAAGTTTTGGGTCTGGATAGCTGGAACACTAAAACCTGATGGCTGGGCCAACTGATAAAAATCTGTGGATGCCCAAGGCTGCAATCAGGAGTGCAACGCGTATTTTGACAGCTTTTTGTTGGCCTTTGTCGGCTCTCAGAGAGAAAGAGAATGCAATCTTTTCGATTGCTGGGTAAATTACGAAGCAAATAATTTTCCTTTGTAGTGGTCACTAGTCTGTCCCTCAGCAACTATAGGAGCTGTCTGGCCTCACTCACTCTCCAGACTCCTTTCCTATTGTTGCTTCAGACAGGGGCTTCACAGTTGACCGTGATTAGAAGTTACAAGTCTGACTGTCATTTGGCAGACATTAGCATTTGAAAGGGCCAGTCCAGGCCATCAAAGTAATGTTATCTTAGCTGATCTGTGAACTCGCAGGACTGTCCTCTTGCACCAGTCTCCATTTTGAGCTGACAGCGTCATTGCGTTATCAGAATCAGGTTTATTATCACCGGCATATGTTGTGAAATTTGTTAACCATGTGGCGGCTGTACAATGCAATACATGATAATAGAGAGAAAAAAACTGTACAGTAAGTATACATTTATTAAATAGTTAAATAAGTTGTGCAAAAAATAAGAAATAAAAATGTAGTGAGGTAATGCTCATGGGTTCAATGTCTGTTCAGAAATTGGATGGCAGAGGGGAAGAATCGTCGAGTGTGTGGCTTCAGGCTCCTGTACCTCCTCCCTGATGGCAGAGGGGAAGAAGCTGTTCCTGAATCACTGAGTGTGTGTCTTCAGGCTCCTGTACCTCCTGTACCTCCTCCCTGATGGCAGAGGGGAAGAAGCTGTTCCTGAATCGCTGAGTGTGTGTCTTCAGGCTCCTGTACCTCCTCCCTGATGGCAGAGGGGAAGAAGCTGTTCCTGAATCGTCGAGTGTGTGTCTTCAGGCTCCTGTACCTCCTCCCTGATGGTAGCAATGAGAAGAGAGCACGTCCTGGGTGATGGCGGCCCTTAATGATGGATGCTGCCTTTCTGAGGCACCCACTGCTCCTTGAGGATGTCTTTGATACTACGGAGCTGTCTAATTTTGCATCCATCCCGTGCAGTAGCCAACCCCACCCCACATACCAGACGGTGATGCAGCAGTCAGGACAAGGGGTAGTCTCCATTTTGAGCAGACAGCGTTATTGTGCTACTGAACAAGGACTGACTGAAACAGCGACAAGGATTCCTGTGCCCCACTGTCTCACTGCTCACCGCTGCCCTTTCCCCAGGAGGCGACACAGACCAAAAGACAATTTGTACAATGCGGCTAATTTTCCCAGAGGCCTTCACAGGGCTGTGATCAAACAACATTTCACACCAAGGGCAGATTATCAAACACTTGTCCGGAGAAGGGTTCTGCATGTCTTAAAGAAGGCACTGTTTTAGAAACAGTTTCTTCCCCTTCACCCCCAGATTTCTGAATGGACCCATGAACACTACATAACTATTTCTGCGCTAGTTATTTATCTCTTATTGTAATATATGGTATATTTTATGTATCGCACTGTACTGCTGTTGCAAAAAAAATTCCCCACATACAGTACTGTGCAAAAGTCATAGACACGCATATATAGCTTGGGCGCCTAAGACTTTTGCACAGGACTGTAGTAATTTTATGAATTGCACGGTACTGTTGCCACACACAAAAAAACAAATTTCATGACATACGTGAGTGATAATAAACCTGATTTTGATAGGGGTATTGTGGACTGAGAGTGGGAGGGAGAGGGGAGGGAACTACAATTTATCTACAATTTGAGAGGGATAGGGGCAGATCAGAGGTGTCAGTGTTGCAATTAAATAAAGGAGACTACGGAGCCATGAGGGAAGAGCTGGCCAAAGTTAAATGGGCGGATGCCCTGGCAGGAAAGACAGTGGATCAGCAGTGGCAGATATTCTTGGGGATAATACAAAAGATGCAAAAGCAGTTCATTCCAATGAGAAGGAAGGATTCAAAGAGGGGGAAGGGGCCACAGTGGTTGACAAAGGAAGTCAGAGATTGTATAGCATTAAAGAAAAAGAAGTATGACAGGGCTAAGATGAGTGGGAATACAGATGATTGGGAAAGTTTTAAGGAACAGCAGATCTTAACTAAAAAAGCAATACGGAGAGAAAAAATCAGGTATGAGCTCAGTCTAGCCAGGAATATAAAAGGGGATAGCAAAAGCTTTTTTAGCTACGTGAAGAGAAAGAAGATAGTTAAGAACAATGTTGGCCCCTTGAAGAATGAATTGGGAGAAATTGTTATGGGAAACAGGGAAATGGCAACAGAATTTAATGCGTACTTTAGATCTGTCTTCACCAGGGAGGACACAAGCAATCTCCTAGATGTATGGATGGGCCAGGGTCATAAGATATCAGAGGAATGAAGACAGATTGACATTAGGAAAGAATCTGTGATGAGTAGACTGGTAGGACTGAAGGCTAATAAATCCCCGGGTCCAGATGGTCTGCATCCGAGGGTTCTAAAAGAGGTAGCTCAGGAAATTGCGGATGCATTGGTAATCATTTTCCAATGTTCCTTAGATTCAGGATCAGTTCCTGAAGATTGGAGAGTGGCTAATGTTATCCCACTTTTCAAGAAGGGAGAGAAGGAGAAAACGGAGAACTATCGCCCTGTTAGCCTAACGTCAGTCGTGGGGAAGATGCTTGAGTCCATTATTAAGGACGAAATAGCGGCACATCTTGATGGCAGTAATAGGATTAGGCCGAGACAGCATGGATTTACCAAGGGCAAATCATGCTTGACTAATCTGTTGGAGTTTTTTGAGGGTGTAACAAGGATGTTAGACGAGGGTAAGCCAGTGGAAGTTGTGTACCTAGATTTTCAGAAGGCATTCGATAAGGTGCCACATAGGAGACTGGTGAGTAAAATCAGAGCTCATGGCATTGGGGGCAGGGTTTCAACATGGATAGAAAACTGGTTGGCAAATAGAAAGCAAAGGGTAGCAGTGAATGGGTGTTTCTCGGACTGGCTGGAGGTGACTAGTGGGGTACCACAGGGCTCTGTATTGGGTCCACAGCTCTTTACGATTTATGTCAACAAATTAGATGAGGGCATTGAAAACTATATCAGCAAGTTTGCTGACGAACCTAAACTGGGTGGCAGTGTGACATGCGAAGAGGACGTTAGGAGAATACAGGGAGACTTGGAAAGGCTGAGTGAGTGGGCAGATACTTGGCAGATGTCATTCAATGTGAATAAATGTGAAGTTATCCACTTTGGAAGCTGGAACAAGAGGGCAGAGTATTGTCTGAACGGTGTCGAGTTAGGTAAGGGAGAAATGCAAAGAGACCTAGGAGTCCTAGTTCACCAGTCAATGAAGGTGAATGAGCAAGTGCAACAGGCAGTGAAGAGGGCAAATGGAATGTTGGCCTTTGTTACAAGGGGAATTGAGTACAAGAGCAAGGATGTCCTTTTGCATTTGTACAGGGCCCTGGTGAGACCACACCTGGAATATTGTGTACAGTTTTGGTCTCCAGGTTTAAGGAAGGACATTCTGGCAATTGAGGAAGTGCAGCGTAGATTCACTAGGTTGATTCCTGGGATGGCAGGGCTGTCTTACGCAGAGAGATTGGAGAGATTGGGCTTGTATACGCTGGAATTGAGGAGATTGAGAGGGGATCTGATTGAAACGTTTAAGATAATTAAAGGATTTGATAGGATTGAGGCAGGAAATATGTTCCAGATGTTGGGAGAGTCCAGTACCAGAGGGCATGGATTGAGAATAAGAGGTCAGTTATTTAAAACAGAGTTGAGGAAGAGCTTCTTCTCCCAGAGAGTTGTGGAGGTGTGGAATGCACTGCCTCGGAAGACGGTGGAGGCCAATTCTCTGGATGCTTTCAAGAAGGAGCTGGATAGATATCTGATGGATAGGGGAATCAAGGGATATGGGGACAAGGCAGGGACTGGGTATTGATAGTGAATGATCAGCCATGATCTCAGAATGGCGGTGCAGACTCGAGGGGCCGAATGGTCTACTTCTGCACCTATTGTCTATTGTCTATAACAGAGAGACCACAGAACCACAGAACATTATAGCACAGATACAGGCCTTTCGGCCCTTCTTGGCTGTGCCGAACCATTTTTCTGCCTCGTCCCACTGACCTGCACCTGGCCCATATCCCTCCATACCCCTCTCATCCATGTACCTGTTCAAGTTTTTCTTAAATGTTTAAAGTGAGCCCATATTTAACACTTCATCTGGCAGCTCATTCCACACTCCCACCTCTCTCTGTGTGAAGAAGCCCCCCCCCCCCAATGATCCCTTTAAACTTTTCCCCCTTCACTCTTAACCCATGTCCTCTGGCTTTTTTCTCCCCTAGCCTCAGTGGAAAAAGTCTGCTTGCATTCACTCTATCTCTACCCATCATAATCTTATATACCTCTACCAAGTCTCCCCTCATTCTTCTCCACTCCAGGGAATAAAGACCTAACCTATTCAACCTTTCTCTGTAACTCAGTTTCTCAAGTCCCAGCAACATCCTTGTAAACCTTCTCTGCAGTCTTTCAACCTTATTAATATCCTTCCTGTAATTAGATGACCAAAACTGCACACAATACTCCAAATTCAGCCTCACCATTACACTCCAACTCTTATACTCAATACTTTGATTTATAAAGGCCAATATACAAAAAGCTCTCTTTACTACCCTATCTACCTGTGTCGCCACTTTTAGGGAATTTTGTCTCTGTAATGACGTTCTGTAATGATCAATAAACCAACTGCTTGGAATCAATTGACCTTGCCTGGGTGTGTCTCCACCCATACCACCCCCTACCCCTGGCACACCTTCCCTGCCACCTGTAACGCGGTGCTCCACCCTCGCCATTCCCAACACGCTTTGCTCCTGCCAGATTCGCAAACTCCTCTCCAAACTGATAAATACAGTACTGTGCAAAAGTCTTAGGCACCCTAGCAGTAGACATGTGCCTCAGACTTCTGCAGAGTCCTGTCAGTGATTCGGATTCTGCTTCTGAAGATGAGGGAGGGGTCCTGCAGGGGCCGGAGGGTGAATTCCAAGACTGATTGCCTTGGCAACCCAAAGCCCACCTGCCAATGGGGAAACGGTTAAGTTCGGGACGAGCACGAGTCCCGAACCGCTGAGCTCAGAGGACTGTGAGGCCAGAGAAATTTATTTATTGCGTTAATTTCACTGAAGTGCAAGCCTTCCCAACTCTGAGCCGTGCTGCCCAGCAGCCTCCGATGTAGTCCTAGCCCAATCACCAATTAACCTCCCAAACAGTGCGTCTTTGGACTGTGGGAGGAAACCCACGCGGTCACGGGGAAAACGTACAATGAAGACTTAAGAAGCACAAATTTTTCTGTGTTATTCATTTAGGTTGATTGTGCTTGTCTATTAATGTGACTGAGGTGAAGATTAGACCGTATTTTATGAGCAATTAATGCAGATAACCAGGAAATCGCAAAGGGTTTACAAATCTTTCCTTGCCACTGTATGTACTTTGATAATAAGTTTACACTGAACTTTGATTAGGTTAGGGTAAGGCTTGTTGGGTGACGCGCCTCGGAGGACTGGAAGGGGCGATTCCACACTGTATGTCTAAATAAAATAAAACTTCAGCAGTTTGCTTTCAGTTTTACATTTTATGCATTTATTTAGCGATTGAATGCAGAGTAGGCCCTTCAAGCCACACTGCCCCAGCAGACGACCCCAATTAACCCTCACGGGACGATTTACCAATAACCTGGTACGTCTTTGGACTGTGGGAGGAAACTGGAGCACCCGGGGGGAAACCCACGCGATCCACAAGGAGGATGTGCACGGACTCCTCGCAGGACGTCACCGAAGCTGAACTCCGAACTCCGGGAGGCCCTGAGCTGTCACAGTGCCTCGCTAACGGCGGCATCTATCAAAGAAAGAACCACAAGGGGCAGGTACTCATTGTAGCATAGTGGTTAGCACAATGGTTTATGGTATAGGTGACCTGGGTTCAATTCCTGCTGCTGCCTGTAAGGAGTTTGTACAATTGCTGGGTGGCAGGGCCCGAGTCAACAGTCCTTCTACACATCTTTTGCTACAAGCGCACAAAGGAATTTAAACTATGCACAAAAGTTTGTCACCCTCTACCTCGTTGGCACATTCACTCTTGCACACGATCATATTTCCACTTCCAGTTTCTGATGGTGCTGACAACGCAGAGTTTGCCATGATCTGTCTGCAGATTTTGGAACTAGCTTACTTATACTGTTTTTATTGGAGAAATTATTGATTCACGATGTCGAATTCCAAAGAAGCAAAGCGTGTGAAGGGCAAAAAGAACTACCAGTTCACTTAAAGTGGAGTGGCTTAGTTAAACAGTAGAAACCGCTACACTGAGAGCTCATGAGGTCAGGAACCTGTAGCTACAAGAAATATTTATGTACGATACAGAAACTGGTGTTCCCTGTGCGTATTGTAATAAGATTGATATTATCACATGCTGTCAGACAGTAGATGAGAAGTAATGTATTATTTTATTTCTTTTAAACAATGAACGACAGACTGAGCTTGGTAGTTTTTTATAACTTCGAGTGTCCTTCCACTTCAAAATTCAGTGTGCACGTGGTGCCACTTGGCAAAAAAGTTGCACGGCACAAGATTTTTGTGCACGCTGGTCGTTACAGATCAGAGGGAACGTTGGTCTCAATAAATTCATAAATAGGCTTGGCCACAAACCGTCTTTGCAGAATCTCTTGGGTTAGTGCTAAGGGCACACAGGCTCCTCCCTACGTCCTGAGAGTAAAATTTATTCCCTGACTGAAGCAGACACTTGCTGTCTGCAGGAGCCAGTGTGGCCTTTTATCCTACTTGACAACAGTGATCACATTGCCAAACACACTTCATGTGGTTAAGAGCTGGGGAGCGAAGGGTTTCGGCCCGAAACATCGACTGTACTTTTTTTTCCATAGCTGCTGCCTGATGCGGAGTTCCTTCAGCATTCTGTGTGTGCTGTCATGTATTTAAGAGCTCTCCAGGAAAATCCGGGCCGCGTGAAAGGCAGTTTGCAAATACAAGCCGCTTTCTCCCCGTGCAATGACAGAGCCAGACTGCTCCGCAGGATAGACATCTGCGGTGAGCCTCAGCAACCCTCCCGGGCAGGGGTAGCCACCGCTATTCGTTCAGCTGCCATCCCACGCAGAACGTGATGTGGGCATAGCCTGGCCTTGCCTGTGTCTGTCACCTGTGGCCAAACCCACTCCCCCCCACCCCCCCGCCACCGGAAAGGGCTCAGCTTGAACACAGCCCAGTTCATCACACAAACCAGCCTCCCCCTTCGCCGACTCGGTCTATCCTTCCCCCCGCCACCGGCCCTGGGACAGCAGCTAAGCACCCCCCCACCCCAGTCGCTCTCCGCTTCCGCTTTCCTGCTGGGCAGGAAATACAAAAGACCAATGGCACGAGCCACGAGCCTCAAGGACAGCTTTGACCCAGACTCTTGAATGGAACTGTGTACATAAGATGCTGGAGGAACTCAGCACGTTGGGCAGGCGTCACTAGTCGGGGGGGTGGGGGGGGTGGTTGAGTAAAAGAGCCTTGTGGTAATATTGCATAAAACCCTGGTTAAACCACACGTAGAGTATTGTGCTCAGATCCGGTTGCCGCTTTGTAGGAAGGGTGTGGAAACTTGGAATCAGAATCAGGTTTAAAATCGCCGGCATCTGTTGTTCCGTGGCAGCAGTACGTGTAATGCAGAAGCTTACAGAGATTTACGGAAGTTCCCAAGACGTTTGCACAGTGCTGTATTTGTCAACGTGGAGCGGAGAGCGAGTTCGTAAATCTGGCGGGAGCAGAGGAACATTGAGGGTGCAGTGTTGTGTGACAGGGGGCAGAGAAGGAGTGCCGGGGCAGTGGGTGCAGACACACCCAGCCCTGAGACACCAGGCAAGGTCATTTGATTCCAAACAATTGGTTTATGGATCATTACAGAATGTCTCTCTGGTGCTCCCCTCTCCCTTCCCCTTGCCCAACTACAATTCCCTTCTCTCTGCCCCCCACTTCCTCTCTCAGCCCACAACAGAGACCCTTATCAGAATCAGGTTTATTGTCACCACATCTGTCATGAAATTAGTTTTTTTTGTGGCAGCAGTACAGTGCAATACATAAGATTACTATAGTACTGTGCAGAGGTCTGAGGCACCCTGGCCTAGCAAGAATATCTACTTACTTATAGCTTATAAACTATAACATACAATAAAAAAGTACATATGAAAGATTTAATTTAATAAGTAGTGTAAAAAGAGAGGAAAAAGTACTGAGGAAGTTCTCATGGGTTCATTTGTCCATTCGGAAATCCCTCGACTTGAAGCTCACAATTGAAGGTCGCAGCCTGAGCACACACCCCTCAGCATCAGCGGCTCCACAGTGGAGAGAGTGGGAAACATCAGGTTCCTTGGGGTGCAGATCTCGGACAATCTCACCTGGTCCAGGAACACCACTGGGATTGTGAAACGCGCCCAGCAGAGATTGCACTTTCCGAGGAAGCTTAAACAAGCATCACTCCCCACTAACATCTTAACTACATTTTACAGAGGCGTGGTTGAGAGTGTGCTGACCTTTTACATCACAACCTGGTACTCCAGCTTCAATGCTGCTGACAAAAAAGCCTTGCAGAGGGTGGTTAGGGGAGCAGAGAAGGTTATTGGGGTCTCCCTACCTTCTGTCCAAGACCTCTTTCAGAGTCGATGCCTCCAGAAGACATGGTACATCATTAAAGACCCCTCACACCCTCTCCATGAACTGTTTGTTCTTCTGCCACCAGGTAAACGTCACAGGAGCATCAAAACTACTAAACAAGGCTACTAAACAGCTTCCTCCCACGGGCAGTCAGACTGCTAAATAGCTGCTCTACCTGACTCTGCTTTGGACACTTTTAACTTGCACTGGACACTTATAACTTGTTTTTAACTGACATGTGGCTGTTTTACTATTTATTGTTATGTTTATTATTTAGTGTCGCGTTTGTTATGTTATAATTGCACTGCTCCTGGGAAACGCTGTCTCATTCTGCCCTGCAGAACTGATGTACGGTCAGAATGACAATAAAGTTTTTGAATCTTTGAATCTTTAATTCCTCGGTCTCACTGACGCTGAGCGCAAGGTTGTTGTTGCGACACCACTCAGCCAGCTGAACTATCTCACCCCAACACTGGCCGTGCCCTCGGTAGATTTGTAGATGGCATTCGAGCTGCGCCTAGCCCCGCAGTCATGGGTGCAGAGAGGGTAGAGTGGTGGGCTCAGCACGCACCCTCAAGGCGCGCCAGTGCTGATTGTCGGCGAGGAGATGGTATTTCCGATCCGCACTGGGGAAGTCGAAGGTCCAGTTGCAGAGGGAGGAGGTTTGGAGGTTTTCAATTAGAACTTGGGGTACGATCGTGTCCTTGACGGTCAGGAGGATCGCGCCCACGATGGAGCTGAGCTTACAAGCCTCTTTTGATCCTGGAGATCGGAGCCTCCAGCCAGTCAGAACGCTCCGTACAGATCTGCTGGAGTCTTTGGCGATGTGCCAAATTTCCTCAAACGCCTAAAGAAATATAGCCTCTGGCACGATTTTGACGTGATTGCATCAATATGATGGACTGAAGTCAAATGAAAATCTTATTTATTTATGTATTTACTGAGATACAGCACGGAATAGGCTCTCCGAGCCGCACCGCCCAGCGATCTCCCGATTTAATCTGAGCCTGATCGCGGGACAACGTGGGCCAATTAACCTACCGATCTTAGGACTGTGGGAGGAAACCAGAGCACCCGGAGGAAACCCACCCGGTCATGGGGAGAACTTGCAAACTCCTTACAGGCATTTTCTCTCTGCCCTTCTGGGATACTTGTGATTATAGACTGGGTTTTGTCCAGTAACTTACCCCCATGTTTCGTGCCTTACCCCAAAGAGTGGGTGGGCACCAGGTTACAGGAACTGCCTCAGAGAGATACAGTTGACCGTTACCTCAGGCTTTCCATTAACTTTAGAGGCCCCCCCCAACCAATGGCGTACTTCTGAAGTCCAGTCATCGTCACGATCGAAGCGCAGTCGTACTATATCGCAGCAGCAACTCAATGTCAGAGAATCTATCCCGTAGCCACCATACCGACGCAATCACGTCAGAGGCACGCCAGCGGCTACGTTCGTTAGGAGTTTGAGGAGGTTTGTTATGTCCACAGAGTCCGGCAAACTTCTCACTGCGGACTTGTTGCGTCCACGCACAGATCGCGAGGGGCTGCAGTGGATTAGAGAGTCAGCACAGCCTTCCCAGTGGAGGACATTTTTCCAAAGGCGAAGCGTCAAGAAGGACAGGACGCATTGCTACCATCAGGGAGCAGGTGCAGGAGCAACGTGTTAGGAACAACCGCTTCCCCTCCGCCATCAGAATTCTGAACGGTCCATGAACCCACCAAGACTAGCTCGTTACCCTTCTTTTTCTCCATTTGCTTGTTACTGTAATGTACAGTGATTTACTATGCCTGCACCGTACGACAAACTTCATGCCTTGTATCAGTGGCAATAAACCCGATTCCCATTCGCATCTGCACAGACACGCCGACTAATCAGCTAACCCGTTTGTTCAGCCACTGTCTGCCAAGAGGTCCGCCAGGTCAAAGTTCAAATTTATTGTCAAATTATCTAAAACTGCCCTGAGATTAATTTTCTTTCAGACATTTGCAGTAGAGCAAAATAGTACAATAGGATCTACGAACAACTACACGGAAAAAGTGATGGGCAAACAACTGACATGCAAAAAGGGGTCAAATTGTGCAAATAAGACCATAAAACAAACTGGGGAAATAGGCCATTCAGCCCATCGAGTCTGCTCCGCCATCCCATCATGGCTGACTTATTATCCCTTTCAACCCCCATTCTCCCACTTTCTCATCATAAGCTTTGACACCCTGACTAATCAAGAACCTATCAACCTCTGCTTTCAATGACTTGGCCTCCACAGCCATCTGTGGCAATGCATTCCCCAGATTCACCATCTTCTGGCTAAAGAAATTCCTCCTTACCTCTGCTCTAAAGGGACGTCCTTGTACTCTGAGGCTGTGTCCTTTGCTCCTAGACTCCCCCACTAAAGGGAACATCCTCTCCTCATCCACTCTATCTGTGTCCTCTGGTCCTAGACTCCCCCACTAAAGGAAACATCCTCTCCTCATCCACTCTATCTGTGTCCTCTGGTCCTAGACTCCCCCACTAAAGGAAACATCCTCTCCTCATCCACTCTATCTGTGTCCTCTGGTCCTAGACTCCCCCACTAAAGGAAACATCCTCTCCTCATCCACTCTATCTGTGTCCTCTGGTCCTAGACTCCCCCACTAAAGGAAACATCCTCTCCTCATCCACTCTATCTGTGTCCTCTGCTCCTAGGCTCCCCCACTACAGGAAACATCCTCTCCAAATCCACTCTATCTGTGTCCTCTGGTCCTAGACTCCCCCACTATAGGAAACATCCTCTCCACATCTGCTCTATCTGTGTCCTCTGGTCCTAGACTCCCCCACTATAGGAAACATCCTCTCCACATCCACTCTATCTGTGTCCTCTGGTCCTAGACTCCCCCACTATAGGAAACATCCTCTCCACATCCACTCTATCTGTGTCCTCTGGTCCTAGACTCCCCCACTATAGGAAACATCCTCTCCACATCCACTCTATCTGTGTCCTCTGGTCCTAGATTCCCCCACTACAGGAAACATCCTCTCCACATCCACTTCAAGATCTAAGGCTTTCAATATTCAAATTTTCAGTATTAAAATCAATCAGGAAATAATAAACAATACTGAGGACACCGGTTGTCCTGAAAGTGAGCCCGTAGGGTCTGATAAGGAACAGGAAGAGAATTATAGGGAAGTAAAGCACAGAATCAGGCCCTTTGGCCCATCTAGACCCTGCTGAACCATCGAGCTGCACCTGGACCATAACCCTACATAGCCCTACTATCTATGTACCTATCCAAACTTCTTTTAAACATTGACATCCAGCTCACGTGTATTGGCAGCCCGTTCCACACTCTCACTAACCTCCGAGTGAAGACGTTCCGCCTCAGGTTTCCCTGAAACGTCACTTTTCACCCTTAACCCCTGACCTCTAGTAGCAGTCCTACCGAACCTCAGTGGAAGAAGCCTGCTCATAATTTTGTATATCTCTATCAAGTTTCCCCTCAATCTTCTATGTACCAAGGAATAAAGCCCTGACCTATTCAACCTGTCTCTGAATGTGAACAAAACAAAAGAGATGGTTGTTGACTTCAGGAGGGCATGGAGCGACCACTCCCCACTGAACATTGACGGCTCCTCGGTAGAGATCGTTAAGAGCACCAAATTTCTTGGTGTTCACCTGGCGGAGAATCTCACCTGGTCCCTCAACACCAGCTCCATAGCAAAGAAAGTCCAGCAGCGTCTCTACTTTCTGCAAAAGCTGAGGAAAGTCCATCTCCCACCCCCCATCCTCATCACATTCTACAGGGGTTGTATCGAGAGCAGTGAATCTCCCCCCCCCTCCCATCCTCATCACATTCTACAGGGGTTGTATCGAGAGCAGTGAATCTCCCCCCCCCATCCCCATCACATTCTACAGGGGTTGTATCGAGAGCAGTGAATCTCCCCCCCATCCCCATCACATTCTACAGGGGTTGTATCGAGAGCAGTGAATCTCCCCCCCCCCCCATCCTCATCACATTCTACAGGGGTTGTATCGAGAGCAGTGAATCTCCCCCCCCCCCCATCCCCATCACATTCTACAGGGGTTGTATCGAGAGCAGTGAATCTCCCCCCCCCCCATCACATTCTACAGGGGTTGTATCGAGAGCAGTGAATCTCCCCCCCCCATCCCCATCACATTCTACAGGGGTTGTATCGAGAGCAGTGAATCTCCCCCCCATCCTCATCACATTCTACAGGGGTTGTATCGAGAGCAGTGAATCTCCCCCCCATCCCCATCACATTCTACAGGGGTTGTATCGAGAGCAGTGAATCTCCCCCCCCCCCATCCCCATCACATTCTACAGGGGTTGTATCGAGAGCAGTGAATCTCCCCCCCCCCCATCCTCATCACATTCTACAGGGGTTGTATCGAGAGCAGTGAATCTCCCCCCCATCCTCATCACATTCTACAGGGGTTGTATCGAGAGCAGTGAATCTCCCCCCCCCCCATCCCCATCACATTCTACAGGGGTTGTATCGAGAGCAGTGAATCTCCCCCCCCCCCATCCTCATCACATTCTACAGGGGTTGTATCGAGAGCAGTGAATCTCCCCCCCCCCATCACATTCTACAGGGGTTGTATCGAGAGCAGTGAATCTCCCCCCCCATCCCCATCACATTCTACAGGGGTTGTATCGAGAGCAGTGAATCTCCCCCCCATCCTCATCACATTCTACAGGGGTTGTATCGAGAGCAGTGAATCTCCCCCCCCCCCCATCACATTCTATAGGGGTTGTATCGAGAGCAGTGAATCTCCCCCCCATCCCCATCACATTCTACAGGGGTTGTATTGAGAGCATCCTGAGCAGCTGCATCACTTCCTGGTTCGGAAGTTGCACCATCTCGGATCGCAAGACCCTGCAGCGGATAGTGAGGTCAGCTGAGAAGATCATCAGGGTCTCTCTTCCTGCCATCACGGACATTTACACCACACGCTGCATCCACAAAGCAAACAGCATTATGAAGGACCCCATGCACCCCTCATACAAACTCTTCTCCCTCCTGCCGTCTGGGAAAAGGCACCGAAGCATTCGGGCTCTCACGACCAGACTGTGTAACAGTTTCTTCCCCCAAGCTATCAGACTCCTCAATACCCAGAGCCTGGACTGACACCTTACTGCCCTATTGTCTTGTTTATTATTTATTGTAATGCCTGCACTGTTTTGTGCACTTTATGCAGTCCTGGGTAGGTCTGTAGTCCAGTGTAGCTTTCTCTGTGTTGTTTTTTATGTAGTTCAGTCTAGTTTTTGTATTGGGTCATGTAGCATCATGGTCCTGAAAAAACGTTGTCTCGTTTTTACTGTGTACTGTACCAGCAGTTATGGTCGAAATGACAATAAAAAAAGTGACTTGACTTGGAATCTTTCCTTATAACTCTGTAAATTTCCTCTGTACTTTTTCAGCCTTATTTATTTAAATAAGGTTTCACTTGTTCTTGTGCTCTAGCACGATGGGACTGAAGGCATGCACAAGAATCCTGTGCGAGGGACAGTTCACCTCAGCACACGGGCTGAGGTGGATTTGATGGGAGCCAGGTTTCGGAAGGCAGGGGAAAACAAGAGAGCTTTTAGGAGGATGAGAGAAAATCAATATTTGTGCATGAGGCGGCTTTTGTATCTACAGCTGGCCCGCGTCGGGGAATAATAGTTGCAGGCTGATCAGCAGCTGGTGACCGCTGAGGAAGGATGTCAAGCCTTTTGGTTAAGGCCTGATCTTCAACCAGGAGGAGTCCCTCACGAGGTTGATCACTGGCGGAGGGGTGTGTGTGTGTGTGTGTGTGTGTGTGTGTGTGTGTGTGTGTGTGTGTGTGTGTGTGTGTGTGTGTGTGTGTGTGTGTGTGTGTGTGTGTGTGTGTGTGTGTGTGTGTGTGTGTCTGTGTGTCTGTGTGGTTGCATCTGCTTGAATTCTTGCCCAGGAAGAATTCGTGGGGGGGGAGGTGCTTATTTGTCTGACCCGACAATAAATCACTGCACTTTTCACCTCGCTTAGCAGTTAATAACCGCAGCACAGAAGGCAAACAAGCACCGGCTCCGGCAATTACGGGAGTTCGGGAGCGCGCATCTGAGATCCGCTGTGCGTTGAGGCGGCGACGAGCGGAGGGCTGTCTCATCAGCCGCGGTTCCCAACGTAAAAACTTGGTAAGGGCTCGCGGCGGTTCACATCGGCGACGGGCTGGCTGCGCGTGAGAGCCGGTGAGGGCCATGCCCTCATTCTCGCAGCTGTCGTCAGGCAGGAGGTACCGGAGACTGAAGGCCCACCGGGATTGGGGCGGCCGCTCGCCTCTGGAACTTCCACAAGATCCAGGGAGCAGAATGGCCCCGAAACAGGCCCTTCGGCCCATCCAGTCCGTGCCTCGTCCCATTGATGTGCACCTGCGGCATCTCCTTCCACGCCCCTGCCATCCATGCGTTAAAGAATCAGTCACAGAGCGGAAACAGACCCCTTTGGCCCATCTAGTCCTTACTACACCGTATTGTGCCTCGTCCCATCAACCGCACCTGTCCGTACTCCTCCCATCCCACGTACTCATCTAAGTTTCTCTTAACTGAATGTGCATCCACCACAGCTCACACCTTCCCCTGCTCCCCTCTCGGGTTCCCCTTAAACGTTTCAGCTTTCACCCTTAACCCATGACCCATTTCTAGCCTCACCCCACCTCAGTAGAAAAAGTTCCCCCTCTTCAGTAAAGCAGTTTCCCCTTAAATATTTCAGCTTTCACCCTTAACCCACGACCTCTTTTTCTAGTCCCACCCAATCTCAGTGGAAAAAGCCTGCTTGCATTTACCCTATCTATACCCCTCATAATTTTGTATAGCTGTATCAAATCTCCGCTCATTCTCCAACGCTCCGGGGAATGAATCCTAACCCATTCTGCTTTTCCCTGTAACTCGGGTCCTCAAGTCCTAGCAACATCTTCGCAAATTTTCTCTGCACTCTTTCAATCTAATTGATACCTTTCCTGTGACCAGAACTTGACACGAGACTCCAAGTTAGACCTTACCAACGTCGTAATACAACTTCAATATAATCTCCTGTACTCAATAATCCAATCTATTTATTTATTTGTTTATTGGGATTCAGCAAGGAACAGGCCCTTCCGGCATTTCGAGCCCTGCCACCCAGCAACCCTCTGATCTAACCCCAGCCTAATCAGGGGACAATTTACAGTGACCAATTAACCTGTCAACCGGCACGACCCTGGACTGTGGGAGGGAACCGGAGCACCCGGAGGAAACCCACGCGGCCACGGGGAGGACGTCCTTATGGGCAGCGACGGGAATTGAACCCGGGTCGCTTGTACTGTAAAGCGTCGCGCGGACCACCATACCACCATTGCGGCTTCTTCTTTCGCCCTATTTTACAGCCCTCTCCTTGTTTGCTGTCCGGTGCAATTCAACTCCTGCGTCTTGTACCTGCGATGTCGCTGCAAGGAAGTGTTTCATTGTGCCTGTACTTGCGCGCCTGACAATGAACTTGATTTGAAAGTGGGAAGAGGAGCCGTAAGTTCGGAGAAAACTGAGTGCAGGGAACTGAAACAGAGACGAAAACCATTGTGTTTGTTGTGGGATGGAGGAACGAGACCTCCTTTTGTTGTTCCAACATCTTATATTCCGTCTGGGTGGCCTCCAATCTGATGGCATGAATATCGATGTCTCCATCCAGTGGAACAAATTCCCACCACCCGTCCTCTATTCCCCCTGTCCCCTCCTCCTTCCCTTTCTCCTAAGGTCCATTCTCCTCTCCAATCAGATTCCTTCCTTCTCCAGCCCTTGACCTGGCCTCACCTATCACCTTCCAACCAGCCTCCTTCCCCTCCCACCACCTTTTTATTCTGGCATCTTCCTTCCTCCTTCCTTAGTCCTGAAGAAGGGTCTCGGCTCGAAACGTCGACTGTTTCAAGTCAAGTCACTTTTTATTGTCATTTTGACCATAACCGCTGGTACAGTACACAGTAAAAATGAGACAACGTTTTTCAGGACCACAGTACAAAAAAACTAGACTGAACTATGTAAAAAAACAACACAGGGAAAAAAAAACCACGTTGTTTGTTGTTCCGCTGAGCAGAGCATTGTGGGCACGCTACCTAGGCAACGGAATGTGTGGCAGCACTGTCGATGCAAATGGCGCATTTCGCCACACGCGTCGATGCGCCCGTGATTAGTACATTTGAATCTGGAGCCTGGAGGGAGTTTCTCGGTGCAGAGACGAGAATGTTGACACAGGACAGCGGATGGCGTAATCCTGATAAGTGGACATACGCCACCTCGGTCACTGAAAGGTGCCGTAGAGTCGAAAGTTAAAAGCCCCTCTGTGGAAACCCGAGCCCCAAATCCAGGCCTTCACTCTCAAGGTAGTTCTGAGGCAGAGCAACACTCACAAGATGCTGGAGGAACTCAGCAGGCCAGGCAGGATCTACCAGTCCCTCCGTCCCGGCGGCTGCAGATTTCCTCGAGTTTGTGATGGTACTGGGAGGAGCTGCATTGTTGAGTGACACTCTGATTTGGCGCAGTTTCATAGTGCACAGGCATACTCCCCGACCAATCTGATGACATCCGTCTGTCATGGAGGACAATGGAGTAGGTGAACTCTCCAGGCCTGGGCGGAACGTGAGGGGATTCTGGGATGGCCAGTTGTCACGATGCCCCTCTTGGCCGGTGTAGTCCAAAGGAAAGCTAATGAAGCAATACGTTTGGCAACAGGAGCTGCCGGAAGGATGTTCAGTGACGTCCAACTGCCTTAAGGGCTCCACTCGGGCCCGGTTTACCCTGGTAGCCTTTGTTTCTCCTAAGGCTGCCCACAAGGCAGTGGGGCTATTTATCCATCACTGGGGATCTGGTTCACGGGCACCAGAGCGCATCCACACACTGGTGGGCCTGCATGCAGGGGCCGGACCTCCTCCCCTTCCCCTGTAGTTCAGCCCGAGTCCGAGAGGAGTTCGGTTCTTGTGTGTGTCGCCGACGAGGAGGCGTGACGTGAGGCTTGCTGTGGGAGAGGCTGTGTACTGGTGGGAGAGACTGACACGTTCAGCTCTCCTTTCCGCGAGACGGCCGGCCAGCGGTGGGAGCTGAGAGTGAGAGCGACAGGCATGACCCACTGCACTACCACGCTCGACAACAACCATTTTGACATCCAGCCAATATTTATCACTCAATCAACATCACCGAAACAGGTGATCTGGTCATTAATATCTCTGGGGAACCCACTACAATAGTTCTCCATTCTACAACAACACCCCTCTACCCCTCAAGCACCAGGCCCTTGAACAAAAGGGACAGCTACACTCATCCATTGAGATGTTCCCACAACCAATGATCTCACTTTAAGGACTCTTTATCTCGTGTTCTTGTTATTTATTGCTATTTATTTATATTTGCATTTGCACAGTTTGTTGTCTTCTGCAGTCTGGCTGATCTTTCACTGATCCTGTTTACAGTTACTATTCTATAGATTTGATGAGGATGCCTGCAGGAAAATGAATCAGGGTTGTATACGGTGACGTGTACGTACTCTGATAATAAAATTTACTTTGAACTTTGAAAAATCAGTGGTATTTTGTGTGGTATCAATAATGTGTGGTATCAAATCAGTGATATCAATGGGCAGTGAAGAAGATTATCTAAAATTACAATGGGATCTTTATCAAATGGGCCAATGGACTAAGAATGGCAGACGCAGTTTAATTTGCACAGATGCAAGGTGTAGTGTTTTGGTAAGATAAACCAAATAAAGTTGACTTTGAACTTGGAAGACAGCTGAAAAAACTGGACTGTAAAGTGCTTTGGGATGCTGCAATGTCTTGAAAGTCGCAGCTTTCTTTCTTTAAGAGCATGGAACGAACGTTACAGCTTTAACTCAAGAGGCCCAAGACTTGAAACATCCTCCTTAAAACTTTCAAAGCTTTCGTAATTCATTATGGCACAGTACAGGCTGTTCAGCCCACTGTTCTGTGCTGGCCTTTTAACCTACTCTAACTTCAATCAAACCCTTCCTCCCACATTGCTCTATCACCCCTGTGCCTAAGGAGTTTCTCAAATCTCCTAAAAGTATCTGCCTCTACCTCGCAGGATGTTCCACGCACCCACCACCTGCGGTGTAAATAGCTTATCTCTGACATTCCCCTATACTTTCCTCCAGTCACCTTAAAATTATGCCCCCTTGTAGTAGCCAAATGTCTCTGACTGCCCACTCAATCCGTGCCTCTTATCATCTTGCATACCTCTGCCAGGTCACCTCTCACCCTCCTTCTCTCCAAACAGAAAAGCACTAGTTCGCTCAATCATGGGCACCAGCCTCCATAGTGTCCAGGACATCTTCAAGGAGTGGTGTCTCAGAAAGGCAGCGTCCATCATTGAGGACTCCCACCTCACAGCACATGGCCTCTTCTCGATGTTACCATTAGACAGACAGACAGACAGACATTCTTTATTGATCCTGAGGGATCATTACAGTTGCACCAACCAAGAATAGTGTAGAAATATAGCAATATAAAACCATAAATAATAACAAGTAAATTACGCCAAGTGGAAATAAGTCCAGGACCAGTCTATTGGCTCAGGTTGTCTGACACTCCGAGGGAGGAGTTGTAAAGTTTGATGGTCACAGGCAGGAATGACTTCCTATGACGCTCAGTGTTGCATCTCGGTGGAATGAGTCTCTGGCTGAATGTACTCCTGTGCCTAACCAGTACAGTATGGAGTGGATGGGAGACATTGTCCAAGATGGCATGCAACTTGGACAGCATCCTCTTTTCAGACACCACCGTCAGAGAGTCCAGTTCCACCCCCACAACGTCACTGGCCTTATGAATGAGTTTGTTGATTCTGTTGGTGTCTGCTACCCTCAGCCTGCTGCCCCAGAACACAACAGCAAACGTGATAGCACTGGGCACCACAGCCTCGTAGAACATCCTCAGCATCGTCCGGCAGATGTTAAAGGACCTCAGTCTCCTCGTGAAGTAGAGACGGCTCTGACCCTTCTTGTAGACAGCCTCAGTGTTCTTTGACCAATCCAGTTTATTGTCCATTCGTATCCCCAGGAATTCTGGAGGATTCGTATCCTCCAGAAAGGAGGTACAGGAGCCTGAAGACACACACTCAACGATTCAGGAACAGCTTCTTCCCCTCTGCCATCAGGGAGGAGGTACAGGAGCCTGAAGACACACACTCAACGATTCAGGAACAGCTTCTTTCCCTCTGCCAGGTACACTACCAGATTACTTCTAAAAATTTCTGGTTTTGCACTACTTATTTTAACTTAACTATCTGATAGACATATGCATACTTCACGTAATTCAGTTCTTTTTTTCCTCCATATTTGTTTATCAGGTATTTCATTGTACTGCTGCCGTAAAGTTAACAAATTTCACGGCATGTGCCGGAGACATTAAACCTGACTCTGAACCTGTCCTTATAAGACGTGCTCTCCAATCCTGGCAGCAACCTGCTAAATCTCCTTGGCACACCCTTTAAAGCCTTCACATCCTTCCTGAACTGAACACAATACTCCACGTGTGGTCGAACCAGACTTTTATAGAGCTGCGAGATTACCTCACGGCTCCTGAACTCAACCCTCTGACGAGCGAAGGCCAACGCACCACTCGGCTCCTTAACAACCTTATCGACCTGCTCGGCAACTTTGAGGGATCCATGGACGGGGACCCCTTTCTCCCATAAGATAATACTCGAAATTTCTAAACCCCGGCCGCCGTTTTGTCGTGCCTTGTGAACTATGCGGCGATCTACCCAGCTAATGTGATGAAATGAGCCCCAAAGCCTTGGGCCTGCTCCAGGCTGCTCCGGGGATTAGGATCACAACGCTGCTGTTGGCGTGATTTGTTTTTTTCTTTCTCTCTGCCGGCACTGGGGGTTGGTCTTACTCTTTTTTAACTGGGCTTTCCCGGTTCCTTGACTGTTAAACAAACAAATCTCAAGGTTGCATAACTTACACATTCATTGATGACAATTGCACTTGGGATTAACTGCTTTGAATAAGTGTACGGTCCTTTCCCCTAATACTTTCGTCTGACGGTACTCCTGTGATATACCTTGGCACGTCTGACGATGTGGAAAGCACGAAGCAATTCCAATACGTTGTTTATTACGATGAGTTGGATCCTGTGAATGCTCACCGCGGACAAACACATCAATAAAAGCACTTGTTTTTGCATTCCCATCCCAACTAATTAAGACTTCAAAGGCCAGACCCCCTTTGATATTTGGATAATTTGTTTCAAAAATAAACACTGAGTCGCTGGATCAGAACCGCTTCTGGGCTGGTTCCAGCTACACAGTTGTTCCCAGCCCAGCCACTTGTTTCTGGGATTAAGTTATTGACCTGGATTTGACAAGTAGATCATCCAATAAGAAGAAACGTGGTACTATAATCTTAAAGCAAAACCTGTTCCCATCAATTTCCTTATCCATCTTCTAACCTCTAACTTTGCTAGCTATTTTACATATATAACTTCTAGTTTGATATAGTCTTTATACATTATAATTGTTCGATGAGTTTTCGTTGCATGCCGTGCCAACATGCCACAGCATGTAAATATTTATGGGCGAATTAAGCTATTCCTGGATCCTTGATATAATGCAGGATTTTTTTTGGAAGATTAAGGTGATCCTTCGAATCAGATTCCATAAGACGCTGGAGCAGAACTAGGCCATTTGGCCCATCGGGTGTGCTTCACCATTTCATCCTAGCTGATCCATTTCCCTCTCAGCCCCAGTCTCCTCCCTTCATTCCCTGACCAATCGACCTCTGCCTTAAACAGGTTTCAATAGGTACACTCAACGTCAGAGAAACGTATACAACATACAGGCGTACAAAAAAGCTGGATGAACTCAGCAGGTCGGGCAGCATCCGTTGAAGGGAGCAGTCAACGTTTCGGGCTGAGACCCTTCGTCAGGACAATATATATCCTGAAACCCCTTTCCTTCACAGACATCCACGAGAACAGGGGAGTGCCCCAAAGAAAGATTGATAGCTAAACGTTTGAACCCCAAAGCTCCCCCCAGCTCCCCCTCCCATGCACAAGCAGGAGCAAAGTGACGACCCCCCCTCCCCCACCAGCAAGAAGGCATCTGCACCCCCACCGAGCACTCAAAGCATCAGTAAAGACACAGACTTGCAGTACCCCAAAGACTACTCGTTCACCCGGTAATTCCACATACCACGGGCTGTGGTATGTTTCTGTGTCCCGTTTCACAGTGAGGGGAGATATAACAAAACAATGATTTATCGCGTTAAAAGTCTGTTGCGTCGCTTTTTTCCGAGCTCTGTGTCCAAAGAACTCGGGTCTCCGGGCGTGCGGCCAGCAGCTAGCTCGCTGCTTTCGATTTTCCGCGTACTCCCGCGACACAGGCCTCGAATCCACCCGCCTCCAAAGCCACGAAAATCCGGCACTCTGAAGGCACGCTAGTCTTCCAGGCCGCATCCTTGTCATATCGAAAAGTGGCCGGTGTATACATACAGGCTTGGCCTCCGCGGCCGCCTGAGGCTACACTTCCACAGATTCACCACTCTCGCAGTAAAGGAATTCCTCCTCCCCTCCGTTCTAAAAGGACACTCCCCTGTTCTGAGGCTGTGTCCCCCTGGTCTTAGACTTCCCCACCAGAGGAAGCGTCCTCTGCTCATCCCCGATTGAAACTGTTCACCATTCGATAGGTTGCAGTTTTAACTATCACGCAGACGTCAAAACTTACGGTGAAATGCGTTGCCAGCGAACACAGCCCAAGGATGTGCCGGGGGTGGCCTGCAAGGGTTGCACGACCTGTGCAGAGATCTCGAGGAGGCCGCCAGAGCCCAGGAGCCTTGATCATTAGACAGAACCCCACCCATCCCACAAGAGAGCACAAAAGAGATGGCCTGCAGAGTGAAAGTGAAAGCCCACAGCCCTCCATTCTAGAGGCCGCTCCGTTTTTCTGCAGCAGGTCACACCACGTAAATCTGGCTAGTTAATAGGTTAAATCTTTATCTCCTTTCTGCGTATGAGACAGCCACAACGCACCTTTCCCTCTGGAACTCACATATAAAGCTAGAGGAACTTAGCAGCACATACGAGTCCTGACGAAGAGTCTCGGCCCGAAACGTCGACAGTGCTTCTCCTTATAGATGCTGCCTGGCTGACTGTGTTCCACCAGCATTTTGTGTGTGTTGTTTCAATGTCCAGCATCTGCAGATTTCCTCGTGGAACTCAGTAGGTCAGGCAGCGTCTATGGACGGGAATAAACAGCCGATGTTTCGGGCCAAAACCCTTCATTGGGAAGACTGCATTTTCTGTTCTATGCTCTGTGAAATGGGTGCACTTGGGTGGAGAATTCGGGGTAAAGAATGTCCAGGAGGACCATATGATGGGATGTTATGCTGGGAAGGGGAGAGCCAGTGAGACAGGAAGGACAGACAGCAGGTCAGGCAGCATTCTGAAGAAAGGTCTCGGCTTGAAACGTTCATGGTTTATTCCTTTCCATAGATGCAGCCTGACCTGCTGGGCTCCTCCAGTGTCTTGACAGCATTGTTCCGGATTTCCAACATCTGCCGAATCCCTCGGGGTTTTGTCCTTGATCTTTGACTTTGTCCTTGAAGCACTTGAGAAAATTGTCAAAACCGCCAAGCTTTACGGTTTATTCTTGACTTCCTGGATCAGCATCTCCTGATCCAAGTTCAAGTTCAAGCAAATTTATCACCTAAGCCCATATACTGTATGATTCATTTTCCTGCGGCCATTGACAGTAAATCCAAAGAAATACAATAGAATCAATGAAAAGCTACAGACACGTAGACCGACACACAGCAAGTGTCTAAAAGAAGACGAAATAGTTAAATATACAAATAGATAGATACGGATAGATAAACAAATGAACAAACAAACTAATTATGTGAGCTGTAGAGCGGAGGTGAGCGAAGCTGAGGTCTGTCACAGCGGCGAGAGTGAAGAAAACATAGAAAGACATAGAAACATAGAAAATAGGTGCAGGAGTGGCCATTCGGCCCTTCAAGCCTGCACCGCCATTCAGTATGATCATGGCTGATCATCCAACTCAGAACCCTGCACCTGCTTTCTCTCCATACCCCCTGATCCCTTTAGCCACTCGGGCCATATCTCACTCCCTCTTAAATATAGCCAATGAACCGGCCTCAACTGTTTCCTGTGGCAGAGGATTCCACAGGTTCACCACTCTCTGTGTGAAGAAGTTTTTCCTCATCTCGGTCCTAAAAGGCTTCCCCTTTATCCTTAAACTGTGACCCCTCGTTCTGGACTTCCCCAAATCGGAAACAATCTTCCTGCAACTAGCCTGTCCAATCCCTTTAGAACATTTCTCCTTAGTTCGCAGAAATTTCAGATGCAAGACAAACACCTTCTGCTCCCTGGACCACTGGTTCAGTGCTGGCGTGCGGTTCAAATGTGGCTATCGATCCATCACCTCGTGTAATAATCAGGTTAATACAATTCTCTTCATAAAGCTGAGGCTTTGAGGCACTGGTCAGACACCACAGGGTATAGTGAGTAGTTTCGGGCCCCTTATCTGAGAAAAGTTGAGTTGGTATTGGAGAGGGTCCAGAGGAGGTTCACAAAATTTATCTTGAGGATGAAAGGATTAAGATATGAGGAGCAATTGATGTCTCTGTACCTCTTCTCACTGGACTTCAGAAGATTGGGGCTGTGGGGGGGATCTCATTGAAATCTATCGAACATTGAAATGTCTATAGTGGGGGAGTCTAGGACCAGAGGGTTCAGATAGAGTGGCTATGGAGAGGATGTTTCCTGTAGTGGGGGAGTCTAGGACCAGAGGACACAGATAGAGTGGATGTGGAGAGGATGTTTCGTATACTGGGGGAGTCTAGGACCAGAGGGCGCAGATAGAGTGGATGTGGAGAGCATGTTTCCTATAGTGGGGGAGTCTAGGACCAGAGGGCACAGATAGAGTGGATGTGGAAAGGATGTTTCCTATAGTGGGGGAGTCTAGGACCAGAGGACACAGATAGAGTGGATGTGGAGAGGATGTTTCCTATAGTGAGGGAGTCTAGGACCACACACCGAATCTCGGAATATGAGGACATCCCTTTAGAACAGAGGGTGGCAAACCTGTAAAATTCATTGCTACAGGCAACTGTGGAGGCCAGGTTATTGGTTATACTTGAATCAGAAGTTGATAGGTGTCAAAGGTTACAGGGAGAAGGCAGGAGAATGGGGTTGAGAGGGATAATAAATCAGCCATGATGGAATGATGGAACAGACCCAATGAGCCGAATGGCCCAATTCTGCTCCTATGTCTTATGGTGATATGGTCTTTCATTCTGTCCAAATTATGGTCGTACAAGACAGCCTGGGTGCCACCCCTATAGCTTACATCCTCACGTTTACTTGGAGCTAATCCCTGACTGAAAAGGATACCACACACAAATCTGGCTCACAACATGTCTTGCATGGAATTGCCTAGGTTTACAGCGAGATGCTGTTCCAGATTACATTGGGAGGGGAGAATTGGATGAGCCTAACTCCCACTAAGAGGGACTGGCTCCTCAATGAGATGAGAGAAACAGTATTTAAAATCTGCCGAGGCTGGGATCTCCCAGTGGCCACCCATTTCAAATCTACGTCCCATTCCCATTCCGACGTGTCAGTCCACTGCCTCTTCTACTGCCGTGATGAGGCCTCACTCAGGCTGGAGAAGCAACACCTTTTATTCCATCTGAGTACTCTTAATCCCGATGGCACGAACATCAACTTCCTGAACTTCTGGTAATTGCCTCTCCCCTCTCCTTCAACGTTCCCCATTCCTGCTTCCCTCTCTCACCTTATCTCCTTACCTGCCCACCACCTCCCTCTACTGTTTCTCCCCCCTTTCTTCCCTGGTCTTCTGCCCCCTTCTATCAGATTCCCCCCCCCTCAGCCCTTTATCTCTTTCACCAGTCAACTTCTCAGATCTTTACTCCCCCGTCTCCTGGTTCCACCTATCACCTACTCTTCTCCTCTTCCTTTCCAGTCGCGATGAAGGGTCTCGGCCCAAAGCGTCGATTGTTCCCTCTTTTCCATAGATGATACCGGGCCTGCTGAGTCCCTCCAGTGTTTTCCATGTGTTGCTTTGGAGGTATTAAACCTGGGTTCTGGGAGGACAACACCCTGAATTCAGTTACGTTTTTATGGGGCTTTTAAATGAACTGTTATATTTTGTCATTCCCTTGTCAGCTAAGTTGTGTTCTATAAGCATCACTTCTAGTTTCTGTATGCCGAAAGAAAGTGGACAGTTTTACATGTGCAAGAACGACTGAAGAGTAGTTCTTACTGAGTCATGTTAGTCACGCTACACACTGGACAACTGACAGTGGGGCCCACCGAGACTGAAAATATGGTGCCCTCGAAAGCTGGCACGCAATAGAGAGAACCCTCCGCGCATAGGAGGCCCAAATGATTGACTGCCACGTGTGTGCATTCGCCACATTCTGACCCTCAACCCGAAACAGCACAGACACCGTTTAATTAATACACCCATGGCATTACATGGGTAAACCTGGAAATTTACACTTGTTGGCCACTCTATTGGGTAATGCAAATATCTAATCAGCCAATCATGTGGCAGCAACTCAGTGCATAAAAGCATGCAGACGCAGTCAAGAGGTTCAGATGTTGCTGGGACCAAACATCAGAGTGGGGAAGAAACGTGACTTTGACAATGGAATGATTGCTGGTGCCAGACGGGGTGGTTTGAGTATCTCAGAAACTGCTGATCTCCTGGGGTTTTCACGCACAACCAGTCTCTATAGTTTACAGGGAATGGTGCAAAAACAAATAAATAATCCAGAGAGAGGCAGTTCTGTGGGTGAAAACGCCTTGTTAATGAGAGAGGTCAGAGGAGAACGGCCAGACTGGTTCAAGCTGACAGGAAAATGACAGTAACTCAAATAAACACACGTTCAACGGTGGTGCGCAGAAGAGCATCTCAGCGCCCAACACGTCGAACCTTGGATGGTACAGCAGTAGAAGACCACACGTAACACCATAACCACAGGAGTAGAATTAGGCCATTTGGCCCATCGAGTCGGCTCCACCATTCAATCCTGGCTGATCCTTTCTTTTCACACGTACACTCAGTGTCAGTCTACTGGGTGCATGAGCTAGCTAATAAAGTGGCCACTGACTGTGTGTTGTCTGAGTTGCCAAGGTGGTGCCCTCATCAGTCAGGACACTGAATGTGCGCCAGGAAGTCGTGTTGCAATTGTTCGGCTGTGCTCAGGGATCATGCACAATTCTGGTCGCCCCTGTTGCATGCATGCGTTCTTTCTTTTCTTATAGTCGATACTGCAGAAAGGGTGCAGAGGAGATTTACAAGGATGTTGCCTGGATTGGGGAGCATGCCTTATGAGAATAGGTTGAGTGAATTCAGCCTTTTCTCCTTGGAGCGACGGAGGATGAGAGGTGACCTGATAGAGGTGTACAAGATGATGAGAGGCATTGATCGTGTGGATAGTCAGAGGCTTTTTCCCAGGGCTGAAATGTCTAACATGAGAGGGCACAGTTTTAGGGTGCTGGGAAGTAGGTACAGAGGAGATGTCAGGGGTAGGTTTTACACACAGAGAGTGGTGAGTGCGTGGAATGCACTGCCAGCGATGGTGGTGGAGGTGGATACGATAGGGTCTTTTAAGAGACTCCTGAATAGGTACACGGAGCTTAGTAAAATAGAGGGCTGTGCGGTGGGGAAATTCTAGGCAGTTTCTAGAGTAGGTTACATGGTCAGCACAGCATTGTGGGCTGAAAGGCCTGTAATGTGCTGTACATTTCTATGTTTAATGTTCTTTCCTTTTATCTGTCCACTTACTTATTGCCATACAGCACGGAGAAAGTCCTCCCAGCTCTTCAAGGCCGCGGTGCCCAGTAATCCCCCAATTTAACCCTTAGCCTAATCACTGGACAATTTACAACGACCTCCACACCCGTCGGACTGGTCGGTCATGGGGAGAACGTGCAAACTCCTGGCAGGCAGTGGCGGGAGTCGAACCGGTACCGCACAGTCGCCTGTACCGTAAGGGAGCCGTGCTAACCACTACGCTGCCCTGCCGCCCCAGCGTGGGGGCTGCTAAAAGAGGCTCAGCTGGATGAGAGGATTAGCCACGGGGAGATGTCGGGCGAAGACGTGCGTGCTAGTGGGTTAAACAGTCGGGTGTGTGATTGGGAGGCTCGGGCTCGTTGGGCCAGAGGAGCCCGTCACCGTGCTGAATCTCTAAAAAAAATACACGCCTGAACTCCGCCACTTGGCTCGGCGTGGAGAAGGCTTTTCCCCTTATTGAACGAGCCGTGCCTAAGCCCAGCTGGGTCTCGCTTTATCCAAGTGTATCATATGACAACGGAGCTCTGCTTTTAAAGAACACTTTAAGGAAATTAAACTCGGCCTGTTTATCACTGAGCATCGATGCACTGGATCGTGGTTCACTAAACAATTTCTCGACGCGTGACAGGAACTGCAGCCTTCAAAGTGATTAAAACATATGAGGATTCTTCCTATCAGGTTCTTATTTCTCCAGCCCTTGACCTTTCCCACCCACCTATCACCCTCCAGCTGACCTCCTTCCCCTACCCCCCCCACCCTTCTCATTCTGTTGTCTTCCCCCACTTCCATCTCAGTCCCGATGGAGGGTCTCGGCCTGGAACACCGACTGTTTATTCTTTTCTACAGATGCTGTCCGAGCTGCTGAACTTCCTCAGTTTTCTGTGTGCTGCTCGGGATTTCCGGCATCCACTGACATCCTCATGCTTACGAGGCTACATTACGTCTTCTAGCCAAACCCTTCACTGACTACTGAAGTCAGGACCTTTCGAGCCAATTTCGCCTCCATTAGAAAGAGGTGCACAGTTATTTGAACTTCTGATGAGTTTTAAAGGACTGTATTCTGAGATAACCCTTGCTAGAGGCGTTTACACTGATCTACCCTTTTGTTAGTTCACATTAAACCCCACGGATCGAATCAGGTGCAGTTCCATGCCCTCTCCCATCCCGATGAAATCAGAATCAGGTTTAATATCACCGGGATATGTCGTGAAATTTGTTAACTTTGTGGCAGCAGTCCAGCGCAAAACATGTTAAACGTAGAAAGTATAAAAAAATAAATTACGGTAAGTATATATACACGTATAGTAAATAGTTCGATTAAAAATAGTACAAAAGCAGAAATAATAAAAAAAGTAATGAGATAGTTTTCCTGGGTTCAATGTCTATTTAGGAATCGGATGGCAGAGGGGAAGAAGCTGTTCCTGAATCGTTGAGTGTGTGTCTTTAGGCTCCTGTACCTCCTCCCTGATGGCAGAGGGGAAGAAGCTGTTCCTGAATCATTGAGTGTGTGTCTTCAGGCTCCTGTACCTCCTCCCTGATGGCAGAGGGGAAGAAGCTGTTCCTGAATCACTGAGCGTGTGTCTTCAGGCTCCTGTACCTCCTCCCTGATGGCAGAGGGGAAGAAGCTGTTCCTGAATCGCTGAGTGTGTGTCTTCAGGCTCCTGTACCCCCTCCCTGATGGCAGAGGGGAAGAAGCTGTTCCTGAATCATTGAGTGTGTGTCTTCAGGCTCCTGTACCTCCTACCTGATGGTAACAGTGAGAGGGGGCCATGTCCTCGATGATCAGTGTACTTACTGATGGATGCTGCCTTTTTGAGGCATCGTTCCTTGAAGATGTTACATTATTGGAATATTACGGTGGTTAATGTTCATGATGGAGCTGACTGAGTTTACAACTTTCTGCCGCTTACTTTGATCCTGTGCAGTAGCTGCGCCCCACCCCATACCAGACGGTGAAGCAGCCAGTTAGAATGCTCTCCACGGTACCTCTATAGAAATTTGACAGAGTCTTTGGTGACGTACCAAATCTCCTCAAACTCCCAATGAAATATAGCCTGTCACTGTCACTGTCACTATCACTGTCTTGCCTTCTTTTTGTCTGCATCGATATGTTGGGACCAGGTTAGATCGTCAGAGATATTGACACCCAGGAACTTGAAACTGCTCTCTGTCTGGCCCCAGTCTCCTCTACCGCCGTGATGAGACTAGTCTCAGGCTGGAGGAGTGACACCTCACATTCCGTCTGGATAGGCTCCATCCTGGTGGCATGAACAATGATTTCTCAAACCTCCCTAATTTCTATCCCCTTCCCCTTCTCGCTTTTAACATTCCCATGATCTGGCTCAACTCTTACCCCTTCCTCTTTTCCTCACCTCCCTCTTGGTCGCCTCCTCCTTCCCTTTCTACCACAGTCCACTCTCCTCTCCTATCAGATTCCTTCTTCTTCAGCCCTCTACCTTTTCCACCAATCACCTCGCAGCTTCTTACTTCGCACCCCCCCCCACTCACCTACCTTCGCTCTCACCTGTCACCTTGTACTCCTTCATCTCACCCCTTATCCTGGCTTTTGTCCCCTCCTTCCCAGTCCCGATGAAGAGTGTTGGCCCAAAATGGCGGCTCCACACCTGCTGAGCTCCTCCAGCATTCTGTGTGTGCAAAGCGTCAGTTACACGAAGGAGGATGGGTTAAAGTTTCCTCCAATCCATCTTCATACACCACTACAGAAAACATGATAGAATCAATCTCTACACAGAGCTGACACTCTCCTATGACTCTGCACTCTAGTTGATCTTTCATTGATCCTGTTACATACCTGCTGAGTATGCCCGCAGGTAACTGAATCTCAGAGTCATATATGGTGACATTTATGCACTTCGATAATGAAGTGAACTTTGAGTTTTTTTTTCTTTCTATCGTCAACTAGCTGCACGCACACACACATACAAACACCTGGGGTTTACCATCGACAGAAAACCGAACCGGTCTAGCCATATAGACACCGTGGCTAGCAGAGCAGGTCAGAGGCTCGGAATCCTGTGTAACTCACCTCCCGACTCCCCAGAGCCCGTCCACCATCGACAAGGCTCAGGTTAGGGGTGTAATGGAATACTCGTCCCTCGCCTGGATGAGTGTAGCTCCATTAACACTCAAGAAGCTCGACACCATCCAGTACGAGGCAGCCCTCTCGATTGGTACCCCTTCCTCAAGCATCCAGTCCCCCCACCATCGACGGACAGTTGCCGCAGTGTGTACTATCTACAAGATGAACTGCGACAACACACCAACGTTCCTCAGGCAGCACCTTCCAGACCCACAACCACCACCGTCTAGAAGGACGAGAACAGCAGATACCTGGGAACACCACCACTCGGAAATCCCCCTCCGAGTCACTCCCCCATCCTGACTCGGAAACATATTGCCGTTCCCTCATTGTCGCTGGGTCAAAATCATGGAATTCCCTCCCTAACAGCTCTGTGGGTGTACCTACACGTCAGGGACTATAGCGGTTCAAAAAGGTAGCTCATCGCCACCTTCTCAAGGGCAACTAGGGATGGGCAATAAATGCTGACTTAGCTGATGACGCCCGCGTTCCATAAATTAATAAATTAGAAGAAGACAGACACACACAGACCTGGGTGCCAGCTGCTCTTATCCCTAAGTATTTCTGCTTTCCTCTGTTCTTTTTCTGAAATCCATCACGTTAAGTGTGGGGCCTGGGTCAAGGACACTGGAGTGATTTCAGAGGACTTTATAGATTTTTAAAATAATGATTAAAAAGTGTGTGTGTGTATATGTGTGTGTGTGTGCGTGTGTGTGTGTGTGTGTGTGTGTGTGTGTGTCTAACCCTTTGCAAGTGTGCCTCCATCTCAGTCTGCCTGCCTCTGCCTTTTCTCCTGTCGGGAAAGAGTGATATAAACTGCACTTGAGCCCCACTGACTGGGCCGGTGGGGCTTGCGAACGGCAGTGACGACCCTGCGACTGACCGAAGAATCAGCGCGTTGCCGCCGACCCTCATCAGCTCAGGCCACCGTTTCATCGACTTGCAACGTGCAAAAGCATTATCCTGCAAATATCGCTGCGCACAAAGCACTCTTAAAAGAGCAGCTCAGAATGAGCAAAATGCACACCGTCAGGGGATTTGCTGACCCCCTTGTGGCACTGGCCGATTGTTTTCGCTTGTCCCGTGGAGACATCCGTGAGATGAGAAGCTGCTGCTATTTAAAACCAAAACACTGTTATCTGATTTAAAATAGCTTGTCACTGCCGTCCCGTCTCTCTCTGCTAGACCTTTGAAATCGGGGTTGGGTCAGGATAATCTCCCCACTTTGCCAGTCCGACATGCAGTAACGTTGAGTAATTTCCTGCTGGGAGCCCTTGGGCTTCTATCTGAAACCAGTGTGCCGGGAAGTGTTCTGTGATCGGTAAACATCACTCTGGGTCCAAGCAAACGAGGGAAGTGTCTACAGACCTTTGACTTTCTGGGCTAATTTATAATATGTATCTGTTTACAGTCCAAAAGAAAACACAGGACAAACACACAAACCTCAGCAGGTCAGACAGAACATAAGAACATAACAAACAGGAGCAGGAGTCGACCATCTGGCCCATTGAACCTGCCCCGCCATTCAATAAGATCATGGCTGATCTGGCTACACACTCATCTCCACCTACCTGCCTTTTCCCCACAACCCTTAATCCCCCGACTCTGCAAAAATCTATCCAACCTTGTCTTAAATATATCTACTGAGGTTGCCTCCACTGCTTCATTGGGCTGAGAATTCCACAGATTCACCACTCTCTGGGAAGAGCAGTTCCTCCTCATCTCCGTCCTAATCTACTCCCCTGAATCTTGAGGCTTTGTATGCATCCATGGGAAGGAACACACAGCTGACGTTTCAGGCCGAGATTTCTCGCACTGGATAAACATTTATCCGGTACCATCCTGCAACTCCGGGACATTGCTGAATCCTGCGCAGGAGTTGTGTGAGGTGTTCTCCCAAGGAGTTAATGCAGGATGTTAGGGTGCATTACCTTACTGATGAAAATTTGGGCGTGGCTTTGTTTAACGGGAGGGGGTTGATGGAGGGGGAGCTGCCACCCGGTCCTCTAGAGATCGGGGTCAGCATCCAGTGGGATGGCATCCAAGGTGAACGTGGATCCTTCACAGCTGCAGGATCCCTCTACCTTCACTGTCATTGTGAAGTGCCAGCTCCATTGTTGAGGTCTTAGTTGGACTGCTCTTGGACTGGAACCTTCCCCTTGACCTTACCGCCATGGGTGACCCAGCCAGGGGCTAAGCTCCAGGCGGCACCACCTTCAGGACCTCAGTAACTCACAGGCTTCTCCACCAGGACAAGGTGACAATCTTCTGAGACCTTGTATACACACTAAAGTACGTTTGGAAATTACAAAACAGAAAATGCTGCATTTATTTCACACATGAAGATCCCACAAATGTCATTGTTCAGGCATCTTCTGGACTTAGGGTGCATAGCAAAATACTAACTTCAGCAACCAACCCTTAGACGTGGGCTGTAGGTTAAATTTTAAATGCAGCTCTGGACAATGGGTTCCTAGAGCTGTGAACAGCAATTAATTGAAAAATGAGACGTTGAAAGCGTGGGAGCGAAGAAGGAGGTGAAAGTGATACGTAATTCAAAGGAAGCATTGTAAGTATAGACTCGTCCTTTGATCTTTAGAAACAAAATGCTGAGTACAATCCGGTTGAGCAGCCCTCTTCTTGCAATACGATACTTGCTGCTTGTTTTTGTTGAATAAACAACTTCTGTATCCACTAGCGTCAGACTCTCTCTCTCTTTTGTTCAGATTATGACAATCATTACCAGATCGTGATGTCGATTGACTGATTAACATTGGCCCTGGACTGCTCACGCATGTCCTCGAATGGTGGCAACTTACGTCCGTTTGGGAGGGCAGAAGGGAGATCGTGTAAAGGATGACTCCTCCCGTAATGCCGTCCTCGGCCGGACCTGCACAGGAGCGTCGTTGCACAGACTGCGCTCGAGTCCGTGGAGTCGCGCTGGCAACTCGCATCCCTCTGACCCAGGAAGGAGCACGACACGTTGAGCCTTAACCAGAAAGAGAACCTTCACGTGGGATTCGTCCAGGTCTCCGGTTCCCTCCCACATTCCAAGGATGCACGGATTGTCAGGTTAATTGGTCACCTGGCCCATCAGTTCATGGACCATTCAGAAATCTGACGGCCAAGGGGAAAGAAGAGCTTCTTAGAAATGTTGGGTGTGTGTATTCAGGATCTTGTAGCTCCTTCCTGATGGTAGTATTGAGACAGTGGCATATCCTACGTGGTGAGGTATGACGCGCACCCGCGTGTGCACACACACACACACACACACACACACACACACACGTGTACAGCTTGACCAACACACACCAAATGCTGGAGGAACTCAGCAGGTCAGGCAGCATCCATGAACAGGGATGAACAGTTGACATTTCGGGCTGAGATCCTTCATGAGGACTGAGAAGGAAGGGGGAAGAAGTCAGATTAAGTAGAAGATCTCAAACTATGTTATGTTTAAGTTTAGAAAAAATTAGAAGTGGTGTATTTGACACCAACTAAATTTGAAAAGATATGGAGACCATTTATTCAATATTTTCATATGATGCAATAGGACCCTGTTCCAGGGCCATTTGATTTTCCAGTTTTGCTTTCATATATGTCAAGAGGATCGGAGTTGACGACACTGATGATTTTGTATTTTTGTGAGATATTATAAACAGCCCTTTCTTTTTTCTTTTCTCTCCTTTTAATTTTCTCTTTTTTTCTTTTTTGTTTTTTTTCTTCTATTAGTTATCAGATTTTTAGATTAGTTTTTGCATAATAAATTTTCTTTTTTTTTCTTTTTTCCTTTTTATTTTTTCTTTTTATTTTATATTATGATACACCAAGGTTTGCCTTGTTTATTTGTATATTGTATCTTTTACGATGTGGGAATACTCATTTATACTGTAATCATTGTTTTTGTAATCTTTTATAGTTAGTTGAAATATGTACGTTTGTAATCCCATTATCTATGTACCAATTTTACTTTGTTGTTATTAATAATGATAATAAAAAGATGGAAAAAGATTAAGTAGAAGAGGTAAAGGCCATGAGACTTAGAAGCAGAATTAGGCCATTCAGCCCATCAAGTCTGCTCTGCTATTCCATCATAGCTGATCCCGGCTCCCACTCAACCCCGTACAACTGCCTTCTCACCATCGACTGCTAAATGATGTCTTTAATGAAATTAAGTTCACGACAGATATTGAAAAGGAAAGCCAGCTCGCATTCTCGGAAGCTAGACAATTAGAAACATCAGTCTACAGCAAAGCAGCACACGTCGATCAAATTCCGAACTTCAGCAGCACAGCAACCACAGCCGCTCACAAACCGACTGCGAGGGCTGAAGAAGGAGGAATCTGGTAGTGGGAGAAAGGGGAGAAGGGGCAGACAGTTGAGGAAGAGAGAAGGCGTCCCTGCTTTTCCAGTCCTGATGAAGGGCCAGGGTCCGAAACGTCGACTGTTCATTCCCCTCCACAGATGCTGCCCGACCCGCTGAGTTCCTCCAGCGTTTTGCCTGCATGCGTTGCTCTGAATGTCCAGCGCCTGCATGATGCTTCCGACACTCACTCAGCCACTGAGGAGCCATTCTTTCCTTCCCGGGGTACAGACATTGCCAGCAAGACAAACACTTTCTCACTAAACTACTGACACCCAATAGAGAACAGTTAAGATCAAGTTCTGAAACGAAAGCAAAGTGCAGTATTCTGAAAGATGGGAATCAGTAACATATACATCTAAAACATCAAATAAATACGAGCGATTCCGCAGATGCTGGAAATCCAGAGTAACACACACAAAATGCTGCAGGAACTCAGCAGGCCAGTCAGTATCTATGGAGAGTTTTGATCCGTGATGGAGTGTTGCTTTTTAACCACTATCTGTCTCGCCCTCCCTTTACCCCTCTCATGGGTTAAAGCCCTCCCCACCGTTGAGCACATCTACATGAAATGCTGTCGTAAGAAAGCAGCATCCATCATCAGAGATCCCCACCACCCAGGCCATGCTCTCTTCTCACTGCTGCCATCAGGTAGAAGGTACAGGAGCCTCAGAACTCGCACCACCAGGTTCAGGAACAGTTACTGCCCCTCAACCATCAGGCTCCCGAACAAAAGGGGATAACTACACTCACTTGCCCATCCATTGAGATGTTCCCACAACCAACGGTCTCACTTTAAGGACTCTTTATCTCATGTTCTCATTATTTATTGCTATTTATTTATATTTGCATTTGCACAGTTTGTTGTCTTCTGCACCCTGGTTGACCGTTCATTAATCCTGTTAACAGTTACTATTCTATAGATATGATGAGTATGCCCGCAGGGAAATGAACCGCAGGGTTGTACGTGATGACATACATGTACCGATAATAAAATTTACTTTGAATTTTGAACTATAATAAGCATATTCTGTATCTGAACAATTTGATATTACAATTATATTTTAGTTTGTGATACAGCACAGAATTGGCACTTCCTGTCCTTCGAGCTGCACCACCCAGCAACTCCCGACAAACCCCGACTTAACATAATCACAGTACAATTTACAATGACTAATTAATCTATGGACTGATACGTATTTGGACTGTGGGAGGAAACCGGAGCACCTGGAGAAAATCCACACATTCCAGGGGGAGGATGTACAGAATTCCTTACAGGAGACACTGGGATTGAATTCCAACCTCCGACAGCCCGAGCTGTAATGGCGTCTGTTGGGGCAATTTTTCTGCTCAGCTCCTCTAGCAAATGACTTCAGCCACCGACCTTCAAACCTGAATATAGATTGTAGATTTAATTTAAAATGCAGCACTGAACGATGGGTTCCTAAAAGCCTTGAATCACGGACCAGGCATGCTGATTAAAATTCATTTTGATGTCTGCGGTGTGGGTGCGAATCGGGAGGTGTGAAGTCTGCACAGATTCAAAGAAAGCATTGTGGATGCATTGTAAATATGGAATTGTCCTTTGACGTTCAGCACATAAAACACTGAGCTAGACAAAAGTGTCCCCATAAGACACCTGCTTTGTAGAATAAAGAGGTAGCTTCTTACCTACCAGTACCTTTTTCCGGTGACATAATTCAGGCAACTATAGCATCACATTAACTGTCATACCCTCCGAGAGGACCACAACTTTCCCGCAATTTGGAGGCTTGTGTGCCTCACTGACGTATTGACTCGAGTCAGGGCCTTAGTAGAGCCAAACAGATAGAGGCCAGACTAGGAGTGGTCCACCAGTCCCGCAGGTTCAGGGCTAACAAGCCTGACTGGTAAAACAAAAGTGTTAGAGAAACAGCGATGAAGAGTGAAGAATCCGGCTACATCTGAGTGCGACGGTATTCCCGAGTCTCCAGCCGGGGCTTACACAACTGACAGTAAACCCACGGGAAGCTATTGACACGATGAAGCAAGACTGAACACCGCCAAAGATAGAGGGCCTTCTTTGCTGCCCTAAATGCCAACGGCATAGCAGGCAGTAATACAATAACCACGATAATACAGACATAAAGTGCATATGTGACATATAGACCATAAGACATAGGAGCAGAATTAGGCCATTCAGCCCATCGAGTCTGGTCTGACATTTCATCATGGCTGATCCGGGATCCCACTCAACCCCAAACACCTGTCTTCTCTGATGGCCCGACCGATCAGGATACGGTCAACTTCCGCCTTAAATACACCCACGGACTTGGCCTCCACCACAGTCAGTGGCAGATCATTCCACAGATTTACTGCACTCTGGCTAAAAAAAATTCCTCCTTACCTCTGTTCTAAAGGGTTGACCCTCAATTTTGGGGCTGTGCCCTCCAATTCTGCATATCCCCACCATAGGAAACATCCTCTTCACATCCACTCTATCCAGTCCTGTCAACATTCGGTGGGATCCCCTGCATTCTTCTAAATTCCAGTGAGTTCAGGCCCAAAGCTGCCAAATGCTCCTCAATGTTAACCCCTTCATTCCTGGAATCCTCCTTGTGAACCTCCTCTGGACCCTCTCCAATGACAACACATCCTTTCTGAGATACGGGGCCCAAGACTGTTGACAATACTCCAAGTGTGGCCTGACTCTTGTCTTATAAAGGCTCAGCATCATCTCCTTGCTTTTATATTTTATTCCCCTTGAAATAAATGCCAACATTGCATTTGCCTGCTTTACCACTGACCCAACCTGTGAATTAACCTTCTGGGAGTCTTGCACAAGGACTCCTAAGTCCCTCTGCACCTCTGATGTTTGAACCTTCTCCCCATTTAGATAACAGTCCGCACTATTGTTCCTTTTACCGAAATGCATCATCGTAGATTTCCCAACACTGTATTCCATCTGCCACTATTTTGCCCATCCTTCCAATTTGTCTAAGTCCTGCTGCAATCGCATTGCTTCCTCAGCACCACCTACCCCCCCACCTATCTTCATATTATACAGACAGACAGACAGACATATTTTATCGATCCCGAGGGAAATTGGGTTTCGTTACAGCCGCACCATCCAAGAATAGTGTAGAAATATAGCAATATAAAACCATAAATAATTAAATAATATTAAGTAAATAATGCCAAGTGGAAATTAGTCCAGGATCAGCCTATTGGCTCAGGGTGTCTGACACTCCGAGGGAGGAGTTGTAAAGTTTGATGGCCACAGGCCATCTGCAAGCTTTGCCATAAAGCCATTAATTCCATTATCTAAATCAGTGATAAACAATGTGAAAAGCAGCGGTCCCAATACTGACCCCTGAGGAACACCACTAGTCACCGGCAGCCAACGGGAAAAGGCCCCTTTATTCTTTTATAGAAGAGCACATTTGTGGCAGCAGCACAACAGTCCAGGATAGATGTGGAATACCATTGCTGCTAGCAGCCTTTGCAGTAACAATGGAACCACGGGAGCATAAGGCAGGAGATATGGGAGCAGAATTAGGCCATTTAGCCCTTTGAGTTCATTCCACCAGTTCATCATGGCTGATCCATTTTCCCTCTCAGTCCCAATCTCCTCCCTTCATTCCCCAACTAGTCAAGAATTCATCAACCTCTGCCTGAAATAAACCCAAACACTTGGCCTCCACGGCTGCCCGTGGCAACAAATTCCACAGATTCACCACTCTCAGGCTGAAGAAATTCCTCATCTCCGTTCTAAAAGGACAACCCTCTATTCTGAGGCTGCGTCCTCTAGTGCTAGACTCTCCCACCACACGAATTGTCCTCTCCACATCCACTCTATCAAGGACTTTAACCATTCCAAAGGTTTCAATGAGGTCACCCCTCATTCTTCTGGTGAATACAGGCCCGGAGCCATCAAATGCTCTTCATATGACAAGCTGTTCATTTCAGGAATCATTTTGAACCCTCTCCAGTTTCAGCATTTCCTTTCTGAGATAAGGGGCCCAAAACTACTCACAATACTCCAAGTGAGGCCTCACCATTGCTTTATAAAACCTCAACATGACTAATCTTAGATGGCTCAGGGCCTGAATGCTACATCCTAACAGCAAGTCTGTTAAGTTTTCTGTGTATGAAAAAGCAAGAATTTGACACCGGTGGGGGGCTGTTTATTCATATTCATAGATGCTGCCTGACCTGCTGAGTTCCTCCAGCATTCTGTGTGTGTTGCTTTCCCTAGAATTTCATCAAATGTTAGGATTTTCAGAGTGAGGACAGCATGATAGAATAGCAGGTTGTCTAACATTTTAGTGCCCAGAGACACAGGTTCAATTCCTGCTGCTGTCTGTGGGGAGTTTGTACGCTCTCCCCGTGACCGAGACTAATCCAAAGATTAGTGTTAGTAAGTCGTGGGCATGCTTTGACAAAGAAAGCTGAAGTTTAAAGTTTCATTATTCACTGGTCAGCCTCCAAGAGGACCACAACCTTGTCACTGGGTTTGGAGGCTTGAGTGCCTCGATGACCCAGAGAGCTGTGTCAGCTGGAGTCGGGGCTTCGTACTTTGGCTCTTGGTAGGGTTACCCATGCCAAACAGGTCAAAGGGTAGAGGTCACAGATCCTCCAGGTTTGGGGCCAACAATCCCGACTGGTCAAACAAAACTGCTACGGGAACAGCAATGAAGACTCCTTCTACAACTGAGTGTGACGGTATTCCTGACTCTCCACCCGGGACTTGAGTGACTGACAGGAGTGAAAACCGAGAGGAAGCTACTGATACGATGAAGGAAGCCGTGAACACCGCCAGAGATGGAGGACCTTCATCGCTGACCGAAACACCGGCAGTGTCACAGGCAAAAGAATTCACTGGTCAAATCTGTACCCTTCCTGATTTGTGATATATCTATTCACTTGTGCCAATTGTCTGATGATATCTACATTAACCACTTAATACCCAAAACACTCCGTGTCAGCTAGATCAAGGAACTGATTGTGGACCTCACAAAGGGGAGGAGGTCAGGAGAACAGCCCTCATCGAGGGGTCAGCAACGAAAAGGGTGCGCAGCTTCAAATTCCTGGGCACAAACATCTATCTCGGGTCCCAAAAGCATCGCTGCAATCAAGAGGAAGGTATGTCACTGAAGACTTTTATAAATTTCTATGGATTTACGGTGGAGAGCATTATGACTCCTGGGACGGCGCCTCCAACGTGCAGGATCGGAGGAGGCTGCAGAGGGACGGAGAGTGAGCCAGCTCCACCGTGGGCACAAAGCTCCCCACTTTGATAGCTGGTACATTCAAAGTATGTATGCAGTGTACAACCCTGAGATTCGTCTTCCACACAGACAGCCACGAAACAAAGAAAACCAGCCGTTCAAAGAGAAACATCAGACCACCTTCCCCCAAGCATATATTGCGTAAGCAACCGCCATAAAGTGCAGAAAGCGCAGGATATTAAATACAAAATCAAAAGAGTCCAGACTTGCTCAGTTCAGCTCCCTGTTCGGCTGCCCCGATTCAAAATTGCCCCAGGCAGCAATAACAAGAAAGAGCGACTAGAAACCAGGACCACGCTGTAACGGGAACTACAGAGTCTCATGCACAAATCGCGGACCCGGAACTTCGGCGCCGTCCTCCCACAGCCTCGAGGGAGAGAGAGAGTGCAAGGACCTCCCTCCGGCAGCCGCGAGCTGTTCGATGGCGCCGAATGCCCGCTCACCTTCTGCTCCGGCCTTGAAAACTTAAATCTTCCTAGGCGAGAACCGGAGCTGATCTTGGCCTCGCATGCGGTCTCCAGGCTTCCAGGCCCCACGCTTGGCTTGAAACCTCGCGGAGGCGGCAGAAGCACCAGATCGCTCAGTCAGCATGAAAGCACGGCACCAAAATAGAGATCACAGGCGCCAACAGGAGCAGGACCATGTTTGAAAGGAAGAGAAGTTGTAAATGAGGTGAAAGAAGTAGTGTTGTGAACCGTCTGGAGGACATCGCCCTTGGTCACCTTGTTTGCTGGCTCCATCTTCTTCCGGCAAGAAGGCAGAATCCATCAACTAGGACCTTCGTCATCTGGGCACGTCCTCTTCTTCAAATTCGGATTTGGATTCAGATTTATTAATCCCAAGCCCATCGAGGCATATAGTGAAATGCGTCATTGCGTTTAACAACCAGCGCGCTCAAAGGCCATGCTGGGGGCAGCCCGCAAGTGTTACCACACATTCCCGGGGCCAACGGAGCACGCCCACCGTCTTCAGCAGAACTACGCAAGCAACAGCTACAAGACAGCAGCGAAGAAAAGCCCTGTTCTCTCCCCTCCCACGCACACACAGGCCTCCAACCCCATCTTGGAGGAGGTAAACAAGCCTGAAGACCTGTACTCAACAACTTAATCCCCTCCGCCATCAGATTTTTGAAAGGGCCGTGAATCCATGAACACTACCTCACACAAGATACTGGAGGAGCTCAGCAGAAATAAACAGGCAGTACACTAGCCCTGATGAAGGGTCTCGGCCTGAAACCTTGAATTTTTCTTCCTTTCCAGAGGTGCTACCTGAAATGCTGAATTCTTCCAGCACTTCAGAGTCACAGAGTCACTGAAAAGTACAGCACAGAAACAGGCCCTTCGGCCCATCTAGTCCATGCCAAAACCATTTAAACTGCCTACTCCCATCTGTCTGCACCAGGACCACCACCCTCCATACCCCTCCCATCCATATACCTGTCCAAACTTCTCTTAAACGTTGAAACCGAACTCACACGCACCGCTTGTGCTGACAGCTTGTTCCACACCCTCACCACCCTCTGAGTGAAGAAGTTTCCCCTCATGTTCCTCTTAAACTTTTCACCTTTCACCCTTAACCCATGACCTCTGGCTGTAGTCCCACCCAAACTCAGTGGGTAAAGCCTGCTTGCATCTACCCTATCTATACCCTCATAACTTTGTATACCTCTATCAAATCTCCCCTCAAGGACTAAAGTCCTAACCTGTTCAATCTTTACTTATAACTCAGGTCCTCCAGACCTTTCAACCTTATTTACATTTTTCCTTAGGGTAGGTAACCAAAACTGCACACAATACTCTGAATTAGGCCTCAGTAATATCTTATACAACTTCAACATAACATCCCATCTCCTGCACTCAATACTTTGATTCATGAAACCCAATCAGAATCAGAATCTGATTCATCAGGACACAGATGAAGGGTCTCGGCCTGAAACATCGACAGTGCTTCTCCTTATAGATGCTGCCTGGCCTGCTGTGTTCCACCAGCACTTTGTGTGTGTTGCTCAGGTTTAAAGTCACTGGCAATATATACAAACGTAGTAACAGAGAGAAAAAGATCTGTGAATTACAGTATGAATAGATATATATAAAATAGTTGAATTCAACAAGTAGGGCAAAGACAGGAATAAAAAAGTAGTGAGGCAGCAGTTACGGGTTCAATGTCTGTTCAGGAATTGGATGGCAGAGGGGAAGAAGCTGTTCCTGAATCGTTGACTGTGTGTCTTCAGGCTCCTGTACCTCCTCCCTGATGGCAGAGGGGAAGAAGCTGTTCCTGAATCGTTGAGTGTGTGTCTTCAGGCTCCTGTACCTCCTCCCTGATGGCAGAGGGGAAGAAGCTGTTCCTGAATCGTTGAGTGTGTGTCTTCAGGCTCCTGTACCTCCTCCCTGATGGTAACAGTGAGAACAAGGCATGACCTTAATGATGGACGCTGCCTTTTTGAGGCATCACCTCTGATCCCTCTATGAGGACCGGTGTGTGTTCCCTCGTCTTACGCTTTCTGAAGTCCACAGTCACTCTTTTGGTCCTACTGACATTGAGTGTAAAGGTTCAGGCAGAGACCCCTTCATCATACAAGTCCAAGGCGTTGACTGTTTACTCTTCCCGAGTTCCTCCAGCGTTTTGTGCGTGTCACTCTGGATTTCCAACATCTGCAGAATATCCTTTGTTTATCATTATTCCTTTTTGCTTGGACTGTTTGTTTTAGTAAGTTATGGTGACTTAATGTCTTTGTCCTGCACCGCTGCCTCAAAGCAACAAACTTTACATCACAAAGGGCAGCAATTATAAATCTCAAGCCACACAAGCACAAGAGGTTCTGCAGATGCTGGAAATCCGGAGACAGACACACACACACACACACACACACACACACACACGCAACTCTGGAGAGGAATCAAGAGTTGACGTTCTAGGCCTCGACCCTCATCAGTCCCGATGAAGGGTCTCGGCCCAGACCGTCGATTATAAATCTGATCCTGCCTCAGAATTGTTCTGACGTAGGATTTACAGCCAGTATTTTCCACAGCAACCGTTCGGGACCTCTCAGCCTGATAAAGGCCAGAACACATGCCTGAACGGTGCTGAGTGAGAGATAAACTTTGGCAAGTCCACAGCGAGAACTTCCCTGCACTTCTTGGGAATGAAACCCTGGGATCTTTTCCATCCACTGGGATGGCACACAAGGACTTGATTTGACATCCCCTCTCAAAGACAGCTTGTTCTCAGCACTAGGAGCTATAATGTAAGCCTGGAAGATGTACTGAATTTGGCCTGTCGTCTGAAAACTTTGACAAACTTCTATGGATACACAACGGAGATTATGCTGGCCGGTTGCACCATGGCCTGGTATGGAAACCAATGCCCGAAATGGAAAAGCCTACAAGGAGTGCTGGGCACATCACAGGAAAAGCCCTTCCCCTCCCACCATTGAGCCCATTTACATGGGGAAAGCAGCATCCATCATCCAGGACCCCCACCGTCCAGACCGTGCTCTCTTCTCACCGCTGCCATTGGGAAGAAGGTTCAGCAGACTCAGGTCCCACACCACCAGGTTCAGGAACAGTTATTACCCCTCAAACCATCAGGCTCCTGAACCGGTGTGGATAACTTCACTCACTTCAACACTGAACTGGTTCCACAACCGACGGACCCACTTTCAAGGCCTCTAGAACTTGTATTCTGCTTATGCCCTTGAGTATTAGCCATTTCCACGCTGGGGAAAAGTCAATTACTGTCCATTTAATCTATACTTCACATCAAGTTACCTCTCATCTTCCTTCAATCCAGAGAAAAACCCTAGCTCGCTTAGCCCTTGTGTTGATAAATCACAATGCTGCTCAGTGGGGGCGGCCCACAAGTTTTGCCACACATTCTGGTGCCATGATTGTCTGACCTGGGGCAGCCCATATCTCTGTCCCTAAATCTTAACCTGACCTCTGAATTCCCTAAACCCCAATATGAGCTCTAACTCTCCACATTCGTCCCTAAACCCTAATATAACCACTAACTTCCCCACATCCCAGTCCCGAATCCTAATCTGATATCTAACTCCCCCTAGCACTGACCCTAAACCCTAATTTGAGGTCTAACTCCCTAACATCCCAGTCCCTCAATGCTAATCTGACCTCCAGCCCTCAACATTCCTGTCCCTGAACCCTAATCTGACATCTAACTCCCCACATCCCCGTACCCCAAACCCTGATCTGACATCTAACTCCCCACATCCCAGTACCCCAAACCCTGATCTGACATCTAACTCCCCACATCCCAGTACCCCAAACCCTGATCTGCCCTCTCTCCCCACATCCCCGTACCCCAAACCCTGATCTGACATCTAACTCCCCACATCCCAGTACCCCAAACCCTGATCTGCCCTCTCTCCCCACATCCCCGTACCCCAAACCCTGATCTGCCCTCTAACTCCCCACATCCCCATACCCCAAACCCTGATCTGACATCTAACTCCCCACATCCCAGTACCCCAAACCCTGATCTGACATCTAACTCCCCACATCCCCGTACCCCAAACCCTGATCTGACATCTAACTCCCCACATCCCAGTACCCCAAAACCTGATCTGACATCTAACTCCCCATATCCCAGTACCCCAAACCCTGATCTGACATCTAACTCCCCACATCCCCATACCCCAAACCCTGATCTGCCCTCTCTCCCCACATCCCCGTACCCCAAACCCTGATCTGACATCTAACTCCCCACATCCCAGTACCCCAAACCTTGATCTGACCTCTCTCCCCATATCCCAGTACCCCAAACCCTGATCTGCCCTCTCTCCCCACATCCCCGTACCCCAAACCCTGATCTGCCCTCTCTCCCCACATCCCAGTACCCCAAACCCTGATCTGACATCTAACTCCCCACATCCCAGTACCCCAAACCCTGATCTGCCCTCTCTCCCCACATCCCAGTACCCCAAACCCTGATCTGACATCTAACTCCCCACATCCCAATACCCCAAACCCTGATCTGCCCTCTCTCCCCACATCCCCGTACCCCAAACCCTGATCTGCCCTCTCTCCCCACATCCCAGTACCCCAAACCCTGATCTGCCCTCTCTCCCCACATCACAGTACCCCAAACCCTGATCTGACATCTAACTCCCCACATCCCAGTACCCCAAACCCTGATCTGCCCTCTAACTCCCCACATCCAAGTACCCCTAACCCTAATCTGCCCTCTCTCCCCACATCCCCGTACCCCAAACCCTGATCTGACATCTAACTCCCCACATCCCAGTACCCCAAACCCTGATCTGCCCTCTAACTCCCCACATCCCAGTACCCCAAACCCTGATCTGACATCTAGCTCCCCACATCCCAGTACCCCAAACCCTGATCTGCCCTCTCTCCCCACATCCCAGTACCCCAAACCCTGATCTGCCCTCTAACTCCCCACATCCCAGTACCCCAAACCCTGATCTGACATCTAACTCCCCACATCCCAGTACCCCAAAACCTGATCTGACATCTAACTCCCCACATCCCAGTACCCCAAACCCTGATCTGCCCTCTCTCCCCACATCCCAGTACCCCAAACCCTGATCTGACCTCTCTCCCCATATCCCAGTACCCCAAACCCTGATCTGCCCTCTCTCCCCACATCCCCGTACCACAAACCCTGATCTGCCCTCTCTCCCCACATCCCAGTACCCCAAACCCTGATCTGACATCTAACTCCCCACATCCCAGTACCCCAAACCCTGATCTGACCTCTCTCCCCACATCCCAGTACCCCAAACCCTGATCTGACATCTAACTCCCCACATCCCAGTACCCCAAACCCTGATCTGCCCTCTCTCCCCACATCCCCGTACCCCAAACCCTGATCTGACATCTAACTCCCCACATCCCAGTACCCCAAACCCTGATCTGCCCTCTCTCCCCACATCCCCGTACCCCAAACCCTGATCTGAGATCTAACTCCCCACATCCCCATACCCAAAACCCTGATCTGACATCTAACTCCCCACATCCCCGTACCCCAAACCCTGATCTGACATCTAACTCCCCACATCCCAGTACCCCAAAACCCTGATCTGCCCTCTCTCCCCACATCCCCGTACCCCAAACCCTGATCTGACAGCTGGCTCCCCACATCCCAGTACCCCAAACCCTGATCTGCCCTCTCTCCCCACATCCCAGTACCCCAAACCCTGATCTGACATCTAACTCCCCACATCCCAGTACCCCAAACCCTGATCTGACCTCTCTCCCCACATCCCAGTACCCCAAACCCTGATCTGACATCTAACTCCCCACATCCCAGTACCCCAAACCCTGATCTGCCCTCTCTCCCCACATCCCCGTACCCCAAACCCTGATCTGACATCTAACTCCCCACATCCCAGTACCCCAAACCCTGATCTGCCCTCTCTCCCCACATCCCCGTACCCCAAACCCTGATCTGAGATCTAACTCCCCACATCCCCATACCCAAAACCCTGATCTGACATCTAACTCCCCACATCCCCGTACCCCAAACCCTGATCTGACATCTAACTCCCCACATCCCAGTACCCCAAAACCCTGATCTGCCCTCTCTCCCCACATCCCCGTACCCCAAACCCTGATCTGACAGCTGGCTCCCCACATCCCAGTACCCCAAACCCTGATCTGCCCTCTCTCCCCACATCCCAGTACCCCAAACCCTGATCTGACATCTAACTCCCCACATCCCAGTACCCCAAACCCTGATCTGACATCTAACTCCCCACATCCCAGTACCCCTAACCCTAATCTGCCCTCTCTCCCCACATCCCCGTACCCCAAACCCTGATCTGACATCTAACTCCCCACATCCCAGTACCCCAAACCCTGATCTGCCCTCTCTCCCCATATCCCAGTACCCCAAACCCTGATCTGCCCTCTCTCCCCACATCCCCGTACCCCAAACCCTGATCTGCCCTCTCTCCCCACATCCCAGTACCCCAAAACCTGATCTGACATCTAACTCCCCATATCCCAGTACCCCAAACCCTGATCTGACATCTAACTCCCCACATCCCAGTACCCCAAACCCTGATCTGCCCTCTCTCCCCACATCCCAGTACCCCAAGCCCTGATCTGACATCTAACTCCCCACATCCCAGTACCCCAAACCCTGATCTGCCCTCTCTCCCCACATCCCAGTACCCCAAACCCTGATCTGCCCTCTCTCCTCACAACCCCGTACCCCAAACCCTGATCTGCCCTCTCTCCCCACATCCCAGTACCCCAAACCCTGATCTGCCCTCTCTCCTCACATCCCCGTACCCCAAACCCTGATCTGACATCTAGCTCCCCACATCCCAGTACCCCAAACCCTGATCTGCCCTCTCTCCCCACATCCCCGTACCCCAAACCCTGATCTGCCCTCTCTCCCCACATCCCAGTACCCCAAACCCTGATCTGCCCTCTCTCCTCACATCCCCGTACCCCAAACCCTGATCTGACATCTAGCTCCCCACATCCCCGTACCCCAAACCCTGATCTGCCCTCTCTCCCCACATCCCAGTACCCCAAACCCTGATCTGACATCTAACTCCCCACATCCCAGTACCCCAAACCCTGATCTGACCTCTCTCCCCACATCCCAGTACCCCAAACCCTGATCTGACATCTAACTCCCCACATCCCAGTACCCCAAACCCTGATCTGCCCTCTCTCCCCACATCCCCGTACCCCAAACCCTGATCTGACATCTAACTCCCCACATCCCAGTACCCCAAACCCTGATCTGCCCTCTCTCCCCACATCCCCGTACCCCAAACCCTGATCTGAGATCTAACTCCCCACATCCCCATACCCCAAACCCTGATCTGACATCTAACTCCCCACATCCCCGTACCCCAAACCCTGATCTGACATCTAACTCCCCACATCCCAGTACCCCAAAACCCTGATCTGCCCTCTCTCCCCACATCCCCGTACCCCAAACCCTGATCTGACAGCTGGCTCCCCACATCCCAGTACCCCAAACCCTGATCTGCCCTCTCTCCCCACATCCCAGTACCCCAAACCCTGATCTGACATCTAACTCCCCACATCCCAGTACCCCAAACCCTGATCTGACATCTAACTCCCCACATCCCAGTACCCCTAACCCTAATCTGCCCTCTCTCCCCACATCCCCGTACCCCAAACCCTGATCTGACATCTAACTCCCCACATCCCAGTACCCCAAACCCTGATCTGCCCTCTCTCCCCATATCGCAGTACCCCAAACCCTGATCTGCCCTCTCTCCCCACATCCCCGTACCCCAAACCCTGATCTGCCCTCTCTCCCCACATCCCAGTACCCCAAAACCTGATCTGACATCTAACTCCCCACATCCCAGTACCCCAAACCCTGATCTGACATCTAACTCCCCACATCCCAGTACCCCAAACCCTGATCTGCCCTCTCTCCCCACATCCCAGTACCCCAAACCCTGATCTGACATCTAACTCCCCACATCCCAGTACCCCAAACCCTGATCTGCCCTCTCTCCCCACATCCCAGTACCCCAAACCCTGATCTGCCCTCTCTCCTCACATCCCCGTACCCCAAACCCTGATCTGCCCTCTCTCCCCACATCCCAGTACCCCAAACCCTGATCTGCCCTCTCTCCTCACATCCCCGTACCCCAAACCCTGATCTGACATCTAGCTCCCCACATCCCAGTACCCCAAACCCTGATCTGCCCTCTCTCCCCACATCCCAGTACCCCAAACCCTGATCTGCCCTCTCTCCCCACATCCCAGTACCCCAAACCCTGATCTGCCCTCTCTCCTCACATCCCCGTACCCCAAACCCTGATCTGCCCTCTCTCCCCACATCCCAGTACCCCAAACCCTGATCTGCCCTCTCTCCTCACATCCCCGTACCCCAAACCCTGATCTGACATCTAGCTCCCCACATCCCAGTACCCCAAACCCTGATCTGCCCTCTCTCCCCACATCCCAGTACCCCAAACCCTGATCTGCCCTCTCTCCCCACATCCCAGTACCCCAAACCCTGATCTGCCCTCTCTCCTCACATCCCCGTACCCCAAACCCTGATCTGACATCTAGCTCCCCACATCCCAGTACCCCAAACCCTGATCTGCCCTTTCTCCCCACATCCCAGTACCCCAAACCCTGATCTGCCCTCTCTCCCCACATCCCAGTACCCCAAACCCTGATCTGACATCTAACTCCCCACATCCCAGTACCCCAAACCCTGATCTGCCCTCTCTCCCCACATCCCAGTACCCCAAACCCTGATCTGACATCTAACTCCCCACATCCCAGTACCCCAAACCCTGATCTGCCCTCTCTCCCCACATCCCAGTACCCCAAACCCTGATCTGCCCTCTCTCCCCACATCCCCGTACCCCAAACCCTGATCTGACATCTAACTCCCCACATCCCCGTACCCCAAACCCTGATCTGACATCTAACTCCCCACATCCCAGTACCCCAAACCCTGATCTGCCCTCTCTCTCCACATCCCAGTACCCCAAACCCTGATCTGCCCTCTAACTCCTCACATCCCAGTACCCCAAACCCTGATCTGCCCTCTAACTCCTCACATCCCAGTACCCCAAACCCTGATCTGCCCTCTCTCCCCACATCCCAGTACCCCAAACCCTGATCTGCCCTCTAACTCCCCACATCCCAGTACCCCAAGCCCTGATCTGACATCTAGCTCCCCACATCCCAGTACCCCAAACCCTGATCTGCCCTCTCTCCCCACATCCCAGTACCCCAAACCCTGATCTGCCCTCTAACTCCCCACATCCCAGTACCCCAAACCCTGATCTGCCCTCTCTCCTCACATCCCCGTACCCCAAAACCTGATCTGACAGCTGGCTCCCCACATCCCAGTACCCCAAACCCTGATCTGCCCTCTCTCTCCACATCCCAGTACCCCAAACCCTGATCTGCCCTCTAACTCCTCACATCCCAGTACCCCAAACCCTGATCTGCCCTCTAACTCCTCACATCCCAGTACCCCAAACCCTGATCTGCCCTCTCTCCCCACATCCCAGTACCCCAAACCCTGATCTGCCCTCTAACTCCTCACATCCCAGTACCCCAAACCCTGATCTGCCCTCTAACTCCCCACATCCCAGTACCCCAAGCCCTGATCTGACATCTAGCTCCCCACATCCCAGTACCCCAAACCCTGATCTGCCCTCTCTCCCCACATCCCAGTACCCCAAACCCTGATCTGCCCTCTAACTTCCCACATCCCAGTACCCCAAACCCTGATCTGACATCTAACTCCCCACATCCCAGTACCCCAAAACCTGATCTGACATCTAACTCCCCACATCCCAGTACCCCAAACCCTGATCTGCCCTCTCTCCCCACATCCCAGTACCCCAAACCCTGATCTGCCCTCTCTCCTCACATCCCCGTACCCCAAACCCTGATCTGACATCTAACTCCCCACATCCCAGTACCCCAAACCCTGATCTGCCCTCTCTCCCCACATCCCAGTACCCCAAAACCTGATCTGACATCTAACTCCCCACATCCCAGTACCCCAAACCCTGATCTGCCCTCTCTCCTCACATCCCCGTACCCCAAACCCTGATCTGACATCTAACTCCCCACATCCCAGTACCCCAAACCCTGATCTGCCCTCTCTCCTCACATCCCCGTACCCCAAACCCTGATCTGACATCTAACTCCCCACATCCCAGTACCCCAAACCCTGATCTGCCCTCTCTCCCCACATCCCAGTACCCCAAACCCTGATCTGCCCTCTCTCCTCACATCCCAGTACCCCAAACCCTGATCTGACATCTAGCTCCCCACATCCCAGTACCCCAAACCCTGATCTGCCCTCTCTCCTCACATCCCAGTACCCCAAACCCTGATCTGCCCTCTCTCCTCACATCCCAGTACCCCAAACCCTGATCTGCCCTCTCTCCTCACATCCCAGTACCCCAAACCTTGATCTGACCTCTCTCCCCATTTCCCAGTACCCCAAACCATGATCTGCCCTCTCTCCCCACATCCCAGTACCCCAAACCCTGATCTGCCCTCTCTCCTCACATCCCAGTACCCCAAACCCTGATCTGACATCTAGCTCCCCACATCCCAGTACCCCAAACCCTGATCTGCCCTCTCTCCTCACATCCCAGTACCCCAAACCCTGATCTGCCCTCTCTCCTCACATCCCAGTACCCCAAACCCTGATCTGCCCTCTCTCCTCACATCCCAGTACCCCAAACCCTGATCTGACATCTAATTCCCCACATCCCAGTACCCCAAACCCTGATCTGCCCTCTCTCCCCACATCCCCGTACCCCAAACCCTGATCTGCCCTCTCTCCCCACATCCCCGTACCCCAAACCCTGATCTGACATCTAATTCCCCACATCCCCGTACCCCAAACCCTGATCTGCCCTCTCTCCCCACATCCCAGTACCCCAAACCCTGATCTGACAGCTGGCTCCTCACATCCCCGTACCCCAAACCCTGATCTGACATCTAACTCCCCACATCCCCGTACCCCAAACCCTAATTTGACAGGTATGTGTTCGTTTCTGGGATCCCTGTTTCAGAAAAGATTCCAGCACCTCAGAGCAAGCATGGATGTGAATTGCTAGGGAGATACACTCTAGTAATCTGTGACTTCTTTTTTGGAGAGGCTGGTGTAACTGGGATTGTTCTCTTTAAAAGTTAAAGAGGAAATTGAAAACTCAGGGACTCTGATAGAGTAAATAAGGGGAAACTGTTTTCACTGGCACAGGGCTTGGTAACCAAAGGACACAGATCAAAAGTAATTGGCAGCAAAACCAAAGGGGAGATGAAGAAAAATATTTTTACGCAGTGAGTTTATTATGATCTGGAACGGGATGTGCAGTGCCTGAAAGGGCAGTGAAAGCAAATTCAAAAGGGAATTGGATCTGTGCACCAAAGAGGAAAGAAACAAAAGGCTGTGACGGAATTATGAGACTGATAGCAGGGCTCGGTCAAAGATCTCTCGTGGAGCTAATGCACCTAATGTCTGCGCTTGGTATTGTCCACGAGCACGATATCTGTCGTGCCTTCTTTGTGAAGGCACGTAACTATCGCAAAGAAGGCACGAAGCTCCTCTCCTCCCTGAGACGTCTGCGCAGACTTTGCATGTCCTCTGAAACTTTGACGGACTTCTGTAGCGGAGGGCATCCTGAGCGGTTGCATTAGAGCCTCGCGTGGGAACGCCAGCGTCCAGGAACGGAACGGAAGCGGTGGACACAGCCCAGACCATCACAGGCAATGCCCTCCCCGTCATCGAGGACACTTACAGGATGTGCCAGCACAAGAAGGCACCTTCCAGGCCGCGCTCTCTTCTCACTGCCACCGGGAAGGAGGTACAGGAGCCTTAGTTCCCACACCAGACAGCAGTTATTACCCCTCAATCATCAGGCTCCTGAACTAGTGTAGACACCTCAATGCCAAACTGGTTCCACAACTGGTTGTACAGACTCTGCTCTCAGTATTAGCTAGTTAGTTAGTTGTTAATTTGCACAGTTTGTCTTCTGTTTCAGAGAGATTGTTCGTCTCTCTTCTTTCTTCCAGTATGAATGCCCACAAGGAAATAAATCTCAGGGTAATATTTCTTGTTTTTTATTGAGATACATTGCACCCAGCAATCCCTCAATTTAACCCCAGCCCAATCAGGGGAACAATTTACAGTGACCGATTAGCCTACTAACCGGCACGTCATTGGACAGTGGGAGGAAACCGGAACACCCGGAGGAAACTCACGCGGTCATGGGGAGAATGTACAAACTCCTCGCGGGCAGCGGCGGGAATCGAACCCCGGTGGTCGGTACTGTAACGCACCGCGCTGACCGTTATGCCTAGTGTAGTACGGTGACATATACAAACTTTGGTGTTAGATCGAGCTTGAATTTTGTCTGACTTCAGAAGACTGCACCGTTTGATTAAGAGTGTTCGCCAGAGGCAAGTGTCCTCTTTACTGGCAGCGTGCCATAGCGCAACTGTGTTAAAAAGGAACGCGCTGGAAACAAAAAAGACATCGGATTGTCTGTGCACTGCCCTGTGGACATAACAGGGCACATAAACGAACAAAGAGGTTACTCTGGGAGAAGGTCAAAGCAGTACACAGTAATCGTCTTACTGTGGGGAGGGCGAAACTACGACGCATTTAGCATTCTCAACACAATCCACAAAGGTTCATTGAACTGCGGCCCGAAGCAGAATCAGAATCCCGTTTAATAACGCTGACGTGTGCTGTGAAAGCTGTTGCTATGGCAACAGGACACTGCAGTACAAAAATTAAATCGTAAACACGACAATATATAAATTAAATTAATTAAGTAGTGTAAAAAGAGAGCCAAAGAAAGATGTGAGGCAATGTTTTTAGGTTGTTAATTTACTTACTGAGATACTGCGCAGGTTAGGCCCTTCCAGCCCACTTTGAGTCGCACTGCCCGGCGACCCCCGATTTAACCCTAGCCTAATCACAGGACGATTTATATTGACCAATTAACCTATAACAGGTACATCTTTGCTCTGTGGGAGGGAACTGGAGCACCTGGAGTAAACCCCGCCATCACAGGAAGATCGTACACACTCCCTGCAGGCGGCGGGGGGAATTGAACCGGGGTCGCCAGTACCGCGAAGCCCAATTGGTCACTGAGCTGGTCTGGTGATGGTGGAGGGAAGAAGCTGTCGCTGGAACGTCGAGGGTCCTGCATCCCCTCTCTGATGGGAGCAATGAGAAGAGGGCATGCCCTGGGCGCTGGAGGACCACAATGATGGACGCTGCCTTTTTAACTTTGACCTCGATCAGAATCAGAATCATTGTTAATATCACCGGCGTACGTTGTGAAATTTGTAAACTTTGCGGCAGCAGTACAATGCAATACATGATAATAGAGAGAAAAAATGTGACTTACAGTTAGATTAAATAAGTAATGTAAAAACAGAAATAAAAGTGTAGTGTTCATGGGTTCAATGTCCATTCAGAAATCGGAAAAGAGAGGGGAAGAAGCTGTTCCTGAATCGTTGAGTGTGTGTCTTCAGGCTCCTGTACCCCCTCCCTGATGGCAGAGGGGAAGAAGCTGTTCCTGAATCGCTGAGTGTGTGCCTTCAGGCTCCTGTACCTCCTTCCTGATGGTAACAATGAGAAGAGGGCACGTCCTGGATGATGGGGGTCCTTAATGATGGACGCTGCCTTTCTGAGGCACCGCTCCTTGAAGATGTCCTGGATGTTACAGAGGCTGGTGCTCGCGATGGAGCTGACTGAGTTTACAACTCTGCAGCTTACTTTGATCCTGTGCAGTAACACCCCCCACCCATACCAGACGGTGATGCAGTACAGTCAGAACGCTCTCCGCAGTACATCCACAATAGTTTTCAAGTGTTTTATACAAAATCTGAAACTCAAAGCGATGCTGGGGAGGCCGGTGCCCATGACGGGCTGAGTTTACGACTTCCTGCAGCCTTTTCCCGACCCTGTGTAGTGGCCCCTCCTGACCAGACGGCAATGTGACCGGTCGGGACTGCTCTCCGCGCTTTGGCGCGTAAAATTTACAGGCTAACTAGCATCATTACTGCCAGTTTTAAATTGCCCCAAGCCCTTTCATTCTCAAAGTCAGAATCAGGTTTAATATCACCTGCATATGTCGTGAAAATTGTTGTCTTTGCGGCAGCATTTGAATGCATTACATAGTGATAGAAGAAATACTGTGAGTTGTTGCTGTGCCTCCCCGCTCGCTGGGACAATAGAGACACCTCTTTCTCCTTATTAGGGGGAGAGAGAGAGAGAGAGAGAGAGAGAGAGAGAGAGAGAGAGAGCCTGTGGGATGTCGAATACCGGGTGAAATGCGAAGTCTTTTGGGTAACTGCAAATCTGTGTCTTTGCTGTTACTTTGCTCACACTTGAGTGCTCGGTGACAGGTGCCGATGCTATTTTTTTTGCCGGTGGGGGGGAGGGGGGGATCGTTGCTTGCTGCCGCTTACGTGTGGGAGGGAGGGGAGCTGGGGGGACTTTGGGGTTCTAACATTTAACTGACGTCATTCTTTGGGGCACTCCTCTGTTTTTGTGGATGTTTGTGAAGAAAAAGCATTTCAGGATGTATATTGTATACATTTCTCTGACTTTAAATTGTACCTTCGAACCTTTGAATGACAATAAGTATGTGTGTGTATATATATCAAACAGTTAAATTAAGTAAGTAGTGCAAAAATAGAAATAAAAAAGTAGTGAGCTAGTGTTCATGGGTCCAATGTCCATTCAGAAATCGGATGGCAGAGGGGAAGAAGCAGTTCTTGAATCGCTGAGTGTGTGTCTTCAGGCTCCTGTACCCCCTCCCTGATGGCAGAGGGGAAGAAGCTGTTCCTGAATCGTTGAGTGTGTGTCTTCAGGCTCCTGTACCTCCTCCCTGATGGCAGAGGGGAAGAAGCTGTTCCTAAATCGTTGATGTGTGTCTTCAGGCTCCTGTACCTCCTCCCTGATGGCAGAGGGGAAGAAGCTGTTCCTGAATCGTTGAGTGTGTGTCTTCAGGCTCCTGTACCTCCTCCCTGATGGCAGAGGGGAAGAAGCTGTTCCTGAATCGTTGAGTGTGTATCTTCAGGCTCCTGTACCTCCTCCCTGATGGCAGAGGGGAAGAAGCTGTTCCTGAATCGTTGAGTGTGTGTCTTCCTGAAGACATCAGGGAGGAGGTACAGAAGCCTGATGGTGACAACGAGACGAGGGCATGTCCTGGGTGACGGGGGTCCTTAATGATGGATGCTGCCTTTCTGAAGCACCGCACCTTGAAGATGTCCTGGATACGACGGAGGCCGGTGTCCGTGATGGAGCTGACTGAGTTTACAACTCTCTGCGGCTCACTTCGATCCTGTGCAGTAGCCCCCAGCACACCAACCCCCCACTGCCACACCAGACGGTGATGCAGCCAGTCAGAATTCTCTCCATGGTACATCTATAGAAATTTGCGAGTGCTTTAGGTGGAACAGCAGATCTCCTCAAACTGCCGTCGTGTCGCTCTGAACGATTAACAGTCGTAAGTGTTGGAAATGGTGACAAGAGAAAATGCTGGGAATCTAGGGTACGCTGGTCGGCTGGGGAATACACACGAGGGAAAGAAGCCTGCTCATATTTCTCATTCTGGTGCCCAAATCCGATTTTCAAAGCCCGATGCAAATGAGGCATTCGCTCGAAAATGAAAAAGCCCTTTGTGCATGCTCATTGTGATGTTAAAAATCTCCTGCGCTCATGTCTGAAAGGAGGGGATGAATGAAGGCTCGGCAAGTCAGAGGGCCACTGCCGCAGGAACAGCAGCGCTTCGGATGTCATGGTTCTCACCCGGGGGTTCAAACGCTTGCACGGTTTCACTGCGCGTGACCTTCCGGTCCCACTCTTTCCCGCGGCTCTGCTCGTTCTCACTCCGCCCGCCAGTTACTCCCAAACCTTAAGTATGTTCTCCGCCCTTCCGCTGATCACTGCGTTCGGCTTCCCACTAACTCAAGGCCCTCCTTAAATGCCCTCTCTTTGATCAAACCCGCAGAAATGGCCCTTTTAAAGATTAGCTTTATTTGTCATGAGCGACATGCAGTGAAATGCAAGACACAGTGAAATGAATAGACAGTTGACGTTTCGGGCCGAGACCCTTCTTCTGGACTGGAAAAGAAGGGAGAGAGAGGACGCTTTCAGAAGCTTGGGGGCAGGGAAGGAGGATAGCTAGAAGGTGATAGATGAAGTCAGATAGGTGGGAAAGATAAAGGTACCAGAGGAGAAATCAATGCCATCAGGTTGGAGGGTACCCAGATGGAATACGAGGTGTTGCTCCTCCACCCTGAGGGTGGCCTCGTCTTGGCCGGCACGTCGGAACGGGAATGGGAAGCGGATTTAAAACGTCTTGCCACCAGTAAGTTCCACTTTAGGCGGATGGTGTGGAGGTGCTCGACGAAGCAGCCCGCCAGTTTGCGACAGGTCTCACTGATGTAGAGGGGGGCCGCATCAGGAGCGCCGGACCCCCCCAGAAGGTTCTCAGCATTGCCTCATCTGGAAGGACTGTTCAGGGACCTGAATGGAGGTGAATGGGCAGGTGCAGCAATCTGGCCGCTTGCAGGGATAAGTGCCGGGAGGGAGATTAGTGGAGAGGGACAAATGGACAAGGGGTAATGGAGGAAGCAATCCCTGGGGAAATGGTACAGGGGGAGGTAAAGGTATGTTTGACAGTAGGACCCCTTTGGAAACGGCGGAAGTTGCAGAGAATGACGTGTTGGGTGCGGAGGCTCATGGGCCGGGAGGTAAGGGCGCGAGGAACTCTATCGCTGGCAAGGTGGCGGGAACACGGGGTGAGGGCGGACATTCGGGAAATGGAGGCGATGCGGGTGGGGGCAGCACCAGCGGTGGAGGAAGGGAAACCCGGCCTGCGAAGGGAAGGCCGCGTCCTGAGATCAGGGGCGCGGCGGAGACGCTTGCACCGCCGACCGGCGCAGTCCGAGGAGAGAAAGGTAGAAAAATCAGCTCCACTTGTCAGAGGTCCTTTGAAACAATGCACCGCTCAGCGTCAAGTCGAACCGGCAAGGATTGTACGGGGGCAGGCCATGAGTGGTGCTACGTTGAACCCCCATCACTGCCACCACACTGACCACAATGCTTCCTTTCCGCCCTCGTCACTCTCGGCTTTTTTCACCCAGTTACTGCCTGTTCAACACCTCAAGACTTTGCCACACTCAGTGGCCACATTATCAGGCACCTGCTGTATCTGATAAAACGGCCACTGAGAGTCTCTCCGTGTAACCCATGGATGTCCAGACTGGGCGTGTTGTGCATTCAGAGATGCTCTCCTGTGCACCAATGTTGTAACATGTGGAGATTCGAGTTACTGTCGCCTTCCCGTCTGCTTGAACCAGTCCGGCCATTCTCCTCTGACCTCTCCCATTAGCAAGGCGTTTTCGCCCACAGAACTGGCACTCGCTGTTTTTTTTTTTTTCGCACCATTCTCTGTAAACTCTAGAGACTGCTGTGCTTGAAAATCCCAGGAAATCACCAGTTTCTGAGATCATCAAACCACCCCATCTGGCACCAACATCCCATGGACAAAATCACTTAGATCACATTTCTTCCCCCATTCTGATCTTTGGTCCGAGCCTCTTGACCGTGTCTGCATGCTTTTATGCATTGAGTTGCCACCGCGTGATTGGCTGATTAGATATTTGTATTAACGAGCAGGTATACAGGTATGCCTAATAGATTGGTCACTGCGTGGGTATTAAAGATAAACAGGTGGACCCCATTTTTCGAACGTTCGCTTTACGACAGCTCGCTGTTACGAAAGACCTACACTAGTACCTGTTTTTGCTAACCAAAGAGGATTTTCGCTTTTACGAGAGAAAGACGCCTGATCTGTTTACCCCGAGAAAGACTACCACGACTGTGAAGCCTTGTGCGGGCAGTTGTGTGCGCATACCTATACGTGCCGATTTTTTTCTCCAAATTAATTTTGGCTTCCTGTCTTCCGGATTCTGATAAGTGAAACTACACCGTATATACAATATTTCTACTTTATATAGGCTGTATATTTATCCTATCATTCCTGTTTTTACTATACGCTTGTGTTATTTTAGGTTTTATGTGTTATCTGGTTTGATTTGGTAGGTTATTTTTTGGGTCTGGGAACGCTCAAAAATTTTTCCCATATAAATTAATGGCAATTGCTTCTTCGCTTTACGACATTTCAGCTTACAAATGGTTTCATAGCCAGGGGTATCCTGTAACTTATCCAAGGTGTCTTTGGAAAATTTCAACTACATTGTCACCCCACACATCCCTGTGTGCAGCAGTGGTCAATGGCTGTTCACAGACTCACTGGAGTAGCATGATCTAGATGCTATGTAGAGTTCCCTCTGACATCTTAACAAACACTCCAAATATACACGCAAGCAAGAGAAAATCTGCAGATGCTGGAAATCAAAGCAACACAGGCAAAATGGTGGAGGGACTCAGTAGGCCAGGCCGAATCTATGGAAAAGAGTGAACAGCCGACGTTTCGGGCTGAGACCCTTCGTCAGGACTGGAAAGGAAAGAGATTAGAGGTCAGAGTAAGAAGGTGGAGGGTGGGGGGAGAGGAGAGGAAGTAGGTGATAGGAGAAACCGGAGAGGGGAAGAGGGTACGCACAACGTGCAAAGAAGTTTCTGCCGCACCGTCCTGGCATTCTACTCTGGGTTAACTTGAGAGACTGGCAGCAGAAAGAAAGGAACTTCAGCATCAGAATCAGAAATAGGCTTATTACCACTGATGTACGTCAAGAAATTTGTCACTCTGCAGCAGCTGAACAGGGTAATGCATAAAAAAGCACCATAAATTACAATAAGAAACACGCACAAAAAGTTTAAATTAAATAATTTGGGCAAAAAGAGAGCGAATAGTGAGGGAGTGTTTGTGGGTCTGTTGTGGGAACACTGAGTGTGGGTCTTCAGGCTCCTGTACCGCTGCTCTGATGGTAGTGACGAGAAGAGGGCATATCCTGGGTGGTGTGGGTCCTTAATGATGGATGCCGCCATTTTGAGGCTTCGCCTTTTGAAGATGTTCTCGATGTTGAACACTAATGACCAATGTAACACACACAAAATGCCGGAGGAACTCAGCAGGCCAGGCAGACAGACAGACAGACATACTTTATTGATCCCGTGGGAAATTGGGTTTTGTTACAGTCGCACCAACCAAGAATAGTGTAGAGATATAGCAATATAAAACCATAAATAATTTAATAATAATAATAATAATAATAATATTAAGTAAATCGTGCCAAGTGGAAATAAGTCCAGAACCAGCCTATTGGCTCAGGGTGTCTGACACTCCGAGGGAGGAGTTTGATGGCCATAGGCAGGAATGACTTCCTATGACGCTCAGTGTTACATCTCGGTGGAATGAGTCTCTGGCTGAATGTACTCCTGTGCCTAACCAGTACAGTATGGAGTGGATGGGAGTCATTGTCCAAGATGGCGTGCAACTTGGACAGCATCTTCTTTTCAGGCACCACCGTCAGAGAGTCCAGTTCCACCCCCACAACATCACTGACTTTACAAATGAGTTTGTTGATTCTGTTGGTGTCTGCTACCCTCAGCCTGCTGCCCTGGCACACAACAGCAAACATGATAGCACTACAGAAAAGCGTACAGTCAGCATCTCGGGCCGAAACGTCAGCAATACTCTTTTCCACAGATGCTGCCTGGCCTGCTGAGTTCCTCCAGCATTCTGTGTGCGTTCTGAGCTCTCAGTAGGGGGACAGTGATCACAGATGCCAGGAGTTTACACTGGACAAAAATAGTATGGAGCTTTTACTCTGCTTTCTGGAAGATATCTTCCTGCAAATATTGGCAGCTTTCTTCAAAGATTCAAAGTACATTTATTATCGAAGTATGTTTATGTAATGTCCTGGTTGATATTTTTACTGCTATGCTGTAGGTGTTTCATTTGGCAGTTCTGTACGAGCATTCTGTTCTGTTTTCAGCCTGTTTGGGTTATTGCTGAAGATAAGGGATGAGGAGAAATGTGTGCCATCCAATTCGGATGGTAGAGCTGAGGGAAGGTTTCTATGGTGAGGGACACTAAGGTTGGCCCTGGGGCTTTTGTTCGCGAGGAGATGAAGAGGGAAGATGCAGGAGAGAAGAGATCATAGGATTCAACCCGGAGGGGACCGTGATTCGACGAAGCCAGGGGCAGGATCGATTGAGGATCGATGACTATGGAGAAACTCTGACCTCCAACTTGTGCCCATTTGTTTAATTAAAATGGGCCCTTTCCTTTTTTTTTGTTTACTAACCCTTTAGTTAAGATTCATAAATATAATTCCTTGAATCGCATGCGGTGTACTGCCTGTTATTCCGTGGCACTAATTTGTAAGAGTGCGGCAAATCACACAGCATCCACGCAAACCGGGCTTTGGGATGGGGAGCCATCTCAAACTCACGAGTGCGGCGGGACTGGACAGTGCCTTCCCCAGACTCCGCAGCCGAGGAAACCAGGGGGGCTTCATATCAATGATACAACCTTGAGATTTAGCTGCTTATAGGCAAAACGGAAGAACCCAGTTAAAGAGAAAAAATTAAAGGCCATCACCCGGCGCGCGAGAGAAAGGGAAAAAAATGCAAATCAAGGAAACAATTGAAGCAAGAAACAGCATTTCGATGCAAATTGAGAGCTCAGATCCTCAGAGCAGCCCGGAGTAGGCCCAAAGCCTTGCTTATCAGTTCATCATCCTACTGGGCACCGAGCACTACAGCCTTTTTTGCTATTTTCACTGATCTTTGTCAGCTTGATTTTTGACACACCTGATAAACAGTCCTGAGTGACTCCAGCACTTTCTTTTCCGCGTATTTTAACAGCAACCCTCTGATCCGGTGCAATGGTCCCTCCATACCAGACAGTGAAGAGACCAGATATAACGCTCTCCACACAATAAACACCAGTGTAAGGTGAAAATAGATGTGTGTGCAGCAAGTTTTCATGTTATGGTACGGCTGAGAAAGGGCAGGAAATTCAAGCATACCTGAAGCCAACGTAGTGGATGAATAATCCAGCCAACATAATGAAGACGCAGTAACCAAAGGCCTTCAGGTTCTTCTTGTGCTTTCTTGTGCCCCGATAGGCTTCACTGTCTTCTGTTGGGTAGCGGAACTGCTCCCAGTATCGCTGCTCTTCGGACTTGCTGAAGCTATTAAAGAGGGGCAGGGATGAAGGAAGGTGAGAGAAGAATAATTTTTAAAAAATGCTAAATCCAACAAATTCATTTCAGTTCGATTCACAGAGTCTGAAATGCCTGGCTTCTTTCGAGGCACCAGTTAATATCTTGAGGGATCCCAGACACATCCTGCTCATGGACTGTCTGTCCCACTCCCATCGGGTTACGGTGCATCCGCGCCAGGAAGACGGGACTCAAAGACTGTCACTGCCCCAAGTTATCAGGCTGATGAGCACTCCCCCCTGCAACACAGACACACACAGAACACTGAAGGAACTCAGCAGGTCAGGCAGCATCTACAGAGATTGATAGACAGTCGACATTTGGGCTGAGACCCTCCATCAGGACCGAGAAGGAAGGGGGACGAAGCCAGAATAAAAAGGTGAGGGGAGGGGAAGGAGGACAGCTGGAAGGTGATGGGTGAAGCCAGGCAGGTGGGAAAGGTCAAGGGCTGGAGAGGGAATATGAATCTGATAAGAGAGGAGAGTGGACCAGAGAAGAAAGGGAAGTTGGAGGGGGGGGACCTGGGTGGAAGTGATAGGCAGGTGAGAAGAAGTGAAAGATCAAAGTGGGGAATGGGGGGGAGGAGGGATTTGTTTCTTTCTTTATCAATCTTTTTATTAGTTAAATAAAAGAGTACAGATATATAAACAAGAGGAGAATTATCACACATACTATATCAATAACAGTTCAAATAAAAGGAAAAATAAACATGATCAAGAATGTACATAGTATTAATCTAATAGTATATAATAAAGAAAAAGATAATTGATTCTCTTCTTATCCATAAAAGGAAGAAAAAAGATAAAGAAACTTTTATAATTGAAACATACAGAAAATAAACCCCAAAACACACACACAAAAAAGAACTGGGCAGCTCACACTGAGAGTGGAAGCAAGAAGAAACAAGGAAGAACTTTCTGATCAAATCCAAAACTTTGAAAAGGTAACTGGAAGGGCCATAAGTCAGAGCATATGAAAAAGGGTCGCCAAGTTTCCTCCAATTTAGAGGATGTATCAAATGTCTGACTTCTTATTTTCTCTGAACGTAAACAGGACATAACGGAGGAAAGCCAATGAATAATGATTAGAATCCTTCCAGTTCAGCAAAATGCCTCTCAGCCAATAAAGTTGTAAAAGTTGAGCAGACACAGGAATATCTCCTGCTTCTGATAGAATGATCCCAAAAATTGCTGGAAGGGGATTTGTTTACTGGAAGCAGAAATCGATATTCATGACATCAGGTTGGAGGCTACCCAGACGGGATATAAAGTGTTGCTCCTGCACCCTGAGGGCAGCCTCGTCTTGGCACTAGAGGAGGCGTTGGATTGACATGTTGGAGCGGGAATGGGAATGGGAATTAAAATGCTCGGCCACCGGGAAGTCCAGTTTGTGGCGAATGGTCCAGAGGGGCTCAATGAAGCGGTCCCCCAATTTACTACCAATGAGGAGCACCACCAGTATATAAATGTCACCCAGTGTCACTCTATGAATATACAATCAGTCTATACATATAACAGTTACTCGTACATTGGGTTTTTTGGATTTCTTTTATACAGTCGGCCCTTCTAATCCATGGGAGATTGGTTCCGGGACCCCCCGTGGATACTAATAAAACACGGATGCTCAAGTCCCTTATATAAAATGGCGCAGTATTTGTATTTAACCTACGCACATCCTCCTGTATACTTTAAATCATCTCTAGATTACCTATAATACCTAATACAATGTAAATGCTTTGTAATTCATTGTTATACTGTATTGTTTAGGGAATAATGACAAAGAAAAGTCTGTACGTATTCAGTACAGATGCCACCATTGTAGCTCTTCTGGGAACGCTGATGCCGCCTCGGATCAGCCGATCCCGATTCTCCTGTGATCTTTAAGTTCTTGAGGCTGTAGCACTTTACATAGCTAGCCCGCCATCCCTTACTAGCCTTAAACTCCTTCCTTGCACTCACAACGCATATAGCGAACACACGAGACGCGAGGCGAACAATGCTCAAACAACGAGTAATGCTCACGAGTAATGCTCAAGCAATGACTCCTGATGAAGGGTTTTCACTACCTCCTCCCATAGATGCTGTCTGGCCCGCTGAGTTCTGCCAGCAGTTTGTGTTTTTATTTATTTCCAGCATCTGCAGATTCACTTGTGTTGCTTTTGAGTAATACTTTTAATCATCTCTAGATTACAGTACCTATAATACTTGTTATGGATTCAGCAACAATAAATATATAAGTGAGGCAAGGTTTCTTATAACAAATAAAACATTTATTAAACAATGAAAAACAAACCCCCAAAAAGTAAACAAATCACTAACGTAACCGGAAATCAGCTGCTGTGCGGCAGCTTAAACAGTTCTTAAGGCGATAAAGCTTAAACAGTTCTTAAGGCGATAAAGCTTAAACAGTTCTTAAAGCGATGTTGCAAAATCAGTTCTTCAAAGTAGTACTGCAAAAGTTCAAAATGCTTACAGTCCATTAAAGGACAGACTTTTTAGACAATTTAAATTCTCTTTCACGTCGTGTTGCTGCGGTTCCCAGTCGAACTATACTTTTCCCGGAGAATTTACGAAGATGAAAATGAAACGGCTTAAAGGCACTGACCTTTCCTTTACAAAACTGTACCCAATCCTTTCTGCTATTATTTGCAGGGGTTACCACGGGCACAGCCAACAAATTCCTTCCGAATGAGGATCAAACAAGGTCGAACCTGTTTCACCGTCGAAATCGACTTTCCTCGATCTTTTAACTCCCGAACTCCGATCTTTACTCTCCACTGATTTTTAACGGGCAGTGTTATAAAGAAACTGCTGGCAATGACCTTTTAAACTTTAGACATTAAATAAAACTCCATCTTTCAACCAAACTGCGTCATAATATTGGACCAGGCAGTGGCATGGAGTCAAAATGGCAAATCCAGCCACGAACTGCCCCTCCTCACAGGGAGGGGTCCTCCTTTTATACCCTGTAAAAAAAACCTGTCACATGACCTCTACTGGCGGGAAAATGACGTCACTCCACCATCACAAGACCACTACCTTAAGTCCAGTATAGCTTCAACACCACTGTCATGGGACAAGTACAAGATACCCACGGGTACGTAACATACTTGATACAATGGAAATGCTATGTGAATAGTTGTTATACTGTCTTGTTTAGGGAATAAGGACACTTTGGAGGAGGCTCAATAATAGAGTCGGGATCTGTGGAGGCTGAAGGCTGAGGATCACTTCGGCAAGCGACATGCCACTTTTCAAAAGATCTAAGATTTCTACTTTCGAGGTGAGGGATAGCACTTTATGCTCCCTCTTAGCCTTTGAGGAATTGCTTTGACCATTTAATTGCTTTTTAGGAGCCATTTTTTTCGCAGAAACAAAGTAGCGACCGAACGAGACGCGAGGTGAACAATGCTCAAACAACGAGTGCTGAAGAGAGGACTTCCGGGTTTTCCCGATCCACGGTTGGTTGAACCCGCGCATGCAGAACTCGTGGATAAGGAGGGCGGACTGTACTTATATTTATTCTGATTTTTTAATCGTATTCTTTATGCTTATTGTCTGCTTTTTTTATGCTGCATCGGATCCGGAGTAACAATCAGTTTTATCTCCTTTACAGTCATGTGCTGAGGAATGGGGCCGGCTGGTGGTGTAGTGGTATCAGCTCTGGACTTCAAGGCAGATGGTCCTGGGTTCAAACCCCGGCCAGGTCCTAGCCTGGGCAGTGGCAGTATCTGCGTGAAAGAAATCCACTTCCGTATCCGTGGAAACCCTCTGAGGTCACGAAGAGTCGGACTCGACTTAACGACTGAACAACAAATTGAAGGATGACGATAAACCATCGTAAAGCAACATCTTGTACAACTGCAACGTGACACTCCATCTTCTGTTCTCAGTGTCAAGGGCGATGAAAGCCTTCAGTTTTTCAGGAAAAGATGGAAGATGTAGCGGACAGGGTAACGGGTGGATTAAACTGCCCATCTCATCACCCGCTGTCAAGGACATATATACACAAAAATGCTGGGAAGAGAACAGCAACATCACGAAGGATCACACCCCCCCCCCCCCCCCCCCCCGGTCATGGACTGTTGATCCCACTCCCATCAGGGAGGAGGCTTCGTGGCGTCCATGCCGGGAGCACCACATTCAGTAACTGTTACTCCTCACGAGCTGTCAACACCTCCACGCCAGCCATTCCTCTCCATGGCCCCGCTGCACCACTTATGATCTGGTCACCTTACACTTATGTAATACCCTGGTTGATATTTTTACTGTTACGTGGTATGGACTCGATTTCGGCAGTTCTGTAAGAGCAGTCTGTCCTGTTTTCAGCTTGTTTGGATTACTGTTGGAGATAAAAAATGAGGAGAGACGTGTGCTATCCAATTAGGATGGTTGGATTAAGGGGTGATTTCTCTTGAGGGGGCCTCTAAGGCTGGGCTTGGGGCTCTTCTTCGAGAGGAGATGAAGAGAGAAGACACTGGGGAGAACCGGTCGTAGGATTCGACCTGGTGGGAGACCCGTTTGTTCGAGACGGATTGCGAGTGACGTTCGTAAGGTGGCGTGTGCTTCCACGTTGACCGAGGGCCCAGCGCGTGAGTGACAGAGAAGTTCAAGATGAACTCCGACTTGTGCATACTTGACTGTTCAATTAAAATGGGCCCTTTTCTTTCTGTTATTTTTTACTAACCCTTTCATTAAGATTCATAAATATAATTCCTTGAACCGTATGAAGTGTACTGTCTGTTATTTTGTGACACTAATTTGTAACAAGCTGGCCAATTACACAGCATCCACACAAACCAGGGTCTGGGGTGGGATCGAGCGCGTCTCAATCTCACGAGTTTGGTGGGGCCAAAGGTTGTCTTTCCTAGACTTACGCAGCCAAGGAAAGCTGGGTGTTTCACTTACACTCCACACCTCATACCTCCTGCTGTGTTTTCATATGTCCTGCTGCTACCTAGAAGAGTTCCTTATGCCAAGAATCACTGTGTCATTTTCTGTCAGTCACCACACACACACACAGGAACTCAGCAGGTCAGGCAGAAACCAGGGGGAGGAATAAAGAGACCACATTTCAGGCCGAGACTTCATCAGGACTGACCCCTTTCAGCAGGAAACGTTGCCCGTTTATCCCTCTCCATAGGTGCTGACTGACTAGCTGAGTTCCTCCCGCCTCTTAGATTTGGCGCTCTCGATTTTGAGCATCCCCACACCTCTATCAGGAGGGACACCACCACCGCCCAGGTCTTGCTCTCTTCTCACTGCTGCCATTGGGAAGAAGATGCAGGAGCCTTTGGACGCACAACACCAGGTTCAGGAACAGTTACTACCCCTCAACCAAAGGGAATAACTTCACTCAACTTAACTTGCCCCATCGTTGAAAAGTCCCCGCAGCCTATGGACTCTTCACCTCATGTTCTCAATACTGATGGCTTATTTATTTATTTATTATCATTATTTCTTTCTTTTGGTACTTTCGGAGTTTTTTGTCTTTTGCACTCCAGTTCAATGCCCGAGATGGTGCAGCCTTTCACTGATTATATTATGGTTATTATTCCGTTATGGGTTTATTGAGAATTGCAGGAAAACGAATCTCAGGGTTGTATATGGTGACATATATGTACTTTGATAATAAATTTACTTTGAATGATTTATTATCCCTTCCAACTCCAATCACTTGCCTCCTCCCCGTAACCTTTAACCCCTTTACTAATTATGAACCTATCAACCACTTTAAATGTACCCAATAACTTAGCCTCCACAGCCATCTGTGGCAATGATTTATACATACTCACCAGCCTCTGGCTAAAGAAATTCCCCTTCATCTCCGTTCTAAATGGATATCCTTGTATTCTGAGGCTGTGTCTTCTCGCCCTAGACTCCCCCACTACTGCAAACATCCTCTCCACGTCCAATCTATTGATGTACAGTAGGTTTCAATGAGATCCCACCATTCTTCTAAACTCCAGTGTGTACAGGCCCAGAGAGCCCTCAGGCGCTCCTCATTCCGCGATCAATCATGGGAACCTCCTCTGGTCCCTCTCCAGTGCAAGCATAACCTTTCTCAGATAAGGGACCCAAAGCTGCTGACAATACTCCAAGTCTGGTCGGACTCCAAAGCTGTTACTTGCCTGAGGATGTCAGGCTGATCAACACCCTCACCCATAACCAATCCCATCACAACCCCCACCATCATTACATCCACATGCCTTTTAAAGCCTCAGCATTACTTTCATAAGTCGAGGGATAGAGTTTAAGAGTCGCGATGCAATGATGCAGCTCTATAAAACTCTAGTTAGGTCACACTTGGAGTACTGTGTCCAGTTCTGGTCACCTCACTATAGGAAGGATGTGGAAGCATTGGAAATGGTACAGGGGAGATTTACCCGGATGCTGCCTGGTTTAGAGAGTATGGATTATGATCAGAGATTAAGGGAGCTAGGGCTTTACTCTTTGGAGAGAAGAAGGATGAGAGGAGACATGATAGAGGTGTATAAGATATTAAGAGGAATAGATAGAGTGGATAGCTAGCGCCTCTTCCCCAGGGCACCACTGCTCAGTACAGGAGGACATGGCTTTAAGGTAAGGGGAGGGAAGTTCAAGGGGGATATTAGAGGAAGGTTTTTCACTCAGAGAGTGGCTGGTGCGTGGAATGCACTGCCTGAGTCAGTGGTGGAGGCAGATACACTAGTGAAGTTTAAGTGACAGGTATATGGAGGAATTTAAGGTGGAGGGTCATATGGGAGGCAGGGTTTGAGGGTCAGCACAACATTGTGGGCCGAAGGGCCTGTAATGTGCTGTACTATTCTATGTTCTATTACATCCATGACTTTATATCCTAGTCCTCTAGACATAGATGCCAACATTGCATTTGCCTTCCTTAACACTGACTGAACCTGCAAGTGACCCTTGAGGGAAGGTGACACCATTAGGTGTAAGTCTGACACGGGGAAAAAGCTGGAGGCGCCAGGAATTTGTATGCTCTCCCTCTGACCGTGTGGGTTTCCTCCCACAGTCCAAAGACGCACTGTTGTTGCATGAATGAAATCGCCAGAGAAAATTACTGCTACATACAAAGCAGCTTTACTCGACAAAACAAGGTACAGCAAGCATCATACGGAGACGCTTTTGCAGAAAGGTCTGCTGGCCCAGCGTGGGGCTTGATATTTATTTGCTAAACACAAAGAACAATTCCATATTTACAAAGTATCGACAATGCTTTCTTTTGAAACCTACATACAAACTCCACACCTTCTGGTTCGCATCCGTCCTGTAAACACCAGCATCGTCCGGACTGGTATCCACAGCTTTTAGGAATGCATTGTCCCAAACTGAATTCACAATACATTATCAAGGAACAGAAGACTGGTAGCCAAAACCTTTTGCTAAATGTAAATGACCTAAACTCAAAAATTACTCTTAACAGTACAATTCAGTGTTAGTCAATTGTGGGCATGCACTGTTGGCACTGGAAACATGGCGACCCTTGCGGGCTGCCTCGAACCCGTCCTCCAATGAATTGGTCGTTGACGTAAATGATGCGTTCCACTGTCTGGTTTGATATACAAAGTCAACGTACAAAAGTTCAAAGTAAATTTATCATCAAGTACATATACTATTGTGAGATTCAGATTTACAGGTTGACAGTGTCGTCAAGAAGGCGTACGGTGTGTTGGCCTTCATCAACCGTGGGATTGAGTTCAAGAGCCGAGAGGTAATGTTACAGCTATATAGGACCCTGGTCAGACCCCACTTGGAGTACCGTGCTCAGTTCTGGTCGCCTCACTACAGGAAGGATGTGGAAACCATAGAAAAGGTGCAGAGGAGATTTACAAGGATGTTGCCTGGATTGGGGAGCATGCCTTATGAGAATAGGTTGAGTGAACTCGGCCTTTTCTCATTGGAGCGACGGAGGATGAGAGGTGACCTGATAGAGGTGTACAAGATGATGAGAGGCATTGATCGTGTGGATAGTCAGAGGCTTTTTCCCAGGGCTGAAATGGCTAACACGAGGGAGCACAGTTTTAAGGTGCTTGGAAGTAGGTACAAGGGGGATGTCAGAGGTAAGCTTCTCACACAAAGAGTGGTACACTGTCAGTGACGGTGGTAGAGACGGATACAATAGGTACATGGAGCTTAGAAAAATAGAGGGCTATGTAGTAGGGGAATTCTAGGCAGTTTCTAGAGTAGGTTACATGGTCCGCACAACATTGTGGGCCAAAGGATCTGTAATGTGTTGTAGATTTCTATGTTGCTCTATGAAGAATACAAGAGTTTTATGAAAAGCTATACATAAACAGACAAAAATTGACAAACGCCAATGGCAAAAGGATGTGAATAAAATTAATTCTGAGAACATGAGCTCTGAAGAATCCCTGATAGTGAGTCCATAGGTTGTGGAATCAGTTCAGAGTTGAGGTGGGTGAAGTTACCCTCGCTGGTTCAGGAGCCTGATTGTTGAGGGGTAATAACTGTCCCTGAACCTGGTGGTGTGGGACCTGATGGTTGAGGGGTGATAACTGTCCCTGAACCTGGTGGTGTGGGACCCAAGGCTCCCGTGCCTCCTTCCCGATGGCAGCGGTGAGAAGAGAGCGCGGTCTGGATGAGGGGGGTGGTCTTGGATGATGGATGCCGCTCTCTCGTGGCAGCGCTCCGTGCAGATGTGCTCTACGGTGGGGAGAGCTTTGCCTGTGATGTACGTGACAAGTAAAGCCAATCTTTAATCAAGCTCAATGACGTGACTGATGAAATTTCACCAGAGGCTGTTTTGCTAAGGCATTTCACCCTGGATCGCGTAATGCTATGCATTCAGTTTTACAGGATACACTCATTTTGGGAGGCAGGGTGGAGCTACGCCTCCACCGGAGAAGGTAAGAGGCGTTCCTTCCCTCCGCTAGCCTACAGGTCACCCTTGGGCAAGGTGTAGCTCCTTTTAGCCCCTCGATCAGGGTGACGTGAAGCCACGGCAGCAGGTGGTGGACGGTCGTACGAGCAGCCGGTGCCGATCACAAGTCCTGGTTATGCGACCACTGAAACCAGGCAGACAATCTCTGAAGAGTATTGATAACGGCTGGGGGGGGGGGGGTCACCCGTCTTGTAAAGACACTGCCCAGAAGAAGGCAATGGCAAACCACTTCTGTAGAATTTGCCAAGAACAATCATGGTCATGGAAAGACCATGACCACCCACATCATACGACAGGGCACGTAAAGAAGGAATAAACAGTGATTTTCCAGCAAGAACTTGTTTTCCCTGTGTAGATGAAGAGCAAGAGAGAAATTAGGTGTATCATGGTCATGAAAAGACCAAGACTTCCCACGTCATACAACATGGCAGGTAACGAACGCTGATTTACCTGCAAGGATGTTTTTACCTATGTAGACGAACAGCAAGAGAGAAATTAGATGACAGGCAGAATCTGTAAGGCTACCACTCCCAGCCTCCAGTAGCTTCCAAGGGTGGTGAATAAAGAATGCAGAGTTTGAAGCGGTCTTGGAACGTGCCTCTTTTGATTTGCTCACTTTCAGACCCCAATCTCTGGCCGGAGAAATGGTTTCAGTTGATTCCAGCACACTTTGATGGTGGAAAAGAGTTCTGACCAGGTTGGTCTGGCACGGAAACACCACTGCCCAAGATTGGAAAAGTGATGGACACAGCCCAGTCCATCACAGCAAAAGCCCTCGCCAGCACTGAGTCATTGTCATTTCGACCATAATTGCTGGTACAGTACACAGTAAAAACGAGATGTTTTTTCAGGACCATAGTGTTACATGACACAGTACAAAAACTAGACTACAGATCTACCCAGGACTGCATAAAGTGCACAATACAGTGCAGGCATTACAATAAATAATAAACAGGACAATAGGGCAGTGAGGTGTCAGGCCAGGAGCTGGTATTGAGGAGTCTGACTGTTACATAGTCTGGTCATGAAAGCCCGAATGCTTCAGTGCCTTTTCCCAGACGGCAGGAGGGAGAAGAGATTGTATGAGGGGTGCGTGGGGTCCTTCATAATGCTGTTTGCTTTGCGGATGCAGCGTGTGGTGTAAATGTCCGTGATGGTGGGAAGAGAGACCTCGATGATCTTCTCAACTGACCTCACTATCCGCTGCAGGGTCTTGCGATCCGAGATGGTGCAATTTCCAAACCAGGCAGTGATGCAGCTGCTCGGGATGCTCTCAATACAACCCCTGTAGAATGTGACAAGGATGGGAGGGGGGGGGGGGTGGGAGATGGACTTTCTTCAGCCTTCGCAGAAAGTAGAGAGGCTGCTGGGCTTTCGTTGCTATGGAACTGGTGTTGAGGGACCAGATGAGATTCTCCGCCAGGTGAACACCAAGAAATTTGGTGCTCTTAATGATCTCTACTGAGGAGCCGTCGGTGTTCAGCGGGGAGTGGTTGCTCCATGCCCTCCTGAAGTCAACAACCATCTCTTTTGTTTCGTACACATTCGGAGACAGGTTGTTGGCTCTGCACCAGTCCGTTAGCCGCTGTACCTCCTCTCTATAAGCTGACTCGTCGTTCTTGCTGATGAGACCCACCACGGTTGTGTCATCGAGCACATCTACAGGGAACTCTACCACAAGAAAGCAGCCTCCATCATCAAGGACCCCCTTCCATCTGGGCCATGCTCTCTTCTCTCTGTTGCCATTGGGAAGGGAGTAAAGGAGCCTCAGGCCCCACTCCACCAGGTTCAGGAACAGTTATTACCTCTCAGTCATCATGCATGGCTAACCTCACTCAGCTCAACTCTGATCTGACTCCACAACCTATGGACTCACTTTCAGGGACTCTATACATCATTTGTATTTGTGCAGTCTTTTGCACATCGTTTGTTTGTCAGTCCTTGTTTGTCTGCAGTTTTTTCACTGATTGTACTGTGAATGCCTGCAGCAGGAAAATAATCTCAAAGTGGCATGTGGTGATATACTCGTACTTCAACAATAAATGAGCTTTGAAATCAGCCGCGGTTGGATGGTAGGGCAGAATTGATGGGCTGAATGGCGTAATTCTGCTTCTATATCTTATGGCCTTGTTTCTCAGTGGTTATATTACATCAGGAGTCTCAGAAGATTTGGTTTGCCAACTTAAAACACTCGAAAACCTCTACAAAGATACTGTGGAGAGCATTCTGCCCAGCTGCATCACTGCATGGTATTGTGGAAGGGTGGGGGGCTACTGCACAAGGTCAAAATAAACTGCAGAGAGTTGTAAACTTAATCAGCTCCATCATGGGTAATATCCAGGACCTCTTCAAGGAGCAGTGCCTCAAAAAGGAGGCATCCATCATTAAGGACTCCAACCACCCAGGACGTGCCCTCTTCTCATTGCTACTATCAGGGAGGAGGTACAGGAGCCTGAAGGCACACACTCAATGACTCAGGAACAGCTTCTTCCCCTCTACCATCCGATTCCTGAATGGACATTGAACCCTTGAACACAACCTCACTACCTTTTTTTAAAATTATTTCTGTTTATGGACTATTTTTAATTTAACAATTTCATATGTATACATTTACTAGTGTTTGCGCGTGGCCAAGTGTTAAGGTGTTCGTCTAGTTATCTGAAGGTCACTGGTTCGAGCCCTGGTTGAGGCAGTGTGTGTGTCCTTCAGCAAGGCACTTAACCACACATTGCTCTGTATGGGTCCTCAAGACCTTCCCTTGGACAACATCGGTGGCGTGGAGAGGGGGGACTCGCAGCTTGGGCAACTGCTGGTCTTCCATTAAAAAACCCTGCCCAGGCTTGCGCCCTGGAAACTCTCCAAGGTGCAAATCCATGGTCTACCAAGACTAACGGAGGCCTGCATATATATTTACTGTAATTCACGTTTTACTCTCTCTATTGTCATGTATTGCATTATACTGCTGCTGCTAAGTTAATAAACTTCACAACATATTCCAGTGATATTAAACCTGATTCTGAAGACTGCTTTCTTTTGCACATTGATAGTTTGTCAGTCTTTCTTGCCTGTGTGCATTTGTTCACTGTGAACTACTGTGAATGCCTGGAAGAAAATGAATCTCAGGGTAGGATATGACGACGTGTCCTCTGACGATAAACTTACTTTGAACTTCGAAGTCAGCCATGAGCAGACTCGACTGGCCGAATTCTGCTCCTCCACATTGTACGGTCTTGTGGAGCGTACAGGTCCTTTCTCAGGTGCTGAGGCGCACACAAAAGAGGGTGATGGCTGTCTCGCTTGTTTCTTGCACAATTGAGAGGGCTCGGATCCGTGCTCGACATACCTCTTCATCCACACCTTGTGTGCAAAGCGAGTGGAGCGCTTAACGAGATAAGATGCCCGGACTTGAAAGCCCCACTTGCTGCCAGCGATGCAGAACACACACACATTATAATCCTAGCAGGTCTTTGGGGGGAAGAAAATAATAATCACCTTTTCATCCCTTTTTATTTCCGCTCTTATTTAGAATTCCCGTCTTGTCAATTTGCCTGCATCGCATCCGTCGCCGGGCTGACAGCTTCCATCCATTAGCAGAGGAGCCCAGCCCCTCTTTCAGCAACATCTGGTCTGGGGTGACAAGGATTATTGTGCTGTAAATATTTCCCCTCAGCTGGAATGGAACGGGCGTGCGTTTGAAATAAGTTCAGCTTATTGTTCGCAGGCGTGCCCTGCGATCTGCCCTCTTCTTTCTCTACGCCGTGTCAGGCCTTTTCACACCCTCGGTCAAAAGCTAGTGTGGGGAATGTGAGTCAATAGCGAAAGGTCTTGGACGTGTCATCTCCTTGTTGCCAGCTTCGGGACCTGTCAAAGCTGATTCACTGGAACAGCAGCTACGGCATAGGGGATGATCTGTTCGCCAGATGTTATCCAGAGATCAGTCACTGAATACACAAGTTCTTCAAAATCAGAACTGGGTTTAATATCACCGGCGTATGTCGTGAAACTTGTTAAGCTTAGCGGCAGCAGTACAATGCAATACGTGATAAATATAGAAAAAATAAATCACAGAATTTATATTTGTATATTAAAATAGTTAAATTAAATACAGTGTAAAATAGAAATAAAAAAGTAGTGAGGTACTGTACACGGGTTCAATGTCCATTCAGGAATCGGATGGCAGAGGGGAAGAAGCTGTTCCTGAATCGTTGAGTGTGTGTCTTCAGGCTCCTGTACCTCCTCCCTGATGGCAGAGGGGAAGAAGCTGTTCCTGAATCGTTGAGTGTGTGTCTTCAGGCTCCTGTACCTCCTCCCTGATGGCAGAGGGGAAGAAGCTGTTCCTGAATCGTTGAGTGTGTGTCTTCAGGCTCCTGTACCTCCTCCCTGATGGCAGAGGGGAAGAAGCTGTTCCTGAATCGCTGACTGTGTGTCTTCAGGCTCCTGTACCCCCTCCCTGATGGCAGAGGGGAAGAAGCTGTTCCTGAATCGTTGAGTGTGTGCCTTCAGGCTCCTGTACCTCCTCCCTGATGGCGGAGGGGAAGAAGCCGTTTCTGAATCGTTGAGTGTGTGCCTTCAGGCTCCTGTACCTCCTCCCTGATGGCAGAGGGGAAGAAGCCGTTTCTGAATCGCTGACTGTGTGTCTTCAGGCTCCTGTACCTCCTCCCTGATGGCAGAGGGGAAGAAGCTGTTCCTGAATCGTTGAGTGTGTGCCTTCAGGCTCCTGTACCTCCTCCCTGATGGCAGAGGGGAAGAAGCTGTTCCTGAATCGTTGAGTGTGTGTCTTCAGGCTCCTGTACCCCCTCCCTGATGGCAGAGGGGAAGAAGCTGTTCCTGAATCGCTGAGTGTGTGTCTTCAGGCTCCTGTACCTCCTCCCTGATGGCAGAGGGGAAGAAGCTGTTCCTGAATCGTTGAGTGTGTGTCTTCAGGCTCCTGTACCTCCTCCCTGATGACAGAGGGGAAGAAGCTGTTCCTGAATCGCTGTGTCTTCAGGCTCCTGTACCTCCTTCTTTGCTACCTTTCCTAGATAAATCCTGCTAAAGCCTTCGCATCCCTGCTGCTTGCCTGGCTTCCTCCTGTAACCTCCAACCTCACATCCTCATGTTCCCTATCTGCCTCTTTGCCTCTTTTTGTTCTGTTTCGGGGCGGCTGATAGCATGACCGGGTTCAATCTCCGCCACGGCCCGTGAGGAGTTTGCACGTTCTCTCCCGCGACTGTGAGGGTTTATCCCTTGCGCCCGTTTCCTCCTACAGTTCACAGGCGTAGCGGTTGGTCGTTGCAAGTTGTTTGGCCAGAAGGGTCCTGTTAGCGTATCTATTCATTTATTTATTGAGATGCAGCATGGAAATTGTGATTAAATCGGGGCTTTGCTGGGTGGTGTGGCTCGAAGGGCTGTACCTCAATAAGTAAATAAATCTAACAGGCCCTTCCGGCCAAACGAGCCTGTGCCACCCAATCACACCCATGTGACCAATTTCCCTCCATAGACGCTGTTTGACCTGCTGAGTTCCTCCACCATTTTGTGCGTAATTGCTTCTTTGCCCCATTTATATGGTGCACTGGGGACCTCCCCTGCCACTTCACCTTCAATCTGGCCGCCCTCCTGAGTTTAACAACTTCCTCGACGTATCTGGCCTCTGGTCGCATTCGGCGCTTTCCTCGCTGTGGACTCTTTCTGCCAGCCAGCCTTCTCCACGGTCTTGTAAACTTCAATTAGAAGCTTCCTGGTGCTGACTTAACAGCTCGTCACATAGTCAGCAATTCCTTAACTGCAATAATTTGTAGACATTACGATTTGACTGAAATATGACCATGTATTTATGACGGCAGCTGGAAAGCTACAGACTCCCTGAGTTTTCATAGGACTTCATTGTTGTGCCTGTGGGATTTCTTGGCGTTACTTTAACTATATAACTAACAGGCTCCTCTCCAATATTTCTCCTACCTCCTTCCCTTTTCCTGAAGTAAAATTTGCTGATTCCGTTCTTGACCACCTGACTGAAGAGACAAAGAGTCATAGAAAAGTACAGAAATAGGCCCCTCGGCCCATCTCGTCTGCGCCAAATCATCTAAACTGCCTAGTCCCATCGACCTGAACTGGAACCATAGCTCTTCATACCCCCACCATCCATCTATCTGACCAATCTTCTCTTAAACATTGAAATCGAGTTTGCACGCACCACCTCGTTCCACACTCTCACAACCTTCTGAGTGAAGAGGTTTCAGAGAACATCGAAATCTACAGCACATTACAGGCCCTTCGGCCCACAATGTTGTGCTGACCATGTAACCTACTCTAGAAACGGCCTAGAATTTCCCTATCGCATAGCCCTCTATTTTTCTAAGCTTCAGGTACCTATCTAAGAGTTTCTTAAAAGACCCTGTCGTATCCGTTTATCCCTATTGTATAGTTTCCCTTCATGTTCCCCATAAACTTTTCACCCTTCATCCTCAACTCATGATCTCTAGTGTGTAGTACCACCCCACCTCAGTGGAAAAAGCCTGCTTGAATTTATCCTATCTATACCCCTCATAGTTTTGTATACCTCTGTCAAATCTCCCCTCAGTCTTCTACATTCCGAGGAATAAAGTCTTAATCTATTCAATCTTTCCTTATAACTCCAGACCCGGCAACATCCTTGTCAAATTTCTCTGCGCTATTTTCACCTTATTTGCATCTTTCTTGTAGGTAGGTGACCAAAGCTGCACTCAATACTCCAAATTAGGCCTCACCAACATTTTGTACAACTTAAGCATAACATCCCATCTCCTGTGCCCAATACTTTGAAGGCCAATGTGCCAAAAGCTTTCATTACGGCCCTATCTACCTGTGACTTTTCTTTCAATGAATTACACAAAATGCTGGAGGAATTCAGCAGGCCAGGCAGCACCTATGGAAAAATTTACAGTCTACGTTTCAGGCCGAGACCCTTCGAAAGGACCCTTCCCAGATCTCTTTGTCCTACCACACTCCTCAGAGCCCGACATTTTGTGTGTGTTACTCTGAATTTCCAACATCTGTTGAATCTCCATTTTTTATGATTACTCCTTTTCGCTTGCCATATTTATTTTGTAATTTATAGTGACGTTATGTCGCAGTTTTATACGCCAGCTTTCATACGTCAGCGATCCAGCTGCAGTGGCCATCAGTCACCAGCAAGTGACAACCCCTTCCCTTTTGGTCAGGAGGTGCAATATGTTTTCGTAGACACGTCGTCTGGGGAAGAGGGATGCTTATGTGAGAATGCTGTTCTTGGACTACAGTTCGGCATTCAACACCATAGTTCCATCCAGGCTCAACAAGAAGCTCAGAGACCTCGGCCTTCACCCTGCCTTGTGCAGCTGGATCCTGGACTTCCTGTCAGTTCGCCAGCAGGTGGTAAGAGTGGGCTCCCTCACCTCCACCCCTCTGACCCTCAACACAGGTGTCCCTCAGGGCTGTGTACTAAGCCCCCTCCTTTACTCACTATGCACCTGTGACTGTGTCACTACCCACAGCTCCGATCTGCTAATTAAATTTGCTGACGATACTACACTGATTGGCCTAATCTCAAAAAATAACGAGGCAGCCTACAGAGAAGAGGTCATTTCTCTGACACAGTGATGTCAAGAAAACAACCTCTCCCTCAATGTCACGACAAAGGAGCTGGTTGTGGATTACAGGAGGAATGGAGACAGGCTAACCCCTATTGACATCAATAGATCTGTGGTTGAGAGGGTGACCAGCTTCAAGTTCCTCAGCATCCACATCACCGAGGACCTCACTTGGTCTGTGCACACCAGCTGTGGTGAAAACAGCGCCTCTTTCACCTCTTTCTCATACAATCTCGTCTCCCTCCTGCCATCTGGGAAAAGGTTTCGAAGCATTCAGGCTCTCACGACCAGACTATGTAACAGTTTCTCCCCCCAAGCTATCAGACTCCTCAATACCCAGAGCCTGGACTGACACCTTACTGCCGTATTGTCCTGTTCATTATTTATTGTAATGCCTGCACTGTTTTTGTGCACTTTATGCAGTCCTGGGTAGGTCTGTAGTCTAATGTACTTTTCCCTGTGTTGTTTTTTACGTAGTGCAGTCTAGTTTTTGTACTGTGTCATGTAACACCATGGTCCTGAAAAAGGTTGTCTCATTTTTACTATGTACTGTACCAGCAGTTATGGTCAAAATGACAATAAAAGTGACTTGACTTGACTTGAAATCGGGGTCGTCGGGGGTTGCGAGGCAGTGCGGTTCGAAGGACCAGAAGGACCTATTCTGTATCTCTAATTTTAAAAATGGAAAATAGATGATCCTCTCTTGTTTCTAAGAGGCCCGGGTTACTATGCAAATACACTTGGTCCCCCTCCACTGTCAGATTTCTGAATGGACAATGAACCCACGTACAGTACCTCGCTAACAAACAACACAGACACTAGATGCCGGAGGAACTCAGCAGGCCAGGGAGCATCTATGGAAAAGAGTTTCAGTGATAAGCTATCTCTACAGACTGGGTATCCCGTTATCACGGGGCGAAGTCCGAAAATTGAGTCAAACCTTTCAGAAAAGGAGGAGAGGTTTAAATATGAAAGTCTCTTCGGAAAGCGTGAATCACGCCAGTGTCAATAATTAATTTTAAATCTTTGATAAGATTTTTATAAACCAAAGGGGAACTTGGAGGTTCAAGGATGTAGATAATCGTGTTATGTTTACTTTCCTGTATCTCTGTTTCAATTATTAGTTCACTCTGTTAGGTCGTAAGTCCTCCTGGTCCGCAGTGCAATAAACGTTCCTTTCGGGTTGTTTCTTCCCCACGTCTCCCTGTCTCTCCAAGAAGGATATGTGGGCCTTTCCCTTTGTTTTAGATCATATGGCATAGGAACAGAATTAGACCAATCGGCCCATCAAGTCTGCTCCACCTTTCCATCCTGGCTGATTTATTGCCCCTGTCAACCCCATTCTTTTGCCTTCCCCTGCAACCTTTGATGCTCACACTAATCAAGAACCTATTAAACTCTGCTTTGAATATACTGGGTTCTTTAAGGTCGTTAGAGCTGAGGGTGGGAATTGGGATAATGTCCCACAGCCTATTAAATGCTCCCAATGGCCTGCGTCTCAAATAGCCTCTGACAACCAAGCCCAGCTCCCGATCTTCACCTGTGGCTTAGCTACTAAGCCCAGTGGAACCGTTTCCACTGGCAGGAGAAGGGGCAAAGACCAGTTACTGGCACCTTAAAACCGGTCACTTCAGGAAAAGGGGGCTTATCAGCCATGGTTGGCAGCTCATGTGGGAGAAGGAAAACCCTTATCTCAAACCTCCACTGCCCTGCGGCTGGACCCGCTCGCGGGGGAGGCTTCGGGAGTGAACCCTGAGGGGAAAATCCAGAGCTGGAGTCCCTAAGGCAGTCCTACACTGAGTTCAACGCTGACTGGCAACTCCTGGTGCCAAACTGTATTGGTCTCTGCCATTCCTTTGGGTTCATCAGCTGCGTGGAGAGGGGGAGCTTGCTACAAGGGCAACAGCTTGCTCTCCATATCGTCCTGCCCAGGCTTGTGCACCTAGACAGCTAGGCTGCAATATTCATGTTCAACCCTGACTGATGGAAGCCTCAAATGTGCAGTAGCCTCCACCGCCGCCTGTGGCAATGAGTAACACAGATTTGACGCTGACACTTGATGGTGTCGCAGGATTCAGCTCAAACCGTGTCCTCAAGGTTGTTGATGACGCCTCTGTGGTGGGCCTCATCAACACCGATGACGAGGCGGAGTATGGAGAGGAAGTGGGGCGGTGGGTGTGAGAAGAACAACTTAAGTCTGAATGTGGAAACCATTGTGGACTTCAGCAAGGTGCGAATGAACCATCCCCCTCTGCCAATACACAGCTCCTCCACAGAGAGAGTTAGTGCACCAAGCTCCTGGGAGTCCACATCATGGATGACCTCACCTGGTCCCTCAACACCACCTCCCTGAACAAGAAGGCACAATCCATTTCCCGAGGAAATTGAGGCAAGCAACTGAATTTTACCGGAGCAGCATTGAGGGCGGCCTGACAAGCTGCGTCTCCGTCTGGTCCGGGAGCAGCCGAGCATCGGACCGGAAGTCCCTACAAAGGACTGTGGGAACGGCCGAGAGGATCACAGGGGTCTCCCTACCGTCCATCGGGGACATTTACCAGGAGCGCTGCGTACGCAGGGCCCTTAGTATTATCCAGGATCCCACCCGTCCATCCGGCATCCTCTCTGACTTTCTACCATCGGGCAGGAGACTCCGATGCATAAAGACAGGAACAGTCAGGATGGGAAACATCAGGCTTCTGAACTCCCTGCCACATCAAATTCAAAGTGTCACCAGTTGATCTGCTCGGTACCCGACAATATTTAATTTATGCACTTTACTTTGTTTATACATAATTCACCTGTAGATTCCGTCCTTACTTTCACACGTTATCATGTGTTATGCGTATTTGGGGCAGCTCGGTAGCGTAGCGGTTAGCACGACGGTTTTCAGCACCGGCGACCCGGGTTCAATTCCCGCCGCTGCCTGTGAGGAGTTTGTATGCTCTCCCTGTGACCGCGTGGGTTCCTCCGGGTGATCCAGTTTCCTCCTACAGTCCAAAGACGTACCGGTTGGTAGGTTAATTGGTCACTGTAAACTGTCCCGTGATTAGGCTAGGATTAAATCGGGGGATTGCTGGGCGGCGGGCCTTGAAGAGTCAGAAGAGCCTATTCCAAGCCATATCTCAATCAATCAATAAATATATTATGTGTGCTACTGTGCCTTACACCCTGGTCCAGAGAAACGTCATTTTGGTTGCTGGTACACATATATATAGTTAAAAGACAATAAACATGACTTCACTTGAAATTCACCCTCCCACCGGGCACTTGAGGACATCCTGGAGGGTATCAGTGCTTCTTGGCACACAGCATTAAGCTTTCACGTTAGAACAGTTTCACTGAGTCCCTAGCCCACCCATCACCCCACGTCCGAGAGAAACAGGCTGCTGATGAGCAGTGGATGGAGCATAAATTAGATTGGATGCAGAAATGCACCACCGATTGCAAATGTTTGAAATAAACTTTGCCTATCTGTTTATCCTGACGAGCTCCTGCATAATTTTACACAGCTTTATCTGTTGTCACAAGACTTTTTCTTTGGTATTTGTATTGTATTAAACCAGGCAGCATCCTTATGAATCTCCTTCTCTGTATCCTGTTACATTCTTTCAACATCTGGTGTGGGATGTGAGGTGGGAGGGGGGGCTACTGCACAGGATCGAAGTGAGCTGCAGAGAGTTGTAAACTCAGTCAGCTCCATCACGGGCACCAGCCTCCATCGTATCCAGGACATCTTCAAGGAGCGGTGCCTCAGAAAGGCAGCGTTCATCATTAAAAACCCCCATCACCCAGGACATGCCCTCTTCTCATTGCTACCATCAGGGAGGAGGTACAGGAGCCTGAAGACACACACTCAGCAATTCAGGAACAGCTTCTTCCCCTCTGCCATCAGGGAGGAGGTACAGGAGCATGAAGACACACACTCAGCGATTCAGGAACAGCTTCTTCCCCTCTGCCATCAGGGAGGAGGTACAGGAGCCTGAAGACACACACTCAGCGATTCAGGAACAGCTTCTTCCCCTCTGCCATCGGGGAGGAGGTACAGGAGCCTGAAGACACACACTCAGCGATTCAGGAACAGCTTCTTCCTCTCTGCCATCAGGGAGGAGGTACAGGAGCCTGAAGACACACACTCAGCGATTCAGGAACAGCTTCTTCCCCTCTGCCATCAGGGAGGAGGTACAGGAGCCTGAAGACACACACTCAATGATTCAGGAACAGCTTCTTCCCCTCTGCCATCAGGGAGGAGGTACAGGAGCCTGAAGACACACACTCAATGATTCAGGAACAGCTTCTTCCCCTCTGCCATCAGGGAGGAGGTACAGGAGCCTGAGGGCACACACTCAACAATTCAGGAACAGCTTCTTCCCCTCTGCCATCTGATTTCTGAATGGACATTGAACCCACGAACACTACCTTAAAGGTTCACAGGTCCAATTTAAAGTCAGAGAAATGTATACAATATACATCCTGAAATGCTTTTTCCTTGCAAACATCCATGAAAACAGAGGAGTGCCCCAAAGAATGAACGATAATTAAATGTTAGAACTCCAGTCCCCCCCAGCTCCCCTCCCTCCCGCGCATAAGCGGCAGCAAGCAACAATCCCCCCTCCCCCCACTGGCAAATAAAAGCATCGGCACCTGTCACCGAGCATTCAAGTGTGAGCAAAGTAACAGCAAAGACACAGACTTGCAGTTACCCCAAAGACTTCGCGTTTCACCCGATATATGACATCCTACAGGCTCTCTCTCTCTCTCTCTCTCTCTCTCTCTCTCTCTCCCCCTAATAAGGGAGAAAGAGGTGTCTCCGTTTTCCCGGCGAGCGGGGAGACATAGCAAGCAACTCACTGGTTTACAATGTTAGAAGTCCGTTATGTTGCTTTTTCTTGAGATCTGTGCCTGAAGACCTCAGGTCTCCGGGCACACAGCCGTAGATATTTCGACTCGCCGAAGACACACAGGTCTCCTGCCGTGACAACGGCCCTCAGTCCACCAATCCCCAGAGCCCCAAGATCCTAGGCTTCCAAATCTGAGCCCGACTCTCAGGCCGAGCCCTTGGCACGTCGAACAACAACGGCCAGTTATGAAACCCCGAGAGCGGGTACTATTCCTGCAAAGATCCAAAACAAGCGTGTGCTTTTATTTCAGTTTCTGCACTACTTACTTAACTATTTATGTTTTCCCTCATGCTTTTTCCTGTATTATCATGCATTGCATTGTACTGCTGCTGCAAAGTTAACAAATTTCACGTCATACTCCGATGATATTAAACCTGATTCTGATTCTTAGGTTGTGGCCCAGGGAAAAGTACACGCTCGAGACAACTACTTTTTCAGGTTCTAATTCCTTTATCTGTTTTAGGTGTTTAAGTGCCAGAAGAGGGTCTTAAAACAAAACGAACGAACCTTACAGTCAGACCCTGCTGTTACAATCTCCGTTTAACCTTCAATCCACACACCTGTGTCTCGACCAATGGCGCATGCAGTACAAAAATACAAAGAGAACCGCACAAAAGCGATACAGTACTAATATAGTAGTGACTTTGCAAGCCAAGCTATCCAGCGTCCAGTTCTTTACTCACGAAAATCTTTCCTCACCATGCCTTGCACCTCTGGGGGAACTTGATTCCAACGCCCCAACCGCTTCGGCAGCAGAAAGCAAAATGGCAGAAACCGCTACCCCGCGCGTGCGTAATGATGTCACCATCTCCACTTAAAGTCACAGGCAACTACTCTTGCATTACCCGGATGGATGCCTGAGCACACTTTTTAACGATAATGAGTATCATTCGACGGTCACCCGGTTACACTTCTGTTTAACATCCAGAAATAGTCCTGGTGAGATCTCTTGAGTCGAGCGTGATATTCCGCTAAGTGGCTGTCCACTGGTGGGGGGCTTAATTCGGAATGTGAAGATGGATTGCCTTGATGGAGGGTGCCTGTGCGTGGCTTTGTTTAACGTGGGGAGGCTGACGCACAGGTCCTTGACAGACCTGGGTCAGGGTCCGGTGTCACAGAACGCAAGACCACTAGGGAGCCTTCACTGCCATTGTGATGTGTCATCATCTTCCCCCAGCTCCACCGCTGAGGTCTTGGTTGGACCACTCTTTGGCTGGAACCTTCCCCGTGACCTTCCAGACAGACAGACAGACAGACTTTATTGATCCCGAGGGAAATTGGGTTTCGTTACAGCCGCACCAACCAAGAATAGTGAAGAAATATAGCAATATAAAACCATAAATAATTAAATAATAATAAGTTAATCATGCCAAGTGGAAATAAGTCCAGGACCAGCCTATTGGCTCGGGGTGTCTGACACTCCGAGGGAGGAGTTGTAAAGTTTGATGGCCACAGGCAGGAATGACTTCCTATGACGCTCAGTGTTGCATCTCGGTGGAATGAGTCTCTGGCTGAATGTACTCCTGTGCCTAACCAGTACATTATGGAGTGGATGGGAGTCATTGTCCAAGATGGCATGCAACTTGGACAGCATCCTCCTTTCAGATACCACCGTCAGAGAGTCCAGTTCCTTACGAATGAGTTTGTTGATCCTGTTGGTGTCCGCTACCCTCAGCCTGCTGCCCCAGCACACAACAGCAAACATGATAGCACTGGCCACCGCAGCCTCGTAGAACATCCTCAGCATCGTCCGGCAGATGTTAAAGCCATGGGTGACCCAAGCAGGGGCTGAGCTCCAGGCGGAGTTACTCTGGGGATCTCACGAGTTCACCAGCCTCCCAGGCATGACAAGCTGACAATCCTCGGGGAAGGAAGCTGCAGTCCAAACAGGCGAGTACTGTGGATCTGTACATTTGCTGTAAACATACTAATGCTTGAAATAAAATCTAATATTTTTACATATTTTCAATCAGCTTCACGCGCGCCTCATCTCTCTTGAGGCGGCCATTTCTCGAGCCGACTGGGAGTTCAAAGAGCTTGCAGCAGGATCTGGAAAGACGGGTTGAAAAAATGGCAGGCGGAATTTAATGCAGACAAGTGCAAGCTGTTGCAGTTTGGGAGGAGCAGCCAGGGCAGGACTTTCGCAGTGAATGCGAGGAGGGATTCTACAAAATCTAGATAGGGTCGTAAAGGGAGCTTTCAGAACCTAAGTGTTCATCAATGAGACTATTGAGTGCAGGAGTTGGGATGTTATGTTGAAGTTGTACAAGTGAGTTTTATTATGTGCACTTTCATTTTAAATTACATGCATTAACTTTTAGTATTTACTACCTATTGTGATTATTTTATAGTATGTTTAGCTATATTTAGTGTCGTGCATTTTAAGTTCTGTGACGTTGACCTTACCACTACACAAATTAAGATTCTCACAGAAAATAAAGTGAATCGAATTGACATTGGGAGGGCAGGGTGGAGATACATCTCTACCAAAGGAAATGTAAGGTGCTCCTTCCTTCCGCAAGCCCACAGGTCACCCTTGGGCAAGGTGTAGCACCTGCTCAGCCCCCGATCAGGGTCACGTGAAGCCCTGGGATCAGGTGGTGGACGGTCATACGAGCAGCTGGTGCAGATCACAAGTACTGGTTTTGTGACCACTGACGCCAGGCAGACAATCTCTGAAGGGTCTTGATAATGGCTGGTGGGTCACGTGTCTTGTGAAGACACTGCCCAGAAATAATCAATGGCAAACCACTTCTGCAGATAAATTTGCCAAGAACAAACACGGTCACCGAAAGACCGTGATCACCCACATCACACAGCACGACACATAATGATGACGTCATACAGCACGGCACATAATGATGATGATTAAGTATAAGACATTGCTGAGGCCGTCTTTGTGTGCAGTTTTGGTCGCCTTCCTACAGGAAAGATGACAATAAGATTGAAAGAGTGCAGATAAAATTTACAAGGATATTGCCAGAACTTGAAAGACCTGAGTTATAGGGATAGGTTGAACAGGTTGAGACTTTTCTCCCCTTGGAGCCTAGGAGAATGAGAAGAGATTTGATAGAGGTATAGAAAATTATGAGGCTTATAGCTAGGGTAAATACAAGCAGGCTTTTTCCACTTGAGGTGAGACTAGAACTAGAGGTCATGGGTTAAGGATGAAAGGTGAAATACTTAAGGGGAGCCTGAGGGACAACTTCATCACTCAGAGGGTGGTGAGAGTGTGGAACAAGCTGCCAGCACAAGTGGTGGATGTGGGTTCAACTGCAACGTTCAAAAGGTGGGTGGGAGGATTATAGCAGGTTATGGCCCAGCAGAGGGTCAATAGGACGAGGAAGAGTAACAGTTCAGCATGGACTAGAAGGACCTGTTTCTGTGCTGAGGTGCTCTCTGACTCTGTGACCCTGATAAAACTGGAAAGAGCTCTTAACAGGGCCTTTGCAAATTCAACGACTAAAGCCTCTTTGTATCCCAGTCTTTGAACCATGACATTAGACAGTGAACTGGGAACAAGGAATAGTTCTTGGAAACACTACCAGAGATTTAGTGGCCTGAGTACATTATGAGTTAAATTACGAAGAATTAAGGAGCATTGTGTGGAAAGAACAGGATTTAGCATTTAATTGCACTTTGGTCTAACATTCTAAACCCAGTAAATGCATCGGCAACATTTGTTCTAATTGAGGGATAATAGGATTGGACAGAAGTTTGAGCCATTCTCTAACCAGTAATCTGTCAGAGGGAAGAGTTAACTGGAGTAGAACTTGTTTGTCCCCTGAAGCATAGGAGAATCTGACAGAGGTGTACAGAATTGTGAGGGGCATAGATAGGGTAAATACAAGCAGGCTTTTTTTTTACTAAAGTTGGGGAGACTAGGACCTGAGGTCATAGATCCCACGCACCCCTCATACAATCTCTTCTCCCTCCTGTCATCCAGGAAAAGGCTCCGAAGCATTCGGGCTCTCACGACCAGACTATGTAACAGTTTCTCCCCCCAAACTATCAGACTCCTCAATACCCAGAGCCTGGACTGACACCTTGCCCTATTGTCCTGTTTATTATTTATTGTAATGCCGGCACTGTTTTTGTGCCCTTTATGCAGTCCTGGGTAGGTCTGTAGTCTAGTGTAGCTTTATTTGTGTTGTTGTTTTTTTTACGTAGTTCAGTCTAATTTTTGTACTGTGTCATGTAACACCATGGTCCTGAAAAACGTCGTCTCATTTTTACTGTGTACTGTACCAGCGGTTATGGTCGAAATGACAATGACTTGACTTGATAGATTAAGGGTGAAAGGCAAAATATTTAAAGGGAACCTGTGGGGGAGCTTCTTCACTCAGAGGGTGATGCGAGTGAGGAAGGAGCTGCCTGTGGAAGTAGTGGATGTGGGTTCAACTGCAACATTTAGACAGCTAGGCAGATACTTTATTGATCCCAAAGGAGATTACAGCGTCACAGTAATATTACAAGTGCACAGATATGCAAATATGAGAAGGAGGAGTAAGAAGGAATAAAAAAAAGTTACCTCAGACAGTCTAACAGGACGGGGGGAGGGGGGGGGGGTCATCACTTCCCCGGCTGTAGGTCGACTCATTATCGAGCCCGACGGCCGAGGGTAAGGATTACCTCGTATATTGCTCTTTGGAGCAGCGCAGTTGTCTCAGTCTGTCACTGAAAGTGTTCCTCTGTTCAGCCAAGGAGGCATGCAGAGGGTGAGAAACATCGTCCGGAATCGCCAGGATTTTCCGTAGGGTCCTTTGTTCTACCACAGCCTCCAGTGTGTCTCCTATAACAGAGCCAGGCTTTCCAATCAGTTTATTGAGCCTGTTGGCATCACCCGTGTTGATGCCATTGCCCCAGCTCACCACCCCATAGGAGATTGTACTGGTGACAACAGACTGGTAGAACGTGTGAAAGAGAGGCCTGCACACTCCGAAGGGCCTCAGTCTCCTCAGGAAGTAGAGGCGACTCCGGCCCTCCTTGTACCCAGCCTCTGTGTTGGTTCTCCACTCAGGTCCATCATCCAGGTGCCCCCCCACCCCAGGTACTTGTGGGTCCTCACCACATCCACGTCCTCACCGTCGATAGTAACGGAGCGGTGCAGGCTGAGTCTTCCTAAAGTCGATCACCAGCTCCTCTGTCTGACTGATGTTCAGCTACCGGTGACTCTAGTCTATAGTCCAGGTGCCCCCCCCCCCCCCACCCCCGGTACTTGTGGGTCCTCACCACATCCACGTCCTCACCGTCGATAGTAACAGGGAGCGGTGCAGGCTGAGTCTTCCTAAAGTCCATCACCAGCTCCTCTGTCTGACTGATGTTCAGCTACCGGTGACTCTAGTCTATAGTCCAGGTGCCCCCCCCACCCCCCCCAGGTACTTGTAGCTCCTCACCACATCCACGTCCTCACCGTCGATAGTAACGGAGCGGTGCAGGCTGAGCCTTCCTAAAGTCCATCACCATCTCCTTTTTCTTAATGATGTTCAGCTACCGGTGACTCAGCTTGCACCATTCGACAAGGTCCTTCTCCAGGGCCCTGTATCCATCCTCCCGTCCTCCCTTTATACACCCAACTACTGCTGAGTCATCAGAGAATTTCTGCAGATGACGTGACTCAGTGTTGTATCTAAAGTTCAAGGTTTAAAAGGTAAACAGGAGGGAAGACTTATCCATAAGATAAGGATGCATAGAGTTAAGAGTGATGTATTAGCATGGATAGAGGACTAGTTAATTAATAGAAAGCAACGGTTGGGACTCAAGGGTGGTACTCTTGCCACAGGGGTCGGTTCTGGGCCCAGAACCGTTCACGGTACACTTTAACAATCTGGAAGAGGAGGACCGAGTGTAGTGTATCTAAGTTTGCTGATGATACTGAGTTGGAAAGCAAATTGTGCAGAAAATACGGAGAGTCTGCAGAGAGATATAGATCGGTTAAGTGAGTGGGTAAAGGCCTGGCAGATGGAGTACAATGTTGGTAAATGCGAGGTCATCCACTTTGGAAGGAAAAATGGAAGGGCAGATTATTAATTAGATGGTGAAGATTGCAGCATGCTGCTGGGCAGAGGGACTTGGGAGTGCTTGTGCATGAATCGCAAAAGGTTGGTTTGCAGGTGCAGCGGGCTATCGAGAAGGGAAATGGGATGTGGGCCTTCACTGCATTCAAGAGCAGGGAGGTTATGCTGCAACTGTACAGGGTACTGGTGAGGCGTCACCTGGAGTACTGTGTGCAGTTCTGGTCTCCTTACTTATAACCATATAACCATATAACAATTACAGCACGGAAACAGTCCATCTCGGCCCTTCTAGTCCGTGCCAAACGCTTACTCTCACCTAGTCCCACCGACCTGCACTCAGTCCATAACCCTCCATTCCTTTCCTGTCCATATCCCTATCCAATTTTACTTTAAATGACAATATCGAACCTGCCTCTGCCACTTCTACTGGAAGCTCATTCCACACAGCTACCAATCTCTGAATAATGAAGTTCCCCTTCATGTTACCCCTAAACTTTTGCCCCTTAACTCTCAACTCATGTCCTCTTGTTTAAATCTCCCCTACTCTCAGATCCACGTCTACTCTATCTATCCCCCTCATAATTTTAAATACCTCTATCAAGTCCCCCCTCAACCTTCTATGCTCCAAAGAATAAAGACCTAACTTGTTTAATCTTTTCCTGTAATTTAGGTGCTGAAACTCAGGCAACATTCTAGTAAATCTCCTCTGTACTCTCTGTTTTGTTGACATCTTTCCTATAATTCGGTGACCAGAACTGTACACAATACTCCAAATTTGGCCTCACCAATGCCTTGTACAATTTTAACATTACATCCCAACTCCTATAAATGCTCTGATTTATAAAGGCCAGCATACCAAAATCTTCCTACACCACCCTAACCAAATGAGATTCCACCTTCAGGGAACTATGCACCATTATTCCTCGATCACTCTGTTCTACTGCATTCCTCAATGCCCTACCATTTACCATGTATGTCCTATATTGATTAGTCCTACCAAAATATAGCACCTCACACTTATCAGCATTAAACTCCATCTGCCATCGTTCAGCCCGCTCTTCTAACTGGCCTAAATCTCTCTGCAAGCTTTGAAAACCTATTTCATTATCCACAACTCCACCTATCTTAGTATCATCTGCAGGAAGGATATACTGGCTTTGGAGGCAGTGCAGAGAAGGTTCACCAAGTTGATTCCAGAGATGAGGGCATTAGACTATGAGGAGAGATTGAGTCGCCTGGGACTCGCTGAAGAATGAGAGTAGATCTTATAGAAACATAATAAAACTATGAAAGAGATAGATAAGATAGAGGCAGGAAAGCTGTTTCCACTGGGAGGTGAGACTAGAACTAGGGGACATACCCTCAAGATTTGGTGGAGTAGATTTAGGACGGAGATGAGGAGGAACTGCTTTTCCCAGACGGTGGTGAATCTGTGGAATTCTCTGCCCAATGAAGCAGTGGAGGCTGCCTCAGTAAATATATTTAAGACAAGTTTGGATAGATTTTTTGCAGAGTAGGGGAATTGAGGGTGATGGGGAAAAGACAGGTAGGTGGAGATGAGTCCGTGGCCAGATCAGCCATGATCTTATTGAATGGCGGGGCAGGCTCGACGGGCCAGATGGCCGACTCCTGCTCCTGTTTCTCATCTTCTTATGAAGCCAATTCAGTCCCCTGTGGGTCCCAGTGCTGTTTATAGCCAAGTCTGACACACAGCCCTGAAGCTGCGCAAACTGTGTCCGCCAGTCAGGTAGTCCATTATCCAGGTTACAATGGAAGAGCCAACGTGCATCGAATGGAGATTCTCCCCCGGCAACGAGGGCGCTCAAGAAATCAAAAGAACTTGATCCTCACAGTGCTGCCCTGCTTATCCAGATGAGAGGAGGCTCTGTTCAGCAGGTAGATGACAGCATCGTCAACTCCAAAGTGCTCCTGGTAGGCAAGCTGCAGGGGATGGAGGGCTTATCTGACCAGGGGTCGGAGGTGAGCCGGGTCCAGCCTCTCCAGGGTCTTTATAATGTGTGAATAAGTACATGGATGGGAGGGGTATAGAGGGTGATGGTCCAGATGTGGGTTTATGGGAGTAGGCAGCTTAACAGTTCAGCATGGAATATAGAATTGGACAGAAATTGGACAGAAATCACTTCCCTGCTTTAGTGTTCTCTAGTAAATATCACTATGGTAAAATAAAAGAAATATTGCCCTGAGTAATAATTGGCTTTTATAAATCAAAGCATTGAGCAAAGGAGATGGGATGCTGTGCTGAAGTTGTATAAGACATGGGTGAGGCCTAATTTGGAGTATTGAGTGCAGTTTTGGTCACCTACCTACAGGAAAGATGAGAATAAGGTTGAAAGAGTACAGAGAAAATTTACAAGGATGTTGCCGGGTCTGGGGGACCTGAGTTACAGGGAAAGACTGAACAGGTTAGGACTTTATTCCTTGGAACGTAGAAGATTGAGAGGAGATTTGATAGAGGTATACAAAATTATGAGGGGCATAGATAGGGTAAATGCAAGCAGGTGGGTGGGTCACAGGTTAAGGGTGAAAGGTGAAAAGTTTAAGGGGAACTTCTTCACTCAGTGGGTGGTGGGAGTGTGGAACGAGCTGCCAGCACAAATGATGCAAGCAAGCTCGATTTCGATGTTTGAGAGAAGCTTGGATAGATAGGTGTACGGTCGGGGCATGGAGGGCTGTGGTTCCAGTGCAGGTCGATGGGAGTAGGCGGCTTAAATGGTTTTGGTACGGACTAGATGGGCCAAAGGGCCTTTTTCTGTGCTGTACTTTTCTATGACTCTAGAGACCTTGAAAGTGTGTCTTTCAGTTGTGGACTGAGCTCAGTGTTGAGGCCAGTCAATTTACCCATGCTGGTTCAAGTGCCTTAACATAATTTTTGAGGAATATTAGACTGAAAATTAAGTTTATTTGTTACACTTGTCACATAATACAGAGAACATGACTTGTAAAGAATGTTTGTGTTGAGGCGAGTGAAGTTATCCATCCTGGTTCAGGATGACTGAACGGTTACAACTGTTCCTGAACCTGGTGGTGAGGGACCTGAGGCTCCTGTACCTCCTTCCCAACTGCAGCAGCGAGAAGAGAGCACGGCCTGGACGGTGGACTCTGAGACGGTTAACTCTCTGACTCAGCCCAGTCAAATTCACACAATACCAAAGGTCAAAACTCTCTATACCCCATTTCACATTATCTTAGCTGCCGCAGCTCCCCACAACTGTGTGACTGCCTCCTCGTACACTGCTATTGAAGTATCAGAGTGCAGTTGCGCCCATGTGAAATACGGCTTACTACTTAACAACAGAATGCCAAAAGGATCGCACAGAGGCTCTAAATTCTACACATGCTTCACTCCCTTCTGGTTTCTGCTGCCGGTGGCAGGCACTGCACAACAGGTAAATGAACCAGAGTTTATTGACTCCTATAAATGCCTGGCTTCCACCAGCGAGACTCCCTAAGGCTCATTTTTCGGAATGTTTCTTTTCTCTTCAGCTTGTACACCAAGTGCATTCACCCGGACCGAATGACTTCTGACCTTTGCGAGCAGAGACCGCACTGACAGCAGCAGAAATGCCCAGGCGACGTGAGGCTGCCAAACCCAAAAGAGAGAGACTGGATCACTGTATCAAGAGTGTGCGTTGGGCTTTGTCGCCAATGCCGACTGTTATCGATAGCCCCCAATGTCTCTGTCCTTCATCCAGCTTCCCAATATCCACCTCCAAGAGGACCACAACCTCGTCGTAGGGTTTGGAGGCTCGCGTGCCTCAGTGACCCAGAGAGCTGTACTGGCTGGAGTCAGGGCCTTGTGCTTTGACTCCTGGTAGGGTCACCCGTGCCAAACAGGTCAAAGGGGAGAGGCCAGACTAAGAGTGGTCCACCGGTCCCCCAGGTTCGGGGCTAACAACCCTGACTGGTCAAACAAAATTGTAATGGAAACAGTAATGAAGATTCCTTCTACATCTGTTTGTGTTGGTACTCCTGGGTCTCAACCCAGGACTTGCGTGACTGACAGTAGTGAAAAAGAGCTACTGACATGATGGAAGAAGCCCTGAACACTACCAGAGATGGAGGACCTTCAATGCCAGCACATAACGGGCAGAAGTTTCCCAATATCCAACAAGCCTCTCAAACATCAGGTAGTTAGCGTGGACTGCACTGGGAGCAAATGCTCTATAGAGGCAGGTGGTTAGCGTGAACAGGGTTGCAGGCAAATGGTCTAAAGAGGCAGATAGTTAGCGTGGACTACACTGGGGGCAAATGTTCTAAAGAGGCAGGTAGTTAGATGGACAAGATTGGGGGAAAATCTTCTAGAAAGGCAGGTGGTTAGCATGGGCAGGACTGAGGACAAATGTTCCAAAGTGGCAGATAGTTAAGTGGACAGGGCTGGAGGCAAATGGTCTATAGAGGCAGGTGGTTAGCATGGACAGGACTGAGGACAAATGTTCCAAAGTGGCAGATAGTTAAGTGGACAGGGTTGGAGGCAAATGGTCTATAGAGGCAGGTGGTTAGCATGGACTGCACTGGGGAAAATGGTTTAAAGAGGCAGGAAATTAGCATGAACAGGACGGGACAAATGCTCTAAAGAGGTAGATAGTTAGCATGGACAAGATTGGGGTCAAATGGTCTAAAAAAGCAGGTGGTTAGCGTGGACAAGATTGGGGTCAAATGGTCTAAAAAAGCAGGTGGTTAGCGTGGACAGGATTGGGGTCAAATGGTCTAAAGAGGCAGGTGGTTAGTGTGGACTGCACTGGGGGAAATGGTTTAAAGAGGTGAGAAATTAGCATGAACAGGACCGGGGGCAAATTTTCTAAAGTGGCAGGTAGTTGGCGTGGACAGGACTGGGGACAAATGTTCCAAAGTGGCAGATAGTTAAGTGGACAGGGTTGGGGGCAAATGGTTTAAAGATGCAGGTAGTTAACAGCTTCACTTGATTTAGCTTGGTGGATGGGACATGCTACCCCATTGATCCACATTAAAGTTCTGCTCTGACCACCTCCCATCCCTCTTCATTTCACCACAATCACTCCTCAGGGGAGCCGGATACTCAGGTTCTGATTTAGTTACCGTGTGTACATCCAAACACACAGTGAAATGGGCCGTCTGCGTCAACGACCGAGAACGTGCTGGGGGCAGGCCGCAAGTGTCAGCTCGTGTCCTGGTGCCAATGTAGCACGCCCACCACGCTCGTCAGAACAACACAAGCTGCAAAAATAACAAGAGCAGAACAAGGCCCTTTCTCACACATGCACACGCACACGCACGCGCACTTCAACCTCATGACAGGCCACCTCCGGGCCTCCAATCCTTGGCCCCAAGGACTCCATAAGACCATAAGATATAGGACCAGAAGTGGACCATTCAGCCCATTGAGTCTACTCCTCCATTCAGTCATTGGCTGATCCAATTCTTCCAGTCATCTCCATTCCCTGCCTTCTCCCCATACCCTTTGATGCCATGGCTAGTCAAGTACCTATTTATCTCTGCCTTAAATGCACCCAATGACTTTGCCGCCAACAAATTGAATTTGTTCATTGGGAACAAATTCAACTGATTTACCACCCTCTGTCTAAAGTAATTTATCCGCATCTCAGTACTAAAAGGACGTCTTTCAATCCTGAAATCGTGCTCTCTTGTCCTAGAACCCTTACCAGGGGAAATAACTTTGCCATATCTAATATGGTCAGGTCTTTTAACATTCAGAATGTTTCTATGAGATCCCCCTTTCTTCTCCAGAACTCCAGGGAATACAGCCCAACAGCTGTCAGACGTTCTTCATATGGTAACCCTTTCATTCCTGGAATCATTCTTGTGAATCTTCTCTGAACCCTCTCCAATGTCAGGATATCCTTTCTAGAATAAGGAGTCCAAAACTGCACACAACACTCCAAGTGTGGTCTCACGAGTGCCTTACAGAGCCTCAACATCACATCCCTGCTCTTATATTCTATACCTCTAGAAATGAATGTCAACATTGCATTCACCTGCTTCACGACTGACTCAACCTGGAGGTTAACCTTCAGGGTATTCTGCACAAGGACTCCCAAGTCCCTTTGCATCTCTGCATTTTGAATTCTCTCCCCATCTAAATAATAGTCTGCCCATTTATTTCTTCCACCAAAGTGCATGACCATACACTTTCCAACATTGTATTTCATTTGCCACTTCTTTGCCCATTCCCCTAAACTATCTAAGCCTCTCTGCAGGCTCCCGCTCCTCCACCTATCTTTGTATCATTGGTAAATTTAGCCACAAATCCATTAATATCACAGTCCAAATCATTGACATGCATCGTAAAAAGCAGTGGTCCCAACACTGACCCCTGTTGAATTCACTGGTAATCGGCAGCCAGCCTTAATAGGATCCCTTTATTCCCACTCTCTGTTTTCTGCCGACCAGCCAATGCTCCACCCATGCTAGTAACTTCCCTGTAATTCCATGGGCCCTTATCTTGCTAAGCAGCCTCATGTGCGGCACCTTGTCAAAGGACTTCTGAAAATCCAAGTACACCACATCTACTGCACCTCCTTTGTCTACCCTGCTTCTAATTTCCTCAAAGAATTGCAGTAGGTTTGTCAGGCAGGATTTTCCTTTCAGGAAACGATGCTGGCTTTGGCCTATCTTGTCATGTGTCTCCAGGTACTCCGTAATCTCATCCCTAACAATCGATTCCAACAACTTCCCAACCACTGATGTCAGGCTAACAGCTTCCTTTCTGCTGCCTCCCACCCTTCCTTAAATAGTGGAGTTACATTTGCAATTTTCCAGTTATTTGGTACAATGTTAGAATCTATCAATTCTTAAAAGATCATCGTTAATGTCTCCAGCTACTTCTTCAGAACCCAAGGGTGAATTCCATCAGGACCAGGAGATTTATCCACCCTCAGACCATTAAGCTTCCTGAGCACCTTCTCTGTCGTAATTTCCACTGCACAAACTTCACTTCCCTGATACTCTTGAATGTCCAGTATACTGCAGACATCTTCCACTGTGAAGACTAATGTAAAATACTCATTCAGTTCCTCTGCCGTTTCTGCATCTCTCATTACAATATCTCCAGTGTCATTTTGTATTGGTCCTATATCTACCCTCCACTCTCTTTTACCCTTTATGTACTTAAAAAAGCTTTTAGTATCTTCTTTGATATTAGTCACCAGCTTCCTTTCGTAATTCATCTTTTCCTTCCTGATTAGTTTCCTTCTGCAAGTTTTTAAAAACTTCCCAATCCTCTATCTTCCCACTAGCTCTGGCTTTCTCGTGAGCCCTTTCTTTTGCTTTTACTTTGGCTCTGACTTCACTTGTCTGCCACGGTAGTGCCCTTCTTCCCTTTGAAAATTTCTTCTTATTTGGAAAATATCTGCCTTGCACTTCCCTCATCTTTTGCAGAAACTCCAGCCATTGCTGCTCTACTGTCCTTCCTGCAAATGTCCCTTTGCAGTTAACTTCGGCCAGTTCCCCTCTCATGCCATTGTAATTCCCCTTATTCCACTGAAATACCGACAGATTGGATTTTATTTTTTCCCTCTCAACTTTCAATGTGAACTTGATCTATTGTGATCACGCGAAGGGTACCTTAACCTCGAGCTGTTTTATCACCTCCAGATCATTGCACAGCACCCAATCCAGCACAGCCGATCCCCTAGTGGGCTCAACAAGTTGTTCTGAAAAAGCCATCCCTTAGACATTCTACAAATTCTCTCTCTTGTCTAACCTGGTTTTCCCAATCTACTTACATGTTAAAATCCACAACGATTATCATGATATTTCTGACACGCCCTTTCTATCTCCTGCTGTAATTTGTAATCCACATCCCGGCTGCTGTTTGGAGGCCTGTAGGCAACTGCCATTAGGGTCCTTTTACCCTTGCCATTTCTTAACTCAACCCATAGAGACTCTACACCTTACAATTCCATGTCATCTCTTTGTAATGATTTAACATTACTTCTTATACACAGAGCCACACCTCCTGCCTTCTAACCTATCTTTCCGATCCACCGTATGTCCTTGGATGTTCAGCTCCTAATGCAGCCATCCTTTAGCCAAGTTTCAGAGATGGCCACATCATATTTGCCAATATGTAGCTGAATTTCAACATCATCCATTTTATTCCTTATAGAAACATAGAAAACCTACAGCACAATACAGGCCCTTCAACCCACAATACTGTGCTGAACATGTACTTACTTCAGAAATTACCTAGGGTTACCCATAGCCCTCTATTTGTCTAAACTCCACGTACCTATCCAGGAGTCTCTTAAAAGATCCTATCGTATCCACCTCCACCACCGTCGCTGGCAGCCCATTCCACGCACTCACCACCCTCTGCATAAAAAACTTACCCTTGACATCTCCTCTGTACCTATTTCCAAGCACCTTAAAACCGTGCTCCCTCGTGTTAGCCATTTCAGCCCTGGGAAAAAGCCTCTGACTATCCACACGATCAATGCCACGTGTATTGATCCGCGATCAATGATCGATCATGCTGCGTGCATTCAAATGTAACACTTTCAGTCCAGTATTTCTTGCTTTCTGTTTTAACTGCACCACACCTCTATTGCCCTGTAACTCATGGCACTGGCTGTGATTAAGCCTATTCTTTCTATAATCTGTGTTGCACGCTATTTTTGATTTATTTCTGTTCTCCCCTTCCTCAACTCTATCACTCCAGTTCCCATCCCCTGGCCAAATTAGTTTAAACCCTTCCTAACAGCTCTATTAAATGTAACTAGTAGACATTGGGCCTCTCCCCTCCAGTACCTGGTCTAGACTCACAGACTTGACCTTCAGGCCTCTACCTCCAGACTTGCCAACACTGGTCTTCGACCTTCCCTCTCTAGTCTTTAACTTTTCTGAGGTATCTTTGGTTTTTGTCTTTTTTTAATCCATGTCAGCTTCCTCCCATATTCCCCACTGGATAGATTAGTGACAATTTTATCCAGCTGCTGGTAACCTTATTGGGTACACCTGCTTGTTAATGCAAATATATAATCAGCCAATCATGTGGCAGCAACAACTCAGTGCATAAAAGCATACCGACATGGTCCAGAGGTTCAGTTGTTGTTCAGACCAAATATCAGAACGGGGAAAAGATTACTTGACCATGGAATGATTTTTGGTGCCAGATGGGGTGGTTTGAGTATCTCAGAAACTGCTGATCTTCGGGTGTTTTCACGCACAACAGTCTCTAGAGTTTACAGAGAATGGTGTGAAAAACAAAAAAAAATCCAGCGAGCAGCACTTCTGTGGGTGAAAACGTTTTGTTAGTGGGAGAGGAGAATAGACAAACTGGTTCAGGTTGACAGGAAGGCGACAGTAACTCAAATAACTACATGTTACAACAGTGGTGTGCAGAAGAGCAGCTCTGAATGCACAACATGTCGAACCTTGAAGTGGATGGGCTACAGCAGCAGAAGACCACAAACGTACACTCGCTTTATTAGGTACAGGAGGTACTAGTTTTGGTTACCTTCAAAGTTGAAATCTTGCGGTACCGATTCAAGGATTCAAAGTACATTTATTCTCAAAGAACGTACAAATTATAAAACTTTGAGATTCGACTGCTTCCAGGCAGCTACAAAGCAAGAAACTGGAAAGAATCCAATTTAAGAAAAAACAACACCCAATGTGCAGAGAAAGGGGAAAAAAACACAAATTGCGCAAACAACAGAAGCAAGTAACAGCATTCTGAACAAAACTGAGTCCAGGGACCCGAATCCCCGAAGCAACCAGAGTAGGCCCAAAGCCTCAGTCTTGAGTTCATCATACAGCAGGGCATCTTTGCTCACCTCTTCATCATTTGCAGTGATAGCTCACCACAATTTACCACAGAAAAAGTGTTATTATTAAAGTACTTAGTCATTATTTCTTATATTACTTCTTTGTTGCCTTTTGGACTTCAACTTCAATAGTGCCATCTCAACCAGAAGAGCATTTCCTCTTCATCCACCCTACTGAACAACATGATGATCTAAAAGGTCACACTCAAGTCACCCCTTATTGTCTACTGAAGCAAGGAGTTCCAATTTAAAGCCTGGGATTCCAAGCTGTTAAGATTTAGGGCAAAAGGTTTCAAACCAGTCTCATCTTAACAAGCTCAATAAGCAGCACGCAGAGTCTGGTGGGACAATTTGGCCAAAACGCAGATGTACTTCTGCGGCACAATGACCTATTTCACAGACAGCCACCTAAACAAACACACAAGCACTTCTGGTCAATGGCGGATCACTGGAACTGCTTTCGGCTCAGCTGCAAATGAGCCGGGGATATTTTGTTTTCGACGACTGGTAATTACGCTATTAGTGGCCAGTCGTTAGCATGGGAGTCACTTGGTGCTGGAGAGGTTTCCATCTCTTTGGTCCCCACAAGAGTGTAATCATTCACTGAAAATCTCCATCTTCAGTAAAGGAGTGAGAGGACAGATTAAGATAACAGCAAAGTGATCATGCTGGGCTTACAAAAACAGAACATAATGTCGCCAAGTTGGAACGGGATCTGAGAAAGCACAAACTTGTTAAGTTTTTTTTGAAATATGCACTCTGTGGCCTGTACCTCCTGTATCTGTCGCCACTGCATGAATATTTATGGCTGTTGTGGCCCGTCCACTTCAGGTGCTTCGTGTTGTGCATTCAGAGATGCTCATCTGCACACCACTGTTGTGTGGTTATTTGAGTTAACGTTGCCTTGAGCCAACCTGGCCATTCTCCTCTGGCCTCTCTTGTTAACAAGGCGTTTCCGCCCACAGAACTGCCGTTCACTGGATTTTTTTTGTTTCTCGCACCATTCTCTGTAAACTCTAAAGACCGTTGTGCGTGAAAACCCCAGGAAATCAGCAGTTTCTGAGATACTCAAACCACCCCATCTGGCACCAACAATCATTCCACGGTCAAAGACACTTAGATCACATTTCTTCTCCATTTTGGCACCTGGTCGAAAACATGACCAAGGATTGGAAGGCTTGTCATGTGGAGAGCGCTTGACGGCTTTGGGCCTGTACTCATTGGAATTCAGAAGAATGAGGGGTGAGCTCATTGTGAACTATTGAATGTTGAAAGGCCTCGATAGAGTGGATGTGGAGAGGATGTTTCCTATAGTGGGGGAGTCTGGGACCAGAGGACACAGATAGAGTGGATGTGGAGAGGATGTTTCCTATGGTGGGGGAGTCTAGGACCAGAGGACACAGATAGAGTGGATGTGGAGAGGATGTTTCCTATAGTGGGGGAGTCTAGGACCAGAGGACACAGATAGAGTGGATGTGGAGAGGATGTTTCCTATGGTGGGGCCAGGGAACTAGGCATCAGAATAGAGGGGCGTACTTTTAGAACGGAGATGAGGAGGAATTTCTTTAGCCCAAGAGCGGTGAGCCTGTGGAATTCATTGCCACAGGCAGCTGTGGAGGCAAAATCACTGGTTATTTTTAAAGCAGAGGTTGCTGGGGGATACCTGACTACTCAGGGCATGAAGGGATACAGGGAGAAGGCAGGAGATTGGGGCTGAGAAGGAAAATGGTTCAGCCATGATGAAATGGGAGAGCAGACTTGATGGGCCGAATGGCCTAATTCTGCTCCTGTATCGTATAGTCTAAACAACAACTGAATGTCTTGGCCGTGTCCTTACAGTGCCAAGATTGCGATCAGGGTTCAAATTCTGCCACTGCCTGAGAGGAGTTTGTACTCTCCCCGTGACCATGTGGGGTTTCCTCCGGGTGCTCTGGATTCCTCCTACAGTCCAAAGGCGTAACGGTTAGGGTGAGTGAAATGTGGGCGTGCTATACTGGCGCATATTAAAAGATGAGTGAAATGTGTCATTTGCACCAAGACACACCCACAAGGAATGCATAGGGCAGCCCGCGAGTGGCGCCACGCTTCTAGCGCAATCATAGCACGTCGACAATTCACTAACGTTAACTGGTACATCTTTGGAACGAGGGAGGAAAGCAGAGCACCCGGAAGAGGCACAGGCAGTCGCGAGTAGAGAGTTCAAACTCCTTACAGGCAGCGTCAGGAATTGAACCCCGATGGGTGATGGCCGGGCGGCTCTGTAAAACTCCGCTAATCACAATGCTACAGCGCTGCCCTTCCCGGTAGTGACAATTGTGCACATTCAAAACCCCGGAATGAGACTTGAACCCACAGCGTTGGAGGGGCAAGAGGGCTGGCTGAACCAGTGACAGTGATGTCTCAGTGAGCAGAGGTTCACTCCCAAATCAGTGGCCACTGCTATAACTGTCTGTGGCAATGAATTCCACAGATTCACCCTTCTCTCAATAAAGAAATTCCTCCTAATCACTGTTCTAAAGGGTCGTTCTTCTATTCAGAGACGGTGTCCTCTGGTCCTAGACTCTCCCATCCTTCTTCAAACAGTTAAATTTGGACTTTAGTCAGTCAGTGCCACTCAATGGCTGCTTTATTAGATACACCTGCTGGTTAATGCAACTATCTAATCAGCCAATCATTTAGCAGCAATTCAATGCATAAAAGCATGCCGATGTGGTCAAGAGGTTCAGTAACATTAGCAAATTTGCAGATGACACAAAGCTGGGTGGCAGTGTGAAATATGAGGAGGATGTTATGAGAATGCAGGGTGACTTGGACAGGTTGGGTGAGTGCGCAGATGCATGACAGATGCAGTTTAATGTGGATAAAAGTGAGGTTATCCACTTTAGTGGCAAGAACAGGAAGGAGATTACTATCTGAATGGTGTCAAGTTAGGAAAAGGGGAACTACAATAAGATCTAGGTGTTCTTGTACATCAGTCACTGAAAGTAAGCATGCAGGTACAGCAGTCAGTGAAGAAAGCGAATGGCATGTTGGCCTTCATAACAAGGGGAGTTGAGTATAGGAGCAAAGAGGTCCTTCTGCAGTTGTACAGGGCCCTGGTAAGACCACACCTGGAATATTGTGTACAGTTTTGGTCTCCAAATTTGAGGAAGGACATTCTTGCTATTGAGGGAGTGCAGCGTAGGTTCACGAGGTTAATTCCTGGGATGGCGGAACTGTCATATGTTGAAAGATTGGAGTGACTGGGCTTGTATACACTGGAATTTAGAAGGATGAGAGGGGATCTGATTGAAACATATAAGATTATTAAGGGATTAAGGGAGTTAGAGGCAGGAAACATGTTCCCAATGTTGGGGGAGTCCAGAACCAGAGGCCACAGTTTAAGAATAAGGGGTAGGCCATTTAGAACAGAGCTGAGGAAAAACTTTTTCACCCAGAGTTGTGGATCTATGGAATGCTCTGCCTCAGAAGGCAGTGGAGGCCAATTCTCTGGATGCTTTCAAGAAAGAGTTAGATAGAGCTCTTAAAGATAGTGGAGTCAGGGGATATGGGGAGAAGGCAGGAACAGGGTACCGATTGTGGATGATCAGCCATGATCACAGTGAATGGCGGTGCTGGCTCAAAGGGCTGAATGGCCTACTCCTGCACCTATTGTCTGTTGTTGCTCAGACCACTCATCAGAATGGGGGAAGAAACGTGGTCTGAATGACTTTGACCGTGGAATGATTGTTGGTGGCAGACGGGATGGTTTGAGTATCTGCTGATCTCCCGGGGTTTTCTCTAGAGTTTACAGAGAGTGGTGCGAGAAACAAACCTATCCAGTTTTGTGGGCAAAAAAAGCCCTGTTAATGAGAGAGAGGTCAGACTGGTTCAAGCTGAAGGAAGTCGACAGTAACTCAAATCCAACTGTTACGACAGCGGAGTGCAGAAGAGCATCTCTGAACGCACAACACGTCCAACCTTGAGGTGGACAGGCTGCAGCTGCAGAAGACCGTGAACATACAGAAAACACTTTATTAGGTAGCCCCTAAACCTGAGTGTAAGTGAGCGGGCGTTTGGAGACAACAAGTATATATGTCACCTGCCCTACCAACAGTCTTGCCCAGAGGACGGTGAAGTTTGAACCATGATAATTAGGCATCTTACCCGTAGCTTGAGGTTGGGTTGACGTGGTAGAAGAAGGGGTCGTCCTTGCTGCCGTGCGCCCACGGATCGAGTGGTTCTCCAAAGGGGGCACGTCGCTGCACCTTCAGCTTTGCGTCGTACTCCGCGCGGCTGCTGTGCTTGCTCAGCACGCTGTACGCTTCGTTCAGCCGTACGAACTGGGCGTGCAGGTTGGGGTTGGACAGGTCGATGTCCGGATGGAGCTGCAGGGTGGAGGGAGGATATTTCACACAATGAATTCAACACAGAAAGTCCCAGGAGCTGCTAGAAATCCGAGATAAAAACAGCCAGCTCAAGATTCAAGGTTGTTCACTGCCGTTCTTCAGTACACGAGTGTAAAGGAGAACGAAGCGATTGTTACTCTGGATCTGATAGAGAATGAAAAGCACAATAAGCATAACAAACACAATAATTATAAACATAAAAGTAATCCCATCAGACCATTACTCCCCCACCCCCCCCGAGCCGTCAGGTGATCGACACTTCCACCCATTAACCTGGCTCACCAACATACAAATGGAGGCCAGTGCTGGTATGGGCGGAGGGGTGGTGAGGGCTACTGCACAGAACCGAAAGGAGATCCAGAAAGTTGTAAAATTGATCAGCCCCGTCCTGGGTACTAGCCTCCGTAGTATCAAGACATCTTCAAGGAGCGCTGCCTCAGAAAGGACTCCGATCACCCAGGTTGTGCCTTCTTATCATTGTTACATGGAAACATAGAAAACTTACGACGCAATACAGGCCCTTCGGCCCACAAAGCTGTGCCGAACATGTCCTCACCTTAGAAATGACCTAGGGTTACCCACAGCCCTCTACTTTTCTAAGCTCCCATGTACCTATCCAGCAGTCTCTTAAAAGACCCTATTTCCGCCTCCACCACCATCGCCAGCAGCCCATTCCACACACTCACCACTTTCTGTGTGAAAAACTTACCCCTGACATCTCCTCTGTACCTACTTTCAAGCACCTTAAAGCTGAGCCCTCTCATGCTAGCCAATTCATCCCTGGGAAAAAGCCTCTGACTATCCACACGATCAATCATCTTATACACCTCTATCAGGTCACCTCTCATCCTCTGCCGCTCCAAGGAGAAAAGGCCGAGTTCACTCAACCTATTCTCATAAGGCATGCTCCCCAATCCAGGCAACATCCTTGTAAATCCCCTCTGCACATCCTTCCTGTAGTGAGGCGACCAGAACTGAGCACAGTACTCCAAGTGGGGTCTGACCAGGGCCCTATATAGCTGCGACTTTACCTCTCAGCTCCTAAACTCAATCCCACCATCAGGGAGGAGGTCCAGGAGCCTGAAGGCACACATTCAATATTTCAGGAACAGCTTCTTCCCCTCTGCCATGCCATTTCTGAATGGACATTGAACCCATGAACACTATCTCACTTTTTTCTTGTATATTATTTCTGTCTTGCACTATCTCTAATCTAACTATTTAACAGACATATTTACTTTAATGGATTTACTTTCTTATCGCCTTTCTTTCTATATTATTAACAAACTTCACGACACATGTCGGTGATAATAAACCTGATCCTGGTGGAGCTGACTAAGTTTACATCTCTCTGCAGCTTATTTCGATCCTGTGCAGCAGCTGCCCAATACCAGAAGGTGATGAAGTTAGAATATCATCCACTGTATACCTGTGGAAATTTACACGTTTTAGGTGAAACGTCAAATCGCCTTGTGATGATTTGGGCAGTTTTAACTACCGTTGTAGAGCTCCACCCCGCCCCCCCCCCCCCATCCGCCAGGTGTGCTGGGAGAAATATGCTATATTGATCACTTTTTTATGGAAAACTATCGGGAGTGTTTGACATCTAATCACAAGAAGGGATTATTAGGAGACATGACCAAAATCTTGGTCAAAGATGTATACTTTGTTCCAGGTTACAGCATCTGAGGCCTCCTGTGTGAACATGATCATAGAAGAGTACAGCACAGAAGCAGGCCCTTCAGCCCATCTAGTCCATGCTACAAAAACATTTGAACAGCCTACTCCCATCGACCATAGGCCTCCATACCCCTACCATCCACGTACCTATCCCAACTTCCCTTAAACGTTGAAGTCGAGCTCGCAGCTTGTGCTGGCAGCTCGTTCCCACACTCTCACCACTCTCTGAGTGAAGAATTTTACCCTCATGTCCCTCCTTCTCACCTTTCACCTTTAACCCATGACCTCTAGTTGTCATCCCACCCAACCTCAATGGAAAAAGCCTGCTTGTATTTACTCTTTCATAATTTTGAACACCTCTGCCAAATCTCCTCTCAATCTTCTACATTCTAAAAAAGACAGCCCTAACCTATTTAATCTTTCCTTATAACTCAGGTCCTCCAGGCCCAGCAATTTTCTCTGCACTCTTTCAAGCTTGTTTACATCTTTCCTGTAGGTAGGTGACCAAAAATGCACACTATACTCCAAATTAGGCCTCACCAACGTCTTGTACAACATCTGCGAAGAGATTAGGACAGAGAGGCGAACCTTCCAGACAGCCAGAGAGCTGCAGCATTTGAAGACATCAGCTACAATGACAGTCTGAAACAAAGCAGGAGGCCAGAATTGGAGGAGCACCAATATCTCAGAGGTCTGTAGACTGGAGGAGGTTGCAAAGATAAGGATAAGACTATGGTAAGCAAAGGAAATTTTTCAGCATCGAATATTGTAAAAGCAAGCACAGGCTGGTCGTTTCTACAACAGGGTATGGCACCAATCTGCAAGTGCTCAATGTCTCTCAGTCCTCAAATTAAAATTCCTTTTTATTTACACACAGTTGGAGCCCTCACACAATGACTGACAGAACATTAAATCCAAAAAAAAATTATCCGTCACATCAATCACTCCATTGCTGGCTCATAAACATTATGTTCAACACTTAATATGTCAAAACAATGGAAATGCTTCTTTCCCATTTCGACGTACCAGCTGCAAAAATTTCCGAAAATGCAGAATGTTATTGGTGCCTCACTGAACCCCCGAGGGATGGAAAGTAAAGCTGCGCCCGAGCCAAAATCCATTAAGCACTCTGGCACACTGGAGGACAGCAGGCTGCTTGGAAGGAGCCGGATCTTATTTTGCCGGGTTCGACAGTGGATCTGCGTTGTGCAAGTTCAGACAGCAGTACGTAGTAACCTATTTAACACACACCCAAAGACTGACCATAAGACTATAAGGTATAGGAGCAGAATTAGGCCACTCAGCCTATCGAGTCAGCTCCATTCCCTCTCAACCCCCTTCGCCTGCCTTTTCCCCGTAACCTTTGACACCCCTGCTAACCAAGAACTGCTTTAAATACGCCCAATGACGTACCATCCACAATCATCTGTGGCAATGATTTCCATAGATTCCCCACCCTCTGGCTAAAGAAATTCCTTCTCATCTCTTTTCTAAATGGACATTCCTCTATTCTGGTCATGTGCCCTCTGGTCCTAGACTCGCCCACCCCAGGAATCATCCTCTCCAGGCCCACTAACTAGGCCTTTCAAAACTCAGCAACTTTTAGTGAGATCACCCCCTTAAGTCTTCTAAACTCCAGCGAGTACAGGGTCAGAGGCATCAAACGCCTCTCAAACGTCAATCCTTTCATTCCCGGAATCCTTCTCGTGAACCTCCTCTGGATCCTCTCCAATGCCAGCACATCTCTTAGATAAGGGGCACAAAACTGCTCACCAAGTGTGGATTGACCAAGGCCTTTATAAAGCCTTCCTGCTTACATCCTAATTGCTACCATCAGGGAGGAGGTACAGGAGCCTGAAGGCCCACACTCAAACTTCTTCCCCTCCACCATCAGTCCATGAACCCAGGAACAATACTTTTGCTCTCTTTGACTACCTATTTGTGTTTTTCTCATACATATTTCTTATTATAATTAATAGATAAGTAGATACTTTATTGATCCCAAAGGAAATTGCAATGACACAGTAGCATTACGAGTGCACAGGTATACAAATATTAGAAGAGAAGTAAGTAAGAATAAAAAAAATAAGTTACCTCAAGCAATCTAACGTGTTGGGGGGGGGGGGGTGTTCATAACCTCCCCGGCTATAGGTTGACTCATTATAGAGCCTATTGGCCGAGGGTAAGAATGACGTCGTTGGAGCAGCCCAGTTATCTCGGTCTATTACTGAAGATGCTCCTCTGTTCAGCCAAGGTGGCGTGCAGAGGGTGAGAAACATTGTCCAGAATTGCCAGGATTTTCCGTAGGGTCCTTTGTTCTACCACAGCCTCCAGTGTGTCTCCTATAACAAAACAAGGCCTTTCTAATCGGTTTATTGAGCCTGTTGGCATCACCCGTGTTGATGCCATTGCCCCAGCTCACCACCGCACAGAAGACTGTACTGGTGACAACAGGCTGGTAGAACGTGTGAAGGAGAGGCCTGCACACTCCAAAGGGCCTCAGTCTCCTCAGGAAGCAGAGGCGCCTCTGGCACTTCATGTACACAGCCATTTGACAAAGTCCTCCACCAGGGCCCTGCAGTCATCTTCCCATCCTCCCTTTATACACCCAACTACTGCTGAGTCATCAGACAATTTCTGCAGATGACATGACTCAGTGTTGTATCTAAAGTCCAAGGTTTACAGGAAGGGTAAACAGGAAGGGAGCCAGTACAGCCCCCTGTGGGGCCCCAGTGCTGCTTGCAGCCATGCCTGACACACAGCTCTGAAGCCGCACAAACTTAGTCCATTATCCAGGATTAAATGGAAGTGTCCACCTGCACAGGACAGAGCAAATTTTCCACTTCCTTCCTATAATGAGGTACGAACGCAAGCTAGCCAGGAATATAAAGGAAGATAGCAAAAGCTTCTTTAGGTATGTGAAGAGAAAGAAGATAGTTAAGAACAATGTTGGGCCCTTGAGGAATGAATTGGGTGAAATTATTATGGGAAACAGAGAAACGGCAGAAGAATTTAATGAGTACTTTAGATCTGTTTTCACTAAGGAAGACACAAGCGATCTCCCAGGTATATGGATGGGCCAAGGACATAGGGTAACAGAGGAAATGAAACAGATTGACATTCGGAAGGAAACGGTGATGAGAAGACTGATGGGACTGAAGGCTGACAAATCCCCAGGTCCAGATGGTCTGCACCCTAGGGTACTAAAGGAGGTGGCCCTGGAAATTGTGGATGCATTGGTAATCATTTTCCAATGTTCCTTAGATTCAGGATCAGTTCCTGAGGATTGGAGAATGGCTAATGTTATCCCACTTTTTAAAAAAGGAGGGAGGGAGAAAACAGAGAACTATCAACCTGTCAGCCTGAAATCGGTGGTGTGAAAGATGCTAGAGTCCATTATTAAGGATGAAATAGTAGCATATCTAGATAGCAGTGATAGGATTGGGCCGAGCCAGCATGGATTTACCAAGGGTAAATCATGCTTGACTAATCTGTTGGGAGTTTTTCGAGGATGTAACCAGGAAGTTAGACGGGGGAGATCCAGTGGATGTAGTGTACCTCAATTTTCAGAAGGCATTTGATAAGGTCCCACATAGAAGATTGGTGGGTAAAATCAAAGCTCAGGGCATCGGGGGGGAAGGCATTGACATGGATAGAAAACTGGTTGGCAGATAGAAAGCAAAGGGTAGCGGTGAATGGGTGTTTCTCGGAATGGCAGGTGGTGACTAGTGGGGTGCCACAGGGCTCGGTATTCGGACCACTGCTGTTTACCATTTACATTAACGATTTGGATGAAGGCATTGAGAATAACATCAGCAAATTTGCTGATGATACTAAGCTGGGTGGCAGTGTGACGTGATGAGGATGTTAGGAGAATTCAGGGTGACTTGGATAGGCTGGGTGAGTGGGCAGATACTTGGCAGATGGCGTTTAATGTGAATAAGTGTGAGGTTATCCACTTTGGGAGTAAGAACAGGAAGGCAGATTATTATCCGAATGGTGTAGAGTTGGGTAAGGGAGAAATACAAAGAGATCTAGGAGTCCTTGTTCATCAGTCACTGAAGGTGAATGAACAAGTACAGCAGGCAGTGAAGAAGGCTAATGGAATGTTGGCCTTTATTACAAAGGGAATTGAGTACAAGAGCAAGGAAATCCTCTTGCATTTGTACAGAGCCCTGGTGAGACCACACCTGGAGTATTGTGTACAGTTTTGGTCTCCAGGGTTAAGGAAGGACATCCTGGCTGTAGAGGAAGTGCAGCGTAGATTCACGAGGTTAATTCCTGGGATGTCTGGACTGTCTTAGGCAGAGAGGTTAGAGAGACTGGGCTTGTACACGCTGGAATTAAGGAGATTGAGAGGGGATCTGATTGAAACATATAAAATTATTAAGGGATTGAACAAGATAGAGGCAGGAAATATGTTCCAGATGCTGGGAGAGTCCAGTACCAGAGGGCATGGTTTGAGAATAAGGGGTAGGTCATTTAGGACAGAGTTAAGGAGTTGTGAGGGTCTGGAATGCACTGCCTTGGAAGATAGTGGAGGCCAATTCTCTGGATGCTTTCAAGAAGGAGCTAGATAGGTATCTTAAGGATAGGGGAATCAAGGGATAGGGGGACAAGGCAGGAACTGGGTATTGATAGTAATTGATCAGCCATGATCTCAAAATGGTGGTGCAGGCTCGAAGGGCCGAATGGTCTACTTCTGCACCTATTGTCTATTGTCTATAATGCATGCACTCGAGGTTTTTGAGACCATCCCGAATTCTCCATGGGTTCCCAAAAATCAGCGAGGACCTTGCAGTTTTTCCCTCCTTTGAGACTCATAGTTATTCCTCACGTGCCGTCTAACAACCCCCACCTGGGCTTACAAGTGTCACCTCACATTCTAGCACACTCACAGTGCCAGGCACAACAACCAGAATCAGGTTTGTTATCGCTGGCTCCACCACAGGAGTTGTTACGGTTTACACCCATCCGCGCCAGCGTCCGTCCGGGGCTTTAGATGCTCCACTATAACGGCTAAGTGGCACAGTCCCGTTAAAGATTCAGGACCGCTCCGCTAATTGGCGGCCATGTTTCGGCTCCAAGACTTGGATATTTAAAGAGCTTCTCAGCAGAGGCTCGGTGCTCCGTCGCCAGCTCGACTTCGGTCCAGTCAGCGACTGCGTTCTATCTCATCAGGATTCTCGTCTAGCGTCTAGTCAAGAACCCTGTTCTCGTCTCAGTCTCAAAATCGTGCCTCAAATTTAGTCTCAGATACTCCAGCACTTGGATCCTTGCTTAAGCCTCTCATCACAGCAGCGCTGTTCAATACATAAAATATACCATAAATTACAACCACAGATATATATATATAAAAAGCAAGCAGTGCAAAAATAGCGAGGTAGAGTTCATTGTCTGTTCCGAAATCTGGTGGTGGAGGGGAAGAAGCCTTTCCTAAAACACTGAGTATGCATCATTGGGCTCCTGTACCTCCCCTCTGACAGAAGTAACGAGAAGAGGAACAGACAGGGTACTGAAGACACAACAAACAACAGCAAAACAAGTCCCTTTACCCCTCCATTCAAGCATACACCTGACTGCCTCACCGTCTAGTATGTGGTGTGGGGGCTACTGCACAGGATTGAAGTGAGCCGCAGAGAGTTGTAAACTCAGTCAGCTCCATCACGGGCACCGGCCTCCGTCGTATCCAGGACATCTTCAAGGAGCGGTGCCTCAGAATGGTGGCGTCCATCATTAAGGACCCCCATCACCCAAGACATGCCCTCTTCTCATCGTTACCATCAGGAAGGAGGTACAGAAGCCTGAAGTCACACACTCAATGATTCAGGAATAGTTTCTTCCCCTCTGCCATCCGATTTCTAAATGGACACTGAACCCATGAACACTACTTTTCTATTTCTATTTTTGCACTACTTATTTACTATCTTCTTCTTCTCTTCTTCTTCGGTTGTCTATCGAAATCCGATGACGACGTCCACTCCTTTAACGGTGAGATCTTTGATGACTCTACAGTCCTATCCTGGACCCACAAGCTCTATTGCAGGTGGGACATGTATATGTGGTAGTGTAGTGATGGCGACCATGGCTGCATTTCTCCTGGATCTCTTCTCGTTGTTCTTTCGATCTCCAGCGTACAAACCCCGTCCCTACACAGCTATACAGACAGACACACACACATATATATACACTTTCTATAATACACAGCTTTTTTTCTCTATTGTTATGTACTGCGTTGTATTGCTGATGCAAAGTCAGCAAGTTTCACAACATCTGCCGGTGATATTAAACCCAATTTGGATTCTGATTCCGATATACTCGAATCTCTGCCTCCGTCCACGCACAGAACCTGAAACAGAATGGATTCAAGAGATGGCAGAGGCAGTAATCTGGAGCAAAAAAAAATCAAACTGCTGGGGGAACTCGGCGGGTCAAGTAACCAAACTGGAAGTGCCGATCGTTCAAGATTCAAAAATAGTTATTGTCGTCCTTCCGCACACGGGTGTAAAGGGGAACCAAATGTTTGTTACTCCGGATCCAATGTGGCATGGAAAAATAACCCAATAAACATAAAAACACAGTAAATATAAAAGGGTAAAAAGGGACTTCTCTATATATATATATATATATATATATATATATATAGACTTCTCCCCTCATTCTCCTACACTCTATATATATGATAAACCTGCTTCTGATATGAGTCACTAATGTGGACTGAGAGTGGGAAGGGGGCAGGGTGAGGGGAATCATGGTTGGGAAAAGGGGAAGGGAGAGGGGGGAAGCACCAGAGAGACATTTTGTAATGACCAATAAACCAAATGGCCTTGCCTGGTGTCTCAGGGCTGGGCGTGTCTACGTCCTGTATGGGCGTCCATACTGTAAAGGGCCGTGCTTACCACCATGCAGCAGGATGCCGGGGAGACTAGTACCCATGATGGAGCCGACTGATTTTACAACTGTCTGCAGCTTACTTCGATCCTGTACAGTCGCCGCCACCTCCTCCCCCATACCAGACGGTGATGCAGCCAGTTTGAATGCTCTCCACGGCACACCTGTAGAAACTTGTGAGTGTCTTTGGTGACGTAGTCGGCAATTTCTCCCCTTGACTGCGTAGGTTTCGCTCGGGTGCTCTGATTTCCTCCCACATTCCAAAGGGAACGGGTTAGGGTTAGTAAGTTGTGGGCCTGTTAGGTTGACACCAGAAGCCAGGCGACTGCCTCGCTGATCTGGCTCGATGCCAGCGAAGCTCTTCACTTTTCAAAGTTTCAATGCACATGTGACAAATAAAGCTAATCATTATTTACATTTTATTTATTTAGAGACACAGCACATTAACAGGCCCTTTCCGGCCCAACGAGCCCACGCCATCCAGTCACACCCATGTGACCAATTAACCCTCCAGCCCGCTCATCTTCAGCATGTGGGAGGAAAGCAGGGGGCACGCAGAGAAATCCCGCTTAGTCGTACGATAGTGGCAGGAATTGAACACAGGGCGCCGGGGATGTACCAGCGTCCCAATCGACAACCAGCAGGATTGCTTTTTCAGATTACCCTGCTACCTTCAAAGTTCAAAGTAAATTTTACTATCACAGTATATCACCACATACAACCCTAGGTTCTTTTCCCTGCGGGCATCCTCGGCAAATCTACAGAATAGTAACTGTAAACAAGATCAGTGAAAGGTCAACCAGGGTGCAGAAGACGACAAACTGTGCAAATGCAAAATATAAATAAATGGCAATAATCAGAATCAGGTTTATTATCACCGGCATGTGAATGAAATTTGTTAACTTAGCAGCAACAGTTCAATGCAATACATAATAAAGAAGAATAAAATCAAAATAAAATAATAATAATAAAAATATTAAATAAATAATTATTACAGTATACATATATTGAATAGATTAAAAACCATGCAAAAAACAGAAATAATATAAGACTATAAGATATAGGAGCAGAAGTACACCATTCGGCCCATTGAGTCTGCCCTGCCAGTCATTCATGGCTAATCCAATTCTTCCAGTCATCCCCACTCCCCTGTCTTTTCCCCATACCCTTTGATGCCCTGGCTAATCAAGAACCTATCTATCTCTGCCTTAATGTACCCAATGACTTGGCCTCCACAGCCACCCGTGGCAATGAATTCCACAGATTTACCACCCTCTGACTGAAGTAATTTCTCCACATCTCTGTTCTAAATGGACGTCCTTCAGTCCTGAAGTCGTGCCCTCTTGTCCTAGATATATTAACATATATTTAAAAAGTGAGGTAGTGTCCAAGGGTTCAATGTCCATTTAGGAATCGGATGGCAGAGGGGAAGAAGCTGTTCCTGAATTGCTGAGTGTGTGTCTTCAGGCTCCTGTACCTCCTCCCTGATGGCAGAGGGGAAGAAGCTGTTCCTGAATCGCTGAGTGTGTGCCTTCAGGCTCCTGTACCTCCTCCCTTACGGCAGAGGGGAAGAAGCTGTTCCTGAATTGCTGAGTGTGTGTCTTCAGGCTCCTGTACCTCCTCCCTTATGGCAGAGGGGAAGAAGCTGTTCCTGAATTGCTGAGTGTGTACCTTCAGGCTTCTGTATCTCCTCCCTGATGGTAACAATGAGAAAAGGGCATGCCCTGGATGCTGTAAGTTCTTAATAGTGGACACTACCTTTCTGAGACACCGCTCCTTGAAAACGTCCTGGGTCCTAGTACCCAAGATGGATAACGAGAACAAGAGATAATGAGATAAAGAGGCCTTAAGGTGAGATCATTTGTTGTGGAAAGATTTCAAGAGATGAAATCAAGAGATGAGCGTTGTTATCTTCTTTCATTGAGGGGTAGTAGCTGTTCCTGAACCTGGTGGTGCGAGTCCTGAGGCTCTTGTACCTTCTACCTGATGGTTGAGGGGTAGTAGCTGTTCTTGAACCTGGTGGTGCGAGTCCTGAGGCTCTTGTACCTTCTACCTGATGGTTGAGGGGTAGTAGCTGTTCTTGAACCTGGTGGTGCGAGTCCTGAGGCTCCTGTACCTTCTACCTGATGGCAGCAGCGAGAAGACAGCACTGCCTGGGGGGTGGGGATCTCTGATGATGGACACTGCTTTCCTAAGACAGCATTTCATGTAGATGTGCTCAGTGGTTGGGAGGGCTTTACCCGTGATGGACTGGGCCGAATCCACTACATTCTGTGGGATTTTCCGTTCAAGGGCACTGGTGATCCCATGCCAGGCTGTGATGCAGCCAGTTTATACACTCTGCATCAAAATTTGTCAAAGTTTTTGATGAAATTGAGGAAGAACAGGCACTGTCGTGCTTTCTTTGCAATTACGTTTATATGATGGGTCTAGGACAGGCCCCTCTGACATAGGGACACCCAGGAATTTAAAGTTACTATCCCTTGAAATCAGTCCGGAATATCGTTTTTCATTTTTCCACGGCACTCATGCAGACACGGGCCGCTGGAGCAAATGATTGTTATTCAGCATCTGCTATTTGTGTAATTTATTCAGGTGCGGGACCTGGGACCAATCTCCCCGTCTGCTAACGATCCAATCAAGTGTATTTAACAATGTGCCGGAGACTAATCTAGGGCTGCATCTCTGGAACATAATCACAAGTCACGATCTGATTTCACTGTTTGGGTGGATCAAAAAGAGCTCTGATAAAAGATATTGTGAAATGTTCATTTCAAAGTCACGGGCGGGCAAAACAGAAAGAGACTCCCCTGCGTACACGCATCTGGGTGGAATCGCTCAAGTGCGTGGGGAGGGACAATGGCAGTGGGGCTGTTTCGTCCCACTCCCATCAGGGAGGGGGTTACGTAGCGTCCGCGCCGGGACCACCAGACTCAGAAATAGGTACGGTACCTTCCCCAAACAGTAAGGCTGACCAACACCCCCACCCCCGACCACCACTACTTTACCATTTCCTGTCCGAGTCTTCTAATACACAGGCACTTCTGTACCCAGTATCACTTCATGTACAATACAATCTATGTCTTATGCATTTGTATTTATTGTGCTTTTTTCTGTGCTGCATCATATCCAGAGTAACATAATTTTGCTTCTCCTTTGCACTTGTGTGCAGGAAATGACATTAAACAATCTCAAAGTGGAAAGATGGCCTTTATTTCTTTATTGATATATTTACGGATTGATTGAGACACAGCGCGGAATCCGGCCTTCGAGCCACGGCGCCCAGCAATCCCCCGCCTGACCACCACGGGACGGTTTACAATGACCAACCGGTATGTCTCCGGACTGTGGGAGGAAACAATGTGTTCACCGGGAGACTACGGGCAGCAGTGGGTACTGTTGCGCTGACCACCGCTACCTGTGGGGGCAAACCCTCCCATGATGGCATAATTCTCCTCTCCTGATTTCTGCGCAATAGTAATAACCTTGGCTGATCGTGACCACGGCACCGTTAAACCCCCTAGGTCTCCATCAGACACAGCGTCTTCCCAATACGCACCAGATGAATGGGTGTACTTTGCTGCCTCGCGGGTCCCTATTTGTTTAATATGGGAAAACAAATGTATTCGTTCACACAGAGGCAACAGCCGGTTATCTCCTGGGACACTTCAAATCGCCCGAGGGATTTGAAGTGAATTCCAGAGATTTTTAATTCCCTCCTCCACTCCCCTATAAAATTGGCCTTTGTTTTTCAATCTGATTTTCCGGCAGGGCAGAGTGTGGACCTTGAGATAACAACTCTTATTGGTAAAGCATTAGGGCTCACGGAATTACTGAAGAAAATGTGACAGTGAACCATGCGAGGAGATAGCAGATCAGCTCCGCCAAAAAGGGAACGTTTCCAAGGGCTGTCGCGAACGAGAGGGAATATGCAGATGCTGGAAATCCAAAGCAATGCACGCAGAATGCTGGAGGGTCTCAGCAGGCCCGGCAGCGTCTATGGAGAAGACTATACAGTCCATGTTTCAGGCCGAGACCCTTCATCAGGATTGGGCTATTTAGGGCACAGAGCTCTTCAGCTAATTTTTTTTAATGACCTAGACGGGATGGGTTAGTAAACTTGCTGATGACACAAAGGTCGTGGGTGTTGTGGATAGTGTGGAGGGCTGTCAGAGGTTACAGCGGGACATCCATAGGATGCAAAAACTGGGCTGAGATTGGCAGGTGCAGTTCAACCCTGGTAAGTGTGAGGTGGTTTACTCTGGTAGGTCAAACATGATGGCAGAATATATTATTAATGGTAAGACACTTGGCAGTGTGGAGGACCAGAGGGATCTTGGGGTCCGAGTCCATAGGACACTCAAAGCAGCTGTGCAGGTTAACTCTGTGGTTAAGAAAGCATACGGTGCATTGGCATTCATCAACCGTGGAATTGAATTTAGGAGCCGAGAGGTAATGTTGCAGCTATATAGGACCCTGGTCAGACCCCACTTGGAGTACTGTGCTCAGTTCTGGTCGCCACACTACAGGAAGGATGTGGAAACCATAGAAAGGGTGCAGAGGAGATTTACAAGGATGTTGCCTGGATTGGGGAGCATGCCTTATGAGAATAGGTTGAGTGAACTCAGCCTTTTCTCCCTGGAGCAACGGAGGATGAGAGGTGACCTGATGGAGGTGTATAAGATGATGAGAGGCATTGATCATGTGGATAGTCAGAGGCTTTTTCCCAGGGCTGGAATGGTTGCCACAAGAGGACACAGGTTTAAGGTGCTGGGGAGTAGGTACAGAGGAGATGTTCCACCCACTGAGTGAAGAAGTTTCCCCTCATGTTCCCCTTAAACTTTTCACCTTTCACCCTTAACCCATGACCTCTGGTTACAGTTCCACCCAACCTCAGTGGAAAAAAAGCCTGCTCGCGTTTACCCTATCTATGCCCCTCGTCAAATACCTCTATCAAATCTCCCCACAACCTTCTACATTCCGAGGAATAAAGTCCTAATCTACTCAAACTTTCAGTAAAACTCACGTCCTCCAGATCTGGCAACATCCCTGAAAATTTGCTCTGCACTGGTTCAAGCTGACATCTTATTTACATCTTGGGTAGGAAAATGAAGAGATACAATAGAAATTAGAAACATAGAAACCCTACAGCACAATACAGGCCCTTCAGCCCACAAAGTTGTGCCTTACCTTAGAAATTACTAGGGTTACCCATAGTCCTCTATTTTTCTAAGCTCCATTTATCTATCCAAAAGTTTCTTAAAAGACTCCATCGTATCCGCCTCCACCACCGTCGCCGGAAGCCCATTCCACGCACTCACCACTCTCTGAGTGAAAAACTTACCTCTGTACCTACTTCCAAGCACCTTAAAACTGCCCTCTCATTCCCAGGGCTGAAATGGTTGCCACAAGGGGAGATGTCAGGGGTAAGTTTTTTTACTCAGAGAGTGCATGGAATGAGCTGATGGCGAAGGTGGTGGAGGCGGATACGATAGGGTTTTTTTAAGAGAATCCTGGATAGGTACACGGAGGTTAGAAAAATAGAGGGCTATTGGTAACTTGAGGTAATTTCTAAAGAGAGCACATGTTCAGCAGTGTGGGCTGAAGGGCCTGTATTTTGCTGTAGGTTTTCTATGTTTCTAAATGAATCCCAGAATTTACCTCACAGGAACACCTGAGTCGGTGGGTGAAGAAACAGCTGGGAGGGCTACTCGGGCCAGAGGTATACTCAAGCCACATCGGCAAGGAGCGCTGCCACAAGAAAGCAGCGTCCATCATCGAGGACCCCCATCGTCCAGCCCGTCATAGACACAGGCAAGTCTGCCGATGCTGGAGATCTGCAGCAACAAACTCAAAATGCTGGCGAGGCTCAGCAGGGTTAGGGAGCGCCCATGGGAACGAAGGAACAGTCAATGTTTCGGGACGAGACGCTTCTTCAGGACCACCCAGGCCATGCTCTCTTCTCGAGCAGTTATCAGGCTCCTGAACCACAGTGGGTAACTTCACTCACCTTACCACTGCACTGGTTCCTACCGACTCACTTTCAAAGACTCCACTGCTCATGTTCTCAGTAGTATTTATTTTTTATGTGCACAATTTGTCGTCTTTTGCACATTTGCGCATAGTTTTTGATTGATTCTAGTGTTGTGCTGTAAATGTTGGCAGAAAGTTAATCTCAGGGTAGTATTTGGTGACATTTACATTCAGGGGGCACTTTATTAGGTACAGGCATGGTCTTCTGCAGCTGTAGCTCATCCACTGCAAGGTTCAACGTGTTGTGTTCAGAGATGCACTTCTGCACAGCACTGTTGTAACGGGTGGTTATTCGAGTTACTGTCACCTTCCCGTCAGCTTGAACCAGTCCGGCCGTTCTCCTCCAACCTCTCTCATTAACAAGGCGTTTTCATCCTCAGAACTGCCTCTCACTGGATGCGTTTTTTTTGCTTTTCGCACCATTTTCTGTAAACTCTGAGACCGTTGTGAGTGAAGATCCCCGAAGATCAGCAGTTTCTGAGATAGTCAAACCACCCGTTTGGCACCGATAATCATTTCACGGTCAAACTCATTTTTATTGTATTTCTTCCCCCATTTGGTCTGAGCAACAACTGAACCTCTTGACCACGTCGGCGTGCTTTGACGCATTGAGCTGCTGCCACGTGATTGGCCGATTAGATCTTTGCATTAGCGAGCGTATTTACCTAATAAAGTGGCCACTGGGAGCCCATAACTTGATCATATTTAACTTTGAGATGAGCGACAGACCAGAATTGAAGAGGCAGAAATACCTCGGGGAGGTTGACAAGTATGGAGAGGGGAGAGGCCTCGGATGGATTTGTAAACTCGGACGAGAACTTTATATTTGGAATGCTGAAATGTTAGTAAAGTGGAGATCGGGAACCTCCAAGAGGATCACAACCTTGTCGTAGGGTTTGGAGGCTTCTGAACTCCCTGCCACATCACATTCAAAGTGTCACCAGTTAATCGGTACCATACCTTACAATATCTAATTTATGCTCTTTGTTTACTTACATGTAATTCAGTTGTAGATTTAAATCTTACTTTCCTAAATTAATGTGTGCGTTATGTATACCATTGTGCTTTACACCCTGGTCCTGAGAAACATTGTCTCATTTGATGGTATGCATGTATATAGTTAAATGACAACAGACTTGACCTGAATGAACTTGAACTTGAAATTACTTGCGGTATATTGAGAAAGATAATGATAATTATCAATTCTGAACTTTCTTTCAGAGAGTTTTTAATTCTCTCAAACCCCACCCCCCCTCCGGAGTTCCAGCTCATCCCAGTCACTCTAGTCTCTTACCAGGCCAGTTCACACAATCTCTCGGAGGGCACTAGCTCCCTCTAGAGGTGGGGCAAGATCAGATAAAGGGAAGCAAGTCGCATGCATCTCTGAACCACTTCGCAGGGTCTCCACACAGAGGGAGTTGTGACTCTCAGGAAGGGACAGGAGATAGAGCACAAGAGATAGAGCGCAGACGCTTGGAAATCCAGAGCAATGCGCCCAAAATGCTGGGGGGAGCTCGGCAGGCCAGGCAGGGGGATGAACAGTCGACGCTCCAGGCCAAGACCCTAGGACTGGAGAGGACGGGGGAAGAGAGGTCAGAATAGGGAGGAAGGGGGAAGGGAAGGAGTGCAAGTTGGCAGGTGGTAGATGACACGAGGTGAGGGGGAGCCAGAATGGGGGATGGAAAAAGAGGGAAGAAGGACTTGCAAGATCTTATGGCTAATATTTCGAAGAACAACCCTGAATCGTTGCCAAGTACCCATCAACCAAACTGGCGTGATAGATGCTCTGCTGCCAAGCATCGGTGGATGCTCACAGAACAGCAACTGGCTGCCATGCTTCTAAGAATGCGACATTGCTAACCTCCAATGAAAGAAATGCGTGGTCTTTTAACTTTCTCCACCCCACCACCTCGCTGTGCTGATTTCGAACAACAGCCCAACCAATGTGCAAAAGCCAAAATAAAATCCACGCCGCACAGACAGAAATGTGAAACCAGGGGTCTGTGGTGCATCTAGGGTGCTCACAGATACAGTGCATTGTATTGATATGCAACTCTGAAATGTGGCTATCTGGAGAAGACAATTTTCAGAGTTGTATACGGCTACATGTTTGACTACCTTTGAAAACCTTTGTAGATCTTCTGTCGCTAAATGGGGCAACCTACGCATGATTTAAAGGTCAGGTGAAGCGTTGAAGCGTTCTCTATCTGCTTTGTATATAGGAGCAGTGAGGTGCATTTAGTATGGTAGCTAGTCCATAATTGGGAGGTGTGGTAAAAGCGAAGGGAATAAATTACATATCAGACTAGAAGACCACAAGATATAGGAGCTTAGGCTATTTGACCCATCAAGTCTACTCTGCCATTTCATCATGGTTGATCCATTTTGCCTCTCAGCCCATATCTCCTGCCTTCTCCTCGTATCCATGAATCATCAAGAATCTATCAACCTTTGATAAAGACTTGGCCTCCACAGCCGCCTATGGCAAAGAATTCCACAGATTCACCTCTCTCTGGCTAAAGAAATTCCTCCTCATCTCCGTTCTAAAAGGTCGCCCTGAGGTCACGTCCTCTGGTGCTAGACTCTCCCATCACAGGAAAACATCTTCACATCCACTCTATCAAGGACCTTAATCATTCAAAATGTTTCAATGAGGTCACCCCTCATTCTTCTGGATTCAAGTGAATACAGGCCTGGTGCCATCAAACACTCTTCATATCACAAGCTGTTCAATCCTGGAACCTCCTCTGAACCCTCTCCAGTTTCAGCACATCCTTTCTTAAAGGGGCCCAAAACTGCTCACAGTACTCAAAGTGAAGCCTCACTGGTACCTTATAAAGTTTCAACATTACATCCTTGCTTTTACATTCGAGTCGTCTTGAAATGAATGCGAAATAATAAATTTGCCTTCCTCACCACAGACTCAACCTGCAAGTTAACCTTTAGGGAACTCTGCACGAGGACTCCCAAGTCCCTTTACACCTCAGATTTTTAAAGTTTTCTCCCGATATAGAAAATAGTCTACCCTTTTATTTCTTCTACCAAATGGCATGACCATACACTTCCTGACACTGTATTCCATCTGCCATTTCTTTGCCCATTCTCCTAATCTATTTATGTCCTTCTGAAGCCTGTCTACTTCCTCAAAACTACCTGCCCCTCCACCTATCTTCAACAAAGCCATCAATTCCATCACCCAAATCACTGACATATAACGTAAGAAGAATTGGTCCTAACACCAACCCCTGTGAAACACCACTAGTGTATTCTTGCTTATTTTGTGACTGTTTGTGTCTCAGGATCTATGGAGATCATATCTTTAGCTGACCACTTAAAATCGCTAGAAGATTGTACGTTTGTTAATCGCTAATGAAGGGTCAAAATAAGGAATTTGACTCATTTCACTGGAGCTGAGGGTGCGTCATGCAGGTATAACAGCCCCGAGGCTGCCGCTGGCTTGCGGCAATTGTTTTGTTATGAGTTTGGGTTAGTTTTCACCTCCGGAGGCTGGCTGGGGCAGAACGGGTTAGCGTAATGCTTTGCTGCTGAAAGATCGGCGTTCAAATCCTGCCGCTGGAGCTTGTTGGAGTTTGTTAATGCGGGTTTCCGCCGGGTGCTCCAGTTTCCTCCCGCTTGGCAAAGATATACAGGTTAGGGTTAGTAAGTCGTGGGCACGCTAAATTGGCGCCAGACGCGTGGCGACACTTGTGGGTTGTCCTCGGACTGCGTTGGTCCTCGTCTGTACAGACAACGCATTTGACTGTATGTTACGATGTACATGTGACAAATGAAGCTCATCTATCTTTAATAAAAAGGGGAAAAACACAAGATATGGAAGATGGCATGTGTTGACTCACTGCAAGCTACTCCTTCTAGATCTACTCACTTCTTCTATCTAAAATATAAATTCTCTGTCTCTGAGAAGCTGTTACACTGCATTGTTTCATCCTGTTCTGCCTTAACGTACTGTGCGATGATTTGATCTGTATGAACAGTATACAAGACAAGCTTTTCACTGTATCTCGGTACATGCGACAATTATAAACCAATTCCAACACCAAGCTTACAAGCAATCCTTCTGACTGGCCTTACGCCTTCTGGAGTTGTTCTGCCACGTGTGCCAGGCTCGGTGGGCAAAGCAACCAGACGGAAGGGATTTGCAAACTGGTTATGGAAGCACCAATGCCCGAGGATGGGAAAAGCCGACAAGAAGTAGCGGACACAGCCCAAACCATTAAAGGAAAATCCATCCCCGCCATGGAGCACATCTACATGGAGCGCTGTTGGGAGAAAGCAGCATCCATCATCGAGGACCACGCTCCCTTCTCGCTGCTGCTATCAGGAAGGAGTTACAGGAGCCACAGGTCCCACGCCACCAGGTCACCCCTCAACCAACAGACTCCTGAACGAGTGACTGTGGATTTAGGACAGTGTCGGGACAGCCGCCATCTAGGCCGTGCTCTCAAGGACTCTACAACTCATGTTCTCAGTATTAATTATTTATTATAATTTTGTATTTGCAGATTTTTCCTTCTTACGCACATTGGTTGTTTGTCAGTCTCTGTGTGTAGCTTGTCATTGATTCTATTGTAACTCTTTGTTTTACTGTGAATGCCCGCAACAAAACGATGGCAGAGTATAGTATTAATGGTAAGACACTTGGCAGTGTGGAGGACCAGAGGGATCTTGGGGTCCGAATCCATAGGACACTCAAAGCAGCTACACAGGTTGACTCAGTGGTTAAGAAGGTGTACGGTGTATTGGCCTTCATCAACCGTGGGATTGAGTTTAGGAAACGAGAGGTAATGTTACAGCTATATAGGACCCTGGTCAGACCCCACTTGGGAGGACTGTGCTCAGTTCCGGTCACCTCACTGCAGGAAGGATGTGGAAGCCATAGAAAGGGTGCAGCGGAGATTTACAAGGATGTTGCCTGGATTGGGGAGCATGCCTTATGAGAATAGATTGAGTGAACTTGGACTTTTCTCCTTGGAGTGACGGAGGATGAGAGGTGACCTGATAGAGGGGTATAAGATGATGAGAGGCATTGATCGTGTGGATAGTCAGAGGCTTTTTCCCAGGGCTGAAATGCCACAAGAGGACACAGGTTTAAGATGCTGGGGAATAGGTACAGAGGAGATGTCGGGGGTAAGTTTTTTACTCCAGAGAGTGGTGAGTGCGTGGAATGGGCTGCCGGCGACGGTGGTGGAGGCGGATACGATAGGGTCTTTTAAGAGACTCCTGAATAGGTACATGGGGCTCAGAAAAATAGAGGACTATGGGTATCCCTGGGTAATTTCTAAGGTAAGGACATGTTCGGCACAGCTTTGTGGGCTGAAGGGCCTATGTTTTCTATGTTTCTATAATGAATCTCAGGGGGGCTGTACTTGGATAGTAAAACTTACCTTGGGCTGTGCCCCTGAGGCTACAGCAAACCATGATGCTTGAGATTTTGAGAGTGCACTTTAGCAGTTTAAAGCTCAGCGTTGGTTTATGATCAAATTATATGCACATGGCACTACCTTGAGATACATCTCCTTACAGGCAGTGGAACCCCGAAAAAGACCGTCAAACGCCCAATATGTAGAGAGGGTGGAAAAAAAAGACCAAGTCTCACCAGCAATAAAAGTAAGCACTCAGAACTGAAGTGTTATTGAAGTCACGAGGCCAGGCATTGCTGCAGCTGGAGCAGGCCGCAGCCTCAATTCAGCTCAGAGCCAGAAAAAGTCAGGGAGCAGTGAGCATACCCAAGCCAAACCAGCCTCCCTTGCCTGCGGCCCCGACGCCCTGACCTTTCCAAAGTGGTCCAGTGCTTAAATCACACAGCTCAGGCTTTTCAATTGTGCCCCTTTATTTCTGAATGCTTTTGAAAGCAGCACAACCCTGCACTGTCCTAAATCCACACTCCTGCCAGACAGAAGGGCACGGAGCTCTCATCAAGAAATGCTACTTAAACAGGCTCCTGTGACTTGGTTTTCAGGACAAAAGTTCCCTTGTCAAACAAACCTAGAACCCAAAAGCTGCCTTTCCATCTTCCGATGTGATAAATGCCTTTCACTTCAAAAGTACTTTGAAGGCTTTGGGATGTCCCAAGTTGTGCAAAGCACCGTGAAAGGGCAAGCTTTGCTTTCACAGCTGCCCACTGTTGTCAGTCAGGAGAGAGGAAGAGAGGGGGAGAGGGAGGAGGGGGAGAGAGTCAGAGGAGAGGGAGGAGGGAGGACAGAGGAAGAAAAGGGAGGAGAGAAAGGGGAAAGAGGATGAGGAGAGAGAGGGGAACAAGAAGGCATAGCAGCATCTCCACTTCCTAAGAAGACTGAGGCAAGCGAGGCTCCCCACACCCCCCGCCCCGGCAATCTTAACTGTGTTTTACAGGAGCACCGTTGAGAACGTCCTGACAAGTTGCATCTCCATCTGGTCCGGGAGGAGCCGAGCATCGGACCGGAAGTCCCTATGAAGGACTGTGAGAACGGCCGAGAGGATCACAGGGGTCTCCCTACCGTCCATCGGGGACGTTTATCAGGAGCGCTGCGTACGCGGGGCCCTTAGTATTATCCAGGATCCCACCCGTTCATCCAGCATCCTCTCTGACTTTCTACCATCGGGCAGGAGACTCCGATGCATAAAGACAGGAACGGTCAGGGTGGGAAACATCCCTCAGGCCGTCAGGCTTCTGAACTCCCTGACGCATCGCATTCGAAGTGTCACCGTTAATCTGTTCCATACCTGACAATATTTAACATTAATGCACTTTAGTTTGTTATTTGTGTGTGATTCATCTGTAGATTTTATCCGTACTTTCATAAATTATCATGTGTTATGTGTAATACTATGCTTTACAGCCTGGTTCAAAGAAACACTGTCTCATTTCCATATACATTATTATATATACTTATTTATATACATATAAATTGTGTACAGTTAAATGACAATAAACCACTTGACAACTTGAGAGAGCGAGGGGATGGAGGGAAGGAGAGGGGGAGGGAGGGAAGGAGAGAGAGTGAGAGAGAGAAAGGGAGGGCAGAGGAGAAAGGGGAGAGTGAGGGAAGGAGAGGGGGTAGGGAGGGAAAGGGAGAGGGGAGAGGAGAAGAGGGGGGAGAGAGAGAGAGAATGAATGAGAGAATTGCCATGTGCAATTATATATAAGGATGGTTGACCAGTGAAAATGGTTAACAGTCCTGCGATTTTCTGAGTTAGTACATTACGAATTGTCTCTATGCTGCATGACGTTTATGGTTGAAGCCAAACTCTAAGCCCTTCCACAGCTCACAAGAGGACGGGGTTTAACTCAGCTGGTCAAGGGGAAGAGCTTGCCTTCAGTAAAAGCAAAGGCGTGGTTCACTGAGCCACCTCTCTTTCCAGGCAAGCCTTGCTCTGTTCTAGCGTTAGCTTGATCCTCGGCATTTGATCCTTCTGAGGCCCTGATTCCTTCATCTGTTTACTGCATCGTCATGTGGTTCCTGCCCTTTACCCTACAGGCGTAATTACAATGGCCAAATGAGGCGAGAAGAGCACTGAACTTTACAACCTTAATTCCCTGCTGTAAAAGAAATCGGTAAATTGGTTTATTATTGTCACTTGTACCAAGGTACAGTGAAGAAAGTGTCATGCATACCAATTATACACTTCAATTCATTATACTGAGGTAGTAAACCAGTGTCGGGGGTGGGGGGGGAGAGATTCGTCTCTACCAGAGGAGGTGTGAGGCGCTCCTTCCCTCCGCTGGCCTGGGGCAAGGTGTAGCACCTGCAAAGCCCCTCCCCTATCAGGGCGGTGGATCGGCGAAGATCACAAGTCCTGGTTTTGCCACCGCTGACGCCTGGCAGACAATCTCTGAAGAGCATCGATGACGGCCCGGGGGGGCTCGCCCATCTTGTAAAGAAACTGCCCGGCAGACGACGACGGCAAACCACTTCTACGGAAAGGGTTGCCAAGGGCGATCACGGCCATGGGACCATGATTGTCCACGCCACACGATACGGCACTTGATGATGTCGTAAGATAAAGACAATAAGAAAGAAGAATAAAGAAAAATAAATTCCCTCCCCCTCCCCTCTCTGGAGACGCCCGGTAAAATTGCCATGTAATGTTGGATCGAGCAGACATCTTTCTCTGAAAGGGTCTCCATATGATGCCTGTTGTGTCTCGTTTTGTCAAACAAAAGACTACTTTTAGCTCTGCCAGCTACGTCTCTCCAGGGTCTTTGTTCACACTAAAACAGTCTCTATGAGAAACATTGTGTCTTAACGACTACCGCCATCACGAAGTGCTTTGAGAGGCTGGTCATGGCCGCACTAACTCCAGCCTTCCAGACGATCCCGGCCCCTTGCAACCTGCCTACCGCCGAAACGGGGCAACGGCAGACGCTCGGTCCCTGCTCCGAAGACCGGCCGTGTGGGAGACACTGGTGAAGTCGCCTGGCCAGAGAAGTGCAGTACATTTTGTAGATGGCGTGCTTCCTGCCATCCCAAAACGTTCACCGTCAACAGGGCATCCGACCATAAGACACAGGAGCAGAATTAGGCCATTCAGCCCATTGAGTCTGTTTGGAAATTCCATACTGGCTGATTTATTATCCCTCTCAGCTCTTCTGCCTCCTCCCTGTAGCCTTTAACACCCCCAACTAATCAACTACCTACAAACCTCCGTTTTAAACATACCCAATGACCTGGCCTTCCGCAGCCATCTGTGGCAGTGAGTTCCACAGATTCACCACCCTCTGGCTAAAGGAACTTCTCATCCATGTGTCCTGTATTTGGAGACTGTGCCCTCTGGTTCCAGTAGACGTCCGATACACGTCCACTCCACCGTTTCTATCAGACCATAAGAATTAGGCCGTTCAGCCAATTGAAACCTGCTCCATTCCACTGCCTCTTCCCCATAAACTATGACGTTCTAACCGATCAAGTACCTATCATCATCTGCTTCATCAAGTGGCCATTATGGCTGAATAAAGACAAGAAAATCTGGAAATTCAAAGCAACAAAATGCGGAGAGCCCCGATAAAGGGTCTCGGCCCAAAACGTCCCCCGTTTACTCTTTTCCACAGATGCTGTCTGGCCCTCTGAGTTCCTCCAGCATCTTTTGTGCGTGCAGCTCGGTTCTACCGACATGCTTAGATCAGTGACCTTTGTAACTGGCCGGCCACGGCAGTGGTTGTAAAAGGGTGCTGGAGTTCTGGTGGCAGCCCCATCAGTTCCCTGACCGTCTCTGTACAAGGAGCTGGCTTTTGTCGGAGACAAAAGGACATAGCTGGGAGATGTCGAACTGAGCGGTGATGGCCCCCCCCGTCTCACCTGTACAGGTCTGGTACTTACACGGTTCAGTTTAACGCAGTGAGGGAGCTGCCCTTGCGCTTTGCTTTTGGGCATTGGGAATGGGCAGGAACAAAAAGACAAAGAGGTATCTCAGGGCAGAAGATAGCTTTGAAAAATTACACACAGTGGCCACGTTGTTGGGTGCCTCCTGTACTAATAAAGTGGCCACCGAGTGTGCGTCTTCTGCTGCTGTAGCCCGTCCACTTCAAGCTTCGACGTGTTGGTGTATTTAGAGACGCTCTTCTGCGTGCCGCTGTTGTAACGCGCGGTTATTTGAGTTAATGTCACCTTGGACCAGTCTGGCCGTTCTCCCCTGACCTCTCTCATTAACAAGGCGTTTTCCCCCACAGAACCACCACTTACCGGATGACTTTTTTGTTTCTCGCACGACTCGCCGTAAACTCTGGAGACTTTTGTGCATGAAAATCTTAAAACATCGGCAGTTTCTGAGATACTCAAACCACTCTATCTGTCACCGACAATCATAACATGGTCAAAGTCTCTTACATCACATTTCTTCCCCCATTCTGACGTCTGGCCTGAACAACAACTGAACCTCCTGACCGTGCCGGCATGCTTTTATGCACTGAGTTGCTGCTGCCACCTGATTGGCTGATTAGATGGTTACATTGAGGATCAAGTGTGCTAGTGTAGCTAATAAAATGGCCGCTGAGTGAAATTTGGTGTTTTGCAGCACTGGTTCAGTGCAATACATAAACAAAATACTAAAAATTACCCCAAGAAATATAAACAGTGTTTAATTAAGTAAGTAGTGGACAAAGAGCAAAAACAGTGCGGTAGTGTTCAAGCAACACAGACAGAGTGCTGGAGGAACTCAGCAGGTCAGGCAGGATCTGAGGAAATGAATGAACAGTCAACGTTTCAATGTTTACTTGTTTCCACAGATGCTGCCCGGCCTGCTGAGATCCTCCAGCGTTTCATACGTGTTGCTTTGGATTTCCAGCGTCTGCAGATCTTCTTGTTTCACCGTCCTTTCAGAAATCAGGTAGCGGAGGGGATGAAGCTGTTCCCCAAAACACTGGGCGTGCGCCTTCAGGCTCCTGTACCTCCTCCCCGATGATCGCAATGAGGAGAGGGTAGGTCCTGGGAGGTGGGGCTTCCTTAAGGATGGATGCCCCGTTCTTGAGGCATCACCTTTTGGAGGTGCCCTCGATGGTGGGGAGGCTAGTGCCAACGATGGAGTTGGCGGAGCTGACAATAATCTGCAGCTTTTCTGATCCTGTCCACATGAGATGGTGATGCAACTAGTTAGAAATTTGCCAGAGAATTTTGGTAGGAATTTCCTAGAGCCTTTGGCCAGCAAGGTGGAAAATGGAATGTTGCGCAGAGAAGAATGAAGTACATTCGCGAGGGCAAATAAACTAAAGAAATATGTGATAAGTCATCAGGTATTAAGTACAGACAGACCAGATTAAAAATTAAATATTAGCTTTATTTGTCACGTACAGTTGAAGTGGCAATATGGGCTAACTTGAATCAACAAAGGTTGCTGGACAGCTGCGGCAGGGCTCAGATACTGTCACCTCTTAGAAAGTGACATAGGCGGTAGCCTTCTCAGCTGGCTTTGGCCATCAGAACATGGAGAAAGCCGCATCCCCAGACGAGCGAGCAGCCTTCGGAAGGGTGAGCCCACAAAAAAGCATCCGGCCCAGACAGGGTGCCTGGCCAAGCCTCGTGCCCACCGGCTGGCCGGCGTGCTCACTGAGATCTTTGCCCTCTCGCTTCGGCTGTCTGATGTACCCACCTGCTTCATGCAGGCTTCACTTATACCGGAGCCTGAGCGTCCCGAGCAGCTGCGTCACTGCCTGGTTCCGGAATTGCACCGTCTCGGATCGCAAGACCCTGCAGCGGATAGTGAGGTCAGCTGAGAAGATCATCGGGGTCTCTCTTCCCGCCATCACGGACATTTACACTACACGCTGCATCCGCAAAACAAACAGCATTATGTAGGACCCCACGCACCCCTCACACAAACTCTTCTCCCTCCTGCCGTCTGGGAAAAGGCACCGGAGCATTCGGGGTCTCACGACCAGACTATGTAACAGTTTCTTCCCCCAAGCTATCAGACTCCTCAATACCCAGAGCCTGGACTGACACCTTACTGCCCTATTGTCCTGTTTATTATTTATTGTAATGCCTGCACTGTTTTGTGCACTTTATGCAGTCCTGGGTAGGTCTGTCGTCTACCCAGACCTACAGCTTCAGACGGATTTCAATCCCCCTCCTATCTGCTGATTCGTCACCACCCTTCAGTTGGCTTACAGCAGCGGCTGTCCGAACTGACAGGAACAAATCCGTAGTTGTTTTTATTCTCTGTGTTGTTTTTTTTTACGTGGTTCAGGCTAGTTTTTGTACTGTTTCATGTAACACCATGGTCCTGAAAAACATTGTCTCATTTTTACTATGTACTGAACCAGGAGTTATGGTCGAAATGACAATGAAAGTGACTTGACTTGAACGTGGTAAACTGCCTCAATGACCATCATCCGGTAGCACTTACATCCACAGTGATGGAGTGCTTTGAGAGGTTGGTGATGAATCATATCAACTCCTGCCTGAGCAGCAACTTAGATCTGCTCCAATTTGCCTGCCATCACAACAGGTCCACAGCAGACGCCATTTCACTGGCTCTTCACCCAATCCTGGAACATCCAGACCGGCAAGGTGCAGACATCAGGATGATCTTTATCGGCTACAGCTCGGCATTCGATACCATCATCCCCTCAAAACCGATCAACAAGAACTTGACCTCGAAACCTCCCTGTACAATTCAGTCTTCGGTTCCTCAGATGCAGACCCCCGTCAGTGCGGACTGGCAACAGCATCTCCTCCACGGCTTCCATCGGCACAAGGCTGTGTGCTTAGCCCCCTGATCTACTCGCTTCACGCTTAATACTGTGTGGCTAAGCCCAGCTCCAACGCCGTGTTCAAGTTCACGGACGACACCACTGCTGTAAGCCAACTGAAGGGTGGTGACGAATCGGCAGATAGGAGGGGGATTGAAATCCGTCTGAATGCTGCCACAACAACAATCTCTCACTCAGTATCAGCAGGACCAAGGAGCTGACCCTTGACTTCAGGAGAAGGAGACCAGAGGCCCATGAGCCAGGCCTCATTGGAGAGGGTTCGTGACCTTAAATGCCTCGGTGTTCCTCTTTCAGAGGATTTGTCCTGGGCCCAGCACGTAAGTGCGATTACGGAGAATGCATGGCAGTGCGTCTACATCCATAGGAGTTTGCAAAGGGCCTGTGCTGTGCTACGATCCAACGTGGGGTACACCGATCAGTGGCAGAAAGTAGCCTGTGGGCCTGCAAGATGTCTCCCTCCTCCACGAAGTCCACAACCTCGCCGTAGGGTTTGGAGGCTTGCTTGCCTCAATGGTCCAGAGAGGGTTGGCTGGAGTCAGGGCTTTGAGCTTCGGCTCTAGGCGGGGTCACCCATGCCAAACAGGTCAAAGGGTAGAGGTCAGACTGAGAGCGTGATCCACCGGGGATTCAGCCACTCCTGGTCGGAGGATCAGAGGTGAAGAGGGTCACCTCAGGGTTAAGGACTCTGACTGTTGTTTGGGAAACAGCAATGAAGAACTCCTTCCATATCTGAGTGTGACTGTATGGCGAGACTGTGACAGGCACCTCCATTGTTGCCCTAAACGCCAGCAGGGTAATGGGCAGAAAGTAGGATCTTTCGCTGCGTACCACGTTATGACCACCGCCCCGATCGATTCTCCATTCACTTCACCGAAACTGCGGCATTCCTGGCAACACGTGGTCGCATCAATACATCGGCGAGGAGTGTCCGGTGCTCCGGGTGCAGCCTCCTGTGTGTCGGTGAGCGGGATCTCCCGGGGGCCGCCCGTTTCAACCCTCCCTCCCTCCCTCCCATCCCCATTCCAGCATGTCAGTCCTCGGCCTCCTCCGCTGCCGCGATGAGGCCACACTCGGGTTGGAGGAGCGACACCTTGTATGGGGTAGCCTCAAGTTTTAATACGGGATGCCCAATGTCTTAATATCATCATAATCGTCAAATATTAATCATACTTAGTGGCTGGGTAATGGCCGGCTTCCATTCACCGTTTCAAGACGAGTTAGTTAATCAGCTCTTCACCAAGATGATGTAACAAGAAAGGTGGGAGCCGAATTCTGAAACCAGACACCAGCTTCCAAACGCTGACCCCCACAGGGGTCGGGTTATTTGCGTTGAATTCTCCTGCCAACACATTCGGGCTGCTGATGCTCAAACTGGCCACCCCCCACCGATATTCTTGAGGAAATGGCACTTGAGTGAGTGTTTATCCGAGGCTCCGGGAATAAATGCAAAGTGTTCAGGGGTGGGAATCTTTGCGAGGGATCACAACACCGCTTAGCAAATTGGAATCGAGTGTGCGCTGATTGCGGTGCGGTTTACTGAGTGGCCCCGTCCAGTAAATTAAAGACGTTCCCAGTCCAAATTAACTCCAAACCACAGATTGGTGTGGCGTGGAGTGTTTTTTTTTGTGTGTGTGGATCGCATTCTCTTCGACCTCCAGACGCTGTTTCCCGTGACCCAATCCACGCGGGAAGTGATACGGCTCGCCCCTCCTTCCTCCGGGTGTAAAACGCCGGCACCTGCCCACCCACCTGTCTGCGAGGCCCGGTGTGAGCTTCCCCCCCCCCCCCCCCCCCACCGTCCCTCACATTGCAAGCGAGCAGCCCTAAAGCAAACAGCAATTGTTTGCCCGCTTTTACTGCAAACACCCGAGACTAAATGAATGCGGAGTCAGTGGGGCTGTTAAAAGAGCCTTGTGTAAATCTCACTCTGTTGTCTTTTGTAACTGGGCCGCTCCGCTTATGTTTATCACTGAAGATCAAAGGGGACTGCTGCAGCATCATAGTATCAAATTACAGTGTCTGACTGAAGATTACTTGCGTGCCTCCATACAACAGAGTGGCCGTCACGTCTAGGAGCTGCCACAAGAAAGCATCCCCAAAGAACCCCACCGTCCCACCGGGCTCTGTTCCCACTACTTGGGATTACCCCCCCAACCATCAGGCAGAATCAGAATCAGGTTCATTATCACAGGCATGGCTCGTGAAATCTGTTAACTTAGCAGCAGCAGTTCAATGCATTACATGATCTAAAAAATAAGTGAATCAGTTACAGTATACTTATGTTGAATAGATTAAAATCGTGCAGTAACAGAAATCTTATATATATATATTTAAAAAGTGAGGTAGTGTCCAAGGGTTCAATTTAGGAATCGGACGGCAGAGGGGAAGAAGCTGTTCCTGAATCGTTGAGTGTGTGTCTTCAGGCTCCTGTACCTCCTCCCTGATGGCAGAGGGGAAGAAGCTGTTCCTGAATCGTTGAGTGTGTGTCTTCAGGCTCCTGTACCTCCTCCCTGATGGCAGAGGGGAAGAAGCTGTTCCTGAATCACTGAGTGTGTGTCTTCAGGCTCCTGTACCCCCTCCCTGATGGCAGAGGGGAAGAAGCTGTTCCTGAATCATTGAGTGTGTGCCTTCAGGCTCCTGTACCTCCTCCCTGATGGCAGAGGGGCAGAAGCTGTTCCTGAATCGCTGAGTGAGTGTCTTCAGGCTCCTGTACCTCCTCCCTGATGGCAGAGGGGAAGAAGCTGTTCCTGAATCATTGAGTGTGTGTCTTTAGGCTCCTGTACCCCCTCCCTGATGGTGATAATGAGAACAAGGCATGTCCTGAGTGATGGGGGTCCTTAGTGATGGACGCTGCCTTTTTGAGGGACTGATCCTTGAAGATGTCCTGGTGCCCATGATGGAGCTGACTGAGTTTACAACTCTCTGCGGCTCACTTCGATTCTGTGCAGTAGCCCAGCGCCCTCCATACCAGACGGTGATGCAGCCAGCCAGAATGCTCTGCACGGTACATCTGTGATCTAAGCCTATATTTTATTCTTAATCGTTTTATATTACAGATACAGATATTACGTATGGCCAGGTGGTTAAGGTGTTCGTCTAGTGATCTGAAGGTCACTGGTTCGAGCCCTGGTTGAGGCAGCGTGTTTGTGTCCTTGAGCAAGGCACTTAACCACACATTGCTCTGCGACGACACCGGTGCCAAACTGTATGGGTCCTCAAGCCCTTCCCTTGGACAACATTGGTGGTGTGGAGAGGGGAGACTTGCAGCTTGGGCAACTGCTGGTCTTCCATTAAACAGAACCCTGCCCAGGTTTGCGCCTTGGAAACTTTCCAAGGCGCAAATCCATGGTCTATCAAGACTAACGGAGACCTACAATATTACATGATGCATCTCTTTGTTTTCCTTGACAATTTTGGCACAATGTAGAAGAAAATCCTTCTGCACTTTCTACACCAGAGATCTGAATGTATCACTTGGTTCTTTGGGAATGGATTTCAACTTGCTCGGGGGAAACTCAACATCGGAAATCAGGTTTAATATCACTGGCACATGCAATGAAATTTATTACTTTGGTGCAGCAGTACAGTGCAAAGATTTTTTAAAAATCTATAATTTACAATAGGAAATACTTATTATAAAGAAATAAATTAAGGAACAACTCTTAAAGCTAATCGAGAAAAGAGCTGGGATTCCTTCCATGTATTTGGGACACTGTGTCACTTACTTGGGACAGGGAACTGTAGCCGAACAGTTTCCAACAGGAGTCACTTGTGTGGCCGTTAGACACTACACTGTGCTAAGAGTGAATGGTTTTTAAATAGAGTCAGTTGTGCGTGTTTCTGTTCGAAAAGCAGTGATTACTGTCTCTCACAGAATGCTGGTGGAACGCAGCCAGGCCAGGCAGCATCTACAGGGAGAAGCACTGTCGACGTTTCGGGCTGAGACCCTTTGTCAGAACGTCCAGGAAACGTCGACGGTGCTTCTCCCTGTAGGTGCTGCCTGGCCTTCTGCGTTCCACCAGTATTTTGTGCCTGTTGCTTGAATTTCCAGCGTCTGCAGATTTCCTCGTGTTTGATTTCTGTCACTGTTAGTTGGCGAGGAATAAGCAGTAAGACAACTCAGAGCAACACACACAAAATGCTGGAGGAACTCAGCAGGCTGGGCAGCATCTATGGAACTGAATAAACAGCTGATGTTTCGGGCCAAGACCATTCTTCAGGACTGAGAAGGAAGGGGGAAGACGCCAGAATAAAAAGCTGTGGGGAGAGGGAAGGCGGTAGATGAAGCCAGATGGATGGGGAAGGTCAAGGACTGGAGAAGAAGGAATCTGACAGGAGAGGAGAGTGGACCGTGGGTGAAAGGGCAGGAGGAGGGAACCAGAGGGAAGTGATAGGTAGGCAAGCAGAGGTAAAAGATCAGAGTGGGAGATAGAGGACAGGGGATAGGGGGTGTGGAATTTGTTTACTGGAAGGAGAAATCGATATTCAACCTTTAGGGTTGGAGGCTACCCAAACGGAATATAAGATGTTACTCCCCCACCCTGAGGGTGGCCTCATCTTGGCAAACAAGCGGTGTAAATAAAGAGCAAATATAGTGGGATAGTGTTCATGACCCGTTCAAAAAAATCAGATTTCAGAGGGGAAGAAGCTGTTCCTAAAACATTGAGCGTGCATCTTCAGGCTCCTGCACCTCCTCCCTGATGGCAGCAACTAGAAGAGGGCTTGTTGCAAGATGTTAAATTTCATGAAAGGGCAAGATATTTAAATAAGCTTCGGTGGCAAGTGCCCCGCCGCACGCTAAGGATGTCACAATTAAAGAGGCAGATCGCACGAAGCACACACACACACAGTCGCGTTCAGCTGGCGTTTGTGGTTGACAGTGCACCAACAGGGAGCCAAAAGGGCGCGAATGGCTTCGGAAACTGTCCATCTTGATAAATTGCTCCCACACTCTGCTGGGCCCAGTTGACCACAGAGTTCACCGTCTTTACAAATACAAGTCTTGTCACTACTTTACAGATTTGATAGAATGTCTATATTGTTAACGCCCCTTGGAGAAGAAAAAGCATTTCAGGATGTATATTGTATACATTTCTCTGCCATTAAATTGGACCTTTGAACCTTTGAGATTTGTTTTCTATTTGGGAGTTTCTGCTGAGGTCATCAGTAGAAATAGCTAAGGGGGAGGCACCGAACTCTATAGTGCCCGCAGATTAATTAATTTTCAAAGCTGTTTGCATTCTCCCCATCGCGGCCCGTGACATTATGTTATTTAGTTAGAGACACAGCGCGGAACGAGGTGGACCTCCCGGCCGAGGGAGCCACACTGCCCGGCATTCCACCTACTTAACACTAGTCTCATCAGAATCGGAACCACGTTTAATATCGCCAGCGTGCACCGCCGAAATCTGCTGACTTTGCGGCAGCAGTGCATCACAATATGTGATAAGAGAAACGCGAATTACGCATATTAAATAGTTAAATTAAATGAGTAGTGCAAAAATAGAAATTAAAAAGTATTGAGGGTTCGTGGGTTCGATGTCCACTCAGAAACTGGATGACAGAGGGGAAGAATCTGGTCCTGAATCACTGAGTGTGTACCTTCAGGTTTCTGATGGTAGCAACAAGAACAAGGCGTGACCTGGGTGACTGGGGTCTTTAATGATGGACACTGCCTTTCTGAGGGCAATTTACAATGACTAATTAGCCTACTAACTGGAGCGTGTTCGGACTGTGGGAGTGGGGTGAACCCACCCATTCCTGATGGCACGGGAATTGAACTCTGAACGCCAACAGCATCGCGCTAGATGCCTTGTCCATTTCAAATTTTCTCCCCGCAGATTCCTTGGCTTGGTGGTTTGCACCAGGTCACTCCTGCGCGTGCTTGCCCAACCTACAACAGAGGCTTTCTGCAAAGTCAAACGTCAAAGTAAATTTATTACCAAAGTGCGTATACATCACCATGCGCTACCCTGGGATTCATTTTCTTCAAGGCATTCACAGGAAAATAATGACTAAAGGATTTATGCAAGCTCACTTGCCCCATCCATTGAGATGCTCCCACAACCAATGACCTCACTTTACGGGCTCTTTATCTCACCATCTCGTTATTTATTGCTATTTACTTATATTTGCATTTGCACAGTTTGTTGTCTTCCGCACTCTGCTGATCTTTCGTTCATCCTGTTTACAGTTACTATTCTATAGATTTGCTCAAAGTTCAAAGTACATTTATTATCAATGGATGATAATATTATCCTGGAGATTCGTCTCCTCACAGACGGCTGCCAAAGAAAGAAATCCCCAAGAAATCCCATTTTTAAAAAGCCTATCCCCAGTATGCCCACAGGAAAATGAACCTCAGGGTCGTATATGGTGACGGAAATGGACAGAGATAATAAAAATTTACTTTGAAACTATATTGAGAAGACAAATTGTGCAAATCAAGCAATACTGAGAACATGAGTTGTCGAGTCCTTGGAAGTGAGTCCATGGGTTGTGGAGTCAGTTCAGGGTTGAGGTGAGTGAAGTTGTCCACTCTGGTGCAGCAGCCTGATAGTTGAAGGGTGATAACTGCTCCTGAACCCGGTGTTGAGGGACCTAAGGCTCCTGTATCTCTTTCCCGATGGCAGCAGCAAGAAGGGAGCATGGCCTGGAAGGCGAATGCCCTTGATGATGTATCCATGTAGCAGCGCTCCTTGCAAATGCGATCAATGGTGCCGAGGGCTTTGCCTGAGACGGACGCAGCCGTATCAGATTCGGCTGGGTGTCTTCACCAAAACGCTCTGAGCCCGGGTGACTGCCGTGCTTTGACGGTCGAGTGCAGAGAAGCCGTCGGCAAAGCGAAAAGTCATTTTCCTGGTGAAGCAGCCTCCTCTGCCACTCGAGAGCTCTCCCCCGCCTCCTCGCCCAGCGTCTTCGCCAGCTGTAAGCTCGAGGCTCGGTCCCCACCACCGCCCGTAAGGAGTCTCTGCGCTCTCTCCGTGACCGCGTGGGTTTCCTCCAGGTGCGCCGGCTTCCTCCCACAAAGGCAGTTAGGGTTAGTGAGCAGGCTGTGTTGCAAATGACACCTTTCCCTCTACGTAGGAATAAATGAAGCTAGTCTTTAGCTTTAACTAAGAAGGTGCCCATCCCTCGAAGGGTTAAGTGAGACCCACTGTAAGCCAAGACGACACCAGAGCTATATTTTCCTTTCGACAAGAATTCTATCTAGTTAAGTGATCTGATGCAAGACGCCAGGCTTGCAAAGCACTGAAAATGTGCCGTTGTTGTTTCAAGCCACATGTCAACACTCAGACGTACCTCATTTCACTCTCATAAAGCTGGAGAATGCAGCCCCCGGTTTGTTTTCCTTCCTTAATCGAACGCTGACAAATGAAAAAGCCAGCGGGTGCCCCCGTCCTTTGAACTGATCTGCTCCGATGCGCTTTGTGACTGGGGAGCGCGGCCGCTATCTGCCGCTGAGGATCAGAAGCCCACAGTAAGGCACTGCGCGGGGAACAATAATCCCCCATCGCCAGGCTGAATCTCCTAAATGACCAATTCAAAGCCAACTCTGATAAGATTTCATAACATGCCCAACCTGCTCTGACAGATTATCTCCTGCTCATTTTTTGTACAGGCGACGGGGCCACGACAAGCATGTGCTTTAAAAGATTCCAATTTTTGTTTAATCTACTTGACGATCGCCGTCCCTAACTCTGCCCTTCTTTTTTAAAGGCGGCTACCGTGTGGGCGGTTAGTGCAAGCGCGTTACAGCGCCAGCGATCACCGACTGCGGTTGCATTCCCATCGCCGTCAGGGAGGTGTTTGTACAGTCTCCCTGTGACCGCCTGGGTGCTGTTGTTTCCTCCATTTTCCAAAGACGTACAGAACCAGAATCTGGGTTAAATTACCCACGCGCGTCGTGAAATTTGTTACCTTTGCGGCAGCAAGTACAATGTAATGCATGATGAATCGAGAAAAGAAACTGTGAATTACAGGAAGTATATATATTAAATAGTTAAATCAGTAGTACAACAAATAGAAATTAAAAAGTAGTGAGGTAGTGTTCGTGTGTTCAATGTCCACTCAGGAATCCGACGACCGAGGGGAAGAAGCTGTCCCTGAAACGTTGAGTGTGTTCCTTCAGGCTTCTGTACCTCCTGACTGATGGTATTAATGAGAAGAGGGCATGTCCTGGGTGGTGGGGGTCCTTAATGAAGGACGCCTTCTTTTTGAGGCATCGCTCTGTGAAGATGCATCAGGGCCTGTCGCCTCGTGAGGTTCAGTGGGCTGTGGCCACGCCATGCTGGCGCCAGAAACGTGCAGGCACTTACCCATACGTTTGGCTGTATATTTGCGAAGTGAAACTTAACATTTTTGTCGGAATTTGGCTCACTGACCGTGACTCCCTTTTTTTCCTTCACTAAGAAGGCTGCCAGCCACATATCCTACTACAAGGAGCAGGTACAACCTTCTCCAAGTCTCACCTGGTGCGGTGTGGGGGGGGGTGGTCACAGACCCTTGGCTTAATTGTATTCGTCCGAGGCACAATAAGAGTTTGGGAAGCCCTGCTCTATAATAATGCCGGCACTGTCTCTCATTTGACTGTCGCCTGCAACTAGCCTGCATGATGTCACCAAGGCCCTTAACTGTGTTGCTGAGCAGGGAGATCTCGGGAACCCAGGTTCATAGCTCCTTGAAAGTGGTACACCGGTCGATAAGGTGACTAAGAAGGCTTGTGGAACGCTTGCTTTTTTCAGTCGAGGCACTGAGTTCAAAAGTCAAGAGGTTATGTTGCAACTTTATAAAACTCTGGTTAGGCCACGTCTGGAGTATTGTGTACAGTTCTGGTCGCCCCACTATAGGGAGGATGTTGTGGCTTTGGGGAGGGTGCAGAGGAGGTTTACCAGGACGCTGCCTGGTTTAGAGGGCGTGGGCTATCACGAGAGGCTTGACAGACCTGGGTTGTTTTCTCTGCTGAGCCAGAGGCTGAGGGGAGATCTGGTAGAATTGTGAGAGGCACAGACACTGTTTCCCAGGGTTGAAATGTCTACTACCAGAGGGCATGCATTGTAGGTGAGAGGGAGTAGGTAAAAGGGGTAAGTTTTTTAACCCAGAGAGTGGTAGATGTCTGGTATGGTGGTGGAGGCAAATACATTTGAGGCTTTTAAGAGACGTTTGTATAGGCCGATGGATGTGAGGAAGATGGAGGGATATGGACATGGTGTAGGTAGGAGGGATTAGTTTTGGGGGTATTTGATTTGCTTTTTAGCTGGCTCAGCACAAGATTATGGGCTGAATGGCCTGTTCCTGTGCTGTACTCTTCGACATACTAAAACAGTTTCACTCAATATGGGCCCACGCATGCCTCACAGACAAGGGAAAATCTGCAGACGCCGGAAGTCCAGACAACGCCCACGAGGTACGGAAATAGACACTGCCCTGCCTGCTGAGTTCCTCCAGCATTTTGTGTGTGCTCCATGCATCCTGCAGATCTCCAGCTGCATTAAAGTCCATTCAGCCCGTCACATCAGAACTGCCCCATCTTCGACTTCAGCGTGAAGTCTTTCCCGAGAGTTGAGCACAGTAGTCCAGAGGCTGAGTGGGGTTCCGGTCCCATCACCGGGGGGAACGTCGACCTTCGAAGGTCCAGTTAAGAGGAAGTGTGTTTGGTCAGGTGAACGTTAAACACTGTGTGACACAACATCAAAGGAGGGCAGGGCCAATGAAATCCTTTCACCAACAGTTCGGAAGAGTTGATTTGGTCATTCCTAATTATCTACATCGTAAAAGAGATTGCCGTCCAAAGCTGGCTGTAACATACAATGAGATACACCAAGAGAGGTGTGCAAGTAATTTACATCAAGGCAAGCCTTTTACTTTTATTGCACGATTGTTTTGAGAACTTTATTATACAAGGGCACGTTACAAGCAAGGTCGCCTTTAACTACTTAGCTCTTTTAGTACCCCCCAGCGCATGGTTTGCTAGATTACACTTAAAAACTTCTACAGATGTACAGTGGAGAGCATTCTGAGTGGCTGTACCGCCATCTGGTACGGGGGCGGGGAGGGGGTAAGTTGTAAAATTAGTCAGCTCCATCGTGGGTACCAGCCTCAGTGGGATCCAGAGCATCTTCCAGGAGTAGTACCTCAGAAAGGTTACGTCCACCACCCAGGTCGTGGCGCGCGGCCAAGTGGTTAAGGCGTTGGACTAGTGATTTGAAGGTCGTGAGTCCGATACCCAGCCGAGCGTGTTGTGTCACTTAACCACACATTGCTTCAGTCCACCCAGCTGAAAATGGGTACTGGCAAAATGCTGGGGGTTAACCTCGTGATAGACTGGCGTCCTATCCGGGAGGGGAGACTCATAATCTCAGTCACTTAGCGCCACGGAAACTGGCATCAGCATCGCCTGATGAGCCTATAAGGCTGGGGACAGACTTTAACTTTAACCACCCAAGTCATGCCCTCTTCTCATTGCTACCATCAGGTGGGAGGTACAGGAGCCTGAAGACACACACTCAGCGATTCAGGAACAGCTTCTTCCCCTCCGCCATCAGGTGGGAGGTACAGGAGCCTGAAGGCACACACTCAACGATTCAGGGACAGCTTCTTCCCCTCAGCCATCCGATTCCTGAATGCACATTGAACCCATGAACACTACCTCACTACTTTTTATTCCTTTTTTTTGCACTACTTATTTTAACTTAGCTATTATGTATATATATACACACACACACACATATATATACATACATAATGCAACTCAATTTTTCTTCTCGATATTTATTTATCATGTATTGCATTGTACTGCTGCCATAAAGTTAACACATTTCATGACACACGCCGGCGATGTTAAACGTGATTCTGATTTGTGGTTAGTAAACAGAGTGATGAGGATTCAATTCTCACCGCTGTCTGTAAGGAGTTTGCGTTCCAAAGACCTAGTTGTGAGGGTTAGTGGGTTCCATCTGGCACTGCAAGCAAAAACGAGACTTGTGGGCTGCACGTCCCAGCACGTCCATGGACAGTGTTGGTCACTGGCGCAAACGCCCGTTTGACTGTGTTTCGATGTATGTGGGACACATACAGCCAATGTTTAAACATTCACCCTGAGTTGACGTGAGGTCCACCCCGCACCTTGTGGCACATCAGGCAGCAACTTTGCCCTTTCTTTAGTGTTTGCCTTTTTTTTCGAGGCCAAGTTACCAGCTCGATGTTCGGCCCAGCACGGATGGAAAGCATGCAAGGGACTGGCCTGATTCGATCCCGGGACCACTCACATTGAAGTCTGGTGTGGATGCCAGTACCCACCGGCCGGCAGATTAATCTTTAAACCAGTTTTAAAGCCTGGCACACTGATGATATTTTTCTTTCTTTCCTATTTCTCTCTCTCTTCCTCCCTCTCTCTGTCTCACTCACACACACTTTCCAATGCCGCAATTGGTCAGCCCGCTGTTCAGGTTAATCTTACAAGTCATCATCATACAAGACCATAAGACATAGGAACAGAATTGGGCCATTCGGCCCATTGACTCTGCTCTGCCATCCCACCATGGCTGATTTATTAACCCTCTCAACCCCGTTCCCCTGCCTTCTCCTGTAACCTTTGACGTCCTGACTGATCAAGAGCCTATCGACCTCCACTTTAAATTCTTGGCCTCCACAATGAGTTGCACAGATTCGCCATTGTCTGGCTGATCTCCGATCTAAAGGCTCGTACTGCTTTCTTTTCTCAGGCTGTGCCCTGTGGTCCTGGACTCTCTCACTCTCGACAACATCCTCTCCATGTCCACTCTATCTCGGCCTTTCACCTCTTCAGGAGGTTTCAGTGAGATCCCCAGCTTTTCAGTCCTTCAGTCAAAACCAAGCTTACTGGCGAGATGCACAAGTCCAGGCAGGCGAATCTGATTTAATCCTCCCCGCATCGGCAACCTTGCCGTCTCCTTAGCGTTGTGTCTGTTTTACGAGGCCGAGCTGCTGGCTCGACGCTCGGCCAAGCATGAGTAGAACTTGTGGAAGGAGCGGGCAAGATTTGAACCGGGGACCTCTGGCTCCAAAGTCGCTGCATCACTGGCACGAACTCAGGTATGCACAGGTAGAGTGAAAAACCTGCTTGAAGCAGCATCACAGACGCATAGCATCAGATAAGCTGCCTTCACAAGAAGAAGATAAAAATAAACTATACACAGACTTTACAAGTAAGAACACAACCAGAACAAAAACAAAGTTCACTGGAGTGCAATGTGGTCACAGTGTTGCTGTACTGAGGTGGTCGTTAAGAGTTGTGCCGGTCGGTTCAAAGAACCGAAAGGTCGAAGGGAAGTAGCTGTTCCTGAACCCGTTGGTGTGGGACTTCAGGCCTCTGTACCTCCTGCCCGATGGGCGCTGTGAGAAGATGGCCTGGCCCAGATGGTGGGGGCCTTTGATAGATTGGGAAGTTGCTGGTCCTGAACCTGGAGGTGTGGGACTTCAGGCCTCTGTACCTCCTGCCCGATGGGCGCTGTGAGAAGATGGCCTGGCCCAGATGGTGGGGGCCTTTGATAGATTGGGAAGTTGCTGGTCCTGAACCTGGAGGTGTGGGACTTCAGGCCTCTGTACCTCCTGCCCGATGGGCGCTGTGAGAAGATGGCCTGGCCCAGATGGTGGGGGCCTTTGATAGATTGGGAAGTTGCTGGTCCTGAACCTGGAGGTGTGGGACTTCAGGCCTCTGTACCTCCTGCCCGATGGGTCTGGAATGATGTGGGGGGAGGGCGGGGGTTTGCCTTCTCGAAACAGTCGGTATTACTGAGGATGGGGAGGGACGTGCCCGGAAGTACTGGGCTGTGACCACTCCTCTCTGCAGCTGGTTATGTTCCTGGCAGCCGATTTGCCCTACCAGACTGTAGTCCAGTTCTCCCGACTCTCTCAATAGCAAAGCATAACCTGAACTTCACTGGCTGTGGGATAAACTGAGGTTGTACCAAAAAACAATTCTCAGTGTATCCCTCAGCCAATGAAGTTCAGATTATGATATACAGTACTGACGTTGTCTCAAAACCGATGTCAGCTCTGGCGGACTGGGCAGATGGCATCTACAGTGAGCTCCAACGGCTAAGAATTGAATTGTTTCTCACATCCTTTACAGACATGAGGAGTAAAAATCTTTACGTTACGTCTCTGTCTGAATGTGCAATTTATAGTAATTTGTAATAAATTGTCTGTCCAGTAAGATGGACAACAGAACAACCAAATATAGCTTAGAAGTACAATTGTGTCAATGTGAATTAATCAGTTTGATGGCCCGGTGGAAGATGCTGTCCTGTAGGTCCTGGCTTTCATGTTCCCCCTCTCAACCCCAGATCCATTGATGTCGATGGGGGCGAGCCTGTCTCTGTTCCTCCCGCGGACGGAGACGTTGTATTTTTGACACCGCAGTGGCAGGGTGGGGCCTTCTTCAAAGAAAGCGGTGCTGCGACGCTCCGTGGAGAGCGAAGGGCACGGCGAGGCGCAGAAGGCGTCGTGGTCGTCCCCTGCAGCCGAGGAAGACCCCAGCTCATGTCACGTGTTCGTACCCGGACTTCTGAGGGCGAGGGAGCGGGACTGCCCCAGTGCAACGGCCTTTCCACTTTAAAAACCCTCCCACACAGGCTTCCTCTCATCGTTGGACGTGAAGGGCACCCGCCAACCACTGAAAACAACTGAAATGCCAGCTTTCCTTCCTAGGGTGTCATGGTCCCTTTCAATCTACTCCCACTGTTGGACCACTGATCCCTACATCAATGTACGCCCAGCGTCCACTTCATTGGCTGCCTCCTGAGCACATGTGCGTGGCCATCTGCTGCTGTACCACATCCACTTCAAGGCTCGACGTGATGCTCTTTCATATTCGGAGACGCTCTTCAGCACACCACTGCCGTGACACGTGGTTGCAGTTACCACAGGAACACTGTCGAAGCTTGTCTGGCCACTCTCCTATGATCTCTCTCATTAACAAGGCATTTTCACTCACACTACTGCTGCTTACTGTTCTTTTTTTTTTGGCTTTTCTCTGTAATCTCTCAGCCGGCTGGTGGCGTAGTGGCATCAGCACCGGACTTCGGAGCGAAGGCTCCCGAGTTCGAATCCGGCCGGCTCCCCGGCACGCTTTCCCTCCGCGCGGGGCTGAGCGTCGAGCCAGCATCTCGGCCGCGTGAAAACAAGAAGGCCTGCTACAGAAACGCCGCCAAGACGGCGCCCCAATGACTCCACTGTGAGTTATGGGCTTTCCTCTTCTGTAACCTCTACAGACTTCCACGTGTGAAAATCCCAGGAGAGCAACAGTTTCTGAAATACTCAAACCACCCCATCTGGCACCAACAATCATTCCATGGTTAAAGTCACTCAGATCACATTCCTTCCCCATTCTGATGGTTGGTCCGAACAACAGCTGAACCCCTTGACCATGCCAGCATGCTTTTACACATTGTGTCGCTGCCACATGATTGGCTGGCTAGGTACTTGCACTAGCGAGCAGGTTGTACCGAACAAAGAGGTGGCAGAGCGTATTTGCTAAATGCTCATTCTTCCGCCCTTTTGAACGCTCGGGGAATCAAATCTCATCCTGCTGTCCAATGTCACTTGGTGACAGCTCGATAGAGCAGAGGTTTTTAATTGCTTGTGTGCAAGATGTCACATTGTGCAGAATATTTTCTGTTTAGGCTGAATGGTGATTGATTAAACGGGTTGTAGCAGAAAGATCTGCAAATAGGCTGTTTTTATCTGGAGTTTACAACAGACCTGATCCAAGCATAACATTCCTCAGCGAGCGAGTTATGCGGTTATCAGGACTGAACTGTTGTTATACAGTAAGTAAACACAAGGAATTTCACATCTTGCAGTTCACTGTTAGCCAACTTGACTGAATGGTGCAATTTGTCGTCAAGCTACCCTCATTTGGATCACAGACAATGCAAATACAATATATACCCTTCAGCAAGGGTGAGGCGAGGGAGCACACGCCGGTCCTCACAGAGGGATCAGAAGTAGAGAGAGCTCCTGGGTGTCACTATCTCTGAGGATCTAACCTGGTCCCAACATATCGATGCAGCTACAAAGAAGAAACGACAGCGGCTTCATAAGGAGCTTGAGAAGATTTGGTGCGTCACCTAAACTTCTACAGATGTACCGTGGAGAGCATTCTGAAATTTGGTGTGTCACCTAAACTTCTACAGATGTGCCGTGGAGAGCATTCTGAAATTTGGTGCGTCACCTAAACTTCTACAAATATACCGTGGAGAGCATTCTGAAATTTGGTGTGTCACCTAAACTTCTACAAATGTACCGTGGAGACTGTCTGTTTTGGGTTGGGGGGTGGGGGGGGGGTGCTGCCTCACAGGATCGCAATAAGCTGCAGAGAGTTGTGAACTCAGTCAGCTCCATCATGGAGACCGGCCTCCGTCGTATCCAGAACATCTTCAAGGAGCCATGCCTCAAAAAGGCAGCACCCATTATTAAGGACCCCCGTCACCCTGCATATGCCCTCTTCTCATCGCTAGCATCAGGAAGGAGGTACAGGAGCCTGATTCAGGAACAGCATCTTCCCCTCTGCCATTGGATTTCTGAATGGACATTGAACCCGCGAACACTACCTCACTACTTTTTAAATTTCTGTCTTTGCACTACTTATTTAATTTATGCACTGTTTACAAATTTCACAACATATGCCAGTGATATTAAACCTGATTCTGATTCTGATATGTTTTGATAGACTTGACAAGATAGACCAACATTTTAAAAAAGAGATACGGATCTTTGTGCAGTGCATTGGATGGCATGAGAAATGGTGCCATCCCATTGGTTGGTATTAGAAACAGTGCCATCCCATTGGATGGTATGAGAAATGGCGCCATCCCATTGGATGGTATTAGAAATTGCACCATTGCAGTGGATGGTAATAGAAACAGCGCCATCCCATTGGATGGTATTAGAAATGGTGCCATCCCATTGGATGGTATTAGAAATTGCACCATTGCAGTGGATGGTAATAGAAACAGTGCCATCCCATTGGATGGTATTAGAAATGGTGCCATCCCATTGGATGGTATTAGAAATTGCACCATTGCAGTGGATGGTAATAGAAACAGTGCCATCCCATTGGATGGTATTAGAAATGGTGCCATCCCATTGGATGGTATTAGAAATTGCACCATTGCAGTGGATGGTAATAGAAACAGTGCCATCCCATTGGATGGTATTAGAAATTGCACCATTGCCGTGGATGGTAATAGAAACAGTGCCATCCCATTGGATGGTATTAGAAATTGTGCCATTGCATTGGATGGTAATAGAAACAGTGCCATCCCATTGGATGGTATTAGAAATTGTGCCATTGCATTGGATGGTAATAGAAACAGTGCCATCCCATTGGATGGTATTAGAAATTGCGCCGTCCCATTGGATTCCAACATTCAAGATTATTTATTGTCATACTTCACTACACAAGTGAAACAGCGAACAAAATTATTGTTACTCTAGATCCGATGCAGCAAAAAACCTCATTAAATATAAACATAAATGCAATTCAATAAAACACAATGCAGTAACTACGGCGCATGGTGTGTGTGCGTGTGTGTGTGTCTCTATATATATATAAAATGAGCCCTTTTCATACACTGGTATGTACATAAAGTGACACCTGGTGCACAAGGTGACTCCGACAGGAGATGACGAAGTGACTCCTTGCGAGAGGGACTCTTATAGGTAGGGAAATATAAAACCTGGGGTGGGATAATAGGTGAAGGTACCACAAACATGACAATATCAGCAGACGCTGGAAATCCAAGCAGCACGCACAGAACACTGGGGGAACTCAGCAGGCCAGGCAGCACCTCTGGAAAAGAGTAAACTGTCGACGTTTTGGGCCGAGACCCTTCATTAGGACTGGAAAGAAAGACGAGAGGTCAGAGCAAGAAGTTAGGGGAAGGGGAGGAAGAAGCAGGTGAAACTGGGAGAGGGGGTGAAGTAAAGAGCTGGGAAGTTGATTGGTGAAAGAAATTCATACGGCCAGATTTGGGAACAGCTTCTTTCCAACTGTGATAAGACTGCTGAACGGATCCTGACCCGGATCTGGGCCGTACCTTCCAAATATCCGGACCTGACTTGCACCACCTTACTTTCCCTTTTCTATTTTCTAATTATGATTTATAATTAAATTTTTTATTATATTTTCTTTGATATGTACTTCAGGGAGCACGAAGCACAGAATCAAATATCACTGTGATGATTGTACACTCTAGTATTAATTGCTTGGTGACAATGAAGTAAAGATACAGGTGCTGTTAGGAGAGGACAAAGGACTATGGAAGACAGGGAAGGGGGAGGGCACTAGAGCAAGGTGGTGAGGACAGAAGGTGAGAGAGGGAAACAGGAATGAGGAATGGTGGAGAGAGGGGCAATTACCAGAGGTTCGAGAGATCAATGTTAACGCCATCAGGTTGGAGGCTACGCAGATGGAATATGAGGTGTCGCTCCTCCAGCCTGAGTGAGCCTCATCACGACAGTAGAGGAGGCCGTGTACTGACTTGTCAGAATGGGAAGCAGAGCTGAAATGGCTGGCTGCCAGGAGATCCTGCCTTTTCTGGTGGACGGAGTGTGGGTACTCGGTGAGCTTCTCCCAATCTGTCAGTGATAATCAGTTTGACAGACTGGGGGGGGGGGGGTGTAGCTATTCTTGGACAAGAAACTGTGCCAACCTTATGGTGGTTCGGTGGCCTGTGCGTCTCATCGACACAGAGAGCTGTGTTGGCTGGAGTCAGGGCTTTGAGCTTTGGCTCTTGCTGGGGTCACCCATGCCGAACCGGGTCAAAGGGTAAAGGCCAGACTGAGCGGTCCACCGGTCCTCCAGGTTCAGAGCTAACAACCCTGACAGAACCATTCAGGACACAGCAAGGAAGAATCCTTCTCCATCTGAGCGTGACGGTATTCCTGAGTCTCGGACTTGCACGGCTGACAGGAGTGAAAATCGAGAGGAAGCTACAGACACCAAAGATGGAGGGCCTTCACTGCTGTCTGAAACACCAGTGGTGTAAAGGACAGTAACTAAACAACAGACGGCAGTGGAGATCAAGTCATTGGTTAAAGCAGAGGTTGATAGGTTTTTGATTAGTAAGAGTGTCAAAGGTTATGGAGAGGAGGCAGGAAAATGGGGTTGAGGGGGATAATATCAGCAGACTCAATGGGCTGAATGGCCTAATGGTCTTATGATCTTCTGGAAACTGTATCAGTTCATGCTCCATAGATAACAACCATTCTCTTTAATAGCCAATTTCATTTAAGGCAGTGGGGCAATGAGCCAGTCCTAGCTACGTCTGTCCCTGTTTTCCAAAATGTTTAATCTTTCAGGAACAATGATAATAAGGACATTTAGCCAAACGTCAGTCAGCAAAGTCCAGGCTGAGGCATAGTGACATTCTCAGCAGCTGGCCTGATTGAGACAAACCGACTTCACGTTGACCAGGAAGCAGAGCTGGAGCCTCGAATCTACAGTCTGAGCATATGCTGTATATTCTGCTGATTCTAAACAGCACAGGCTGGTCTCTATTATTGAAAGAATGGGTCATAAAGGTGCCCAAACACTGGGATCAGAACCAATCTAGAGCCCAGAGTTCAGCAATTGGCGTGTCTTGGGATCGATGCAGAGGATTGGCACCTTGAAGACATATCGGAGGTCAAGGGTCACTGGCTGGAGTCCAGCCTGTGTATTTCCACAAGTCCGCCGGGGGAGTCGAAGCCCACGTCCGCTTGAGACTTGGAGGGTGGAGGCCAGTCCTGGGGTGAAAGGACTAAGTACATGTGTGGGTGGGAGGGTGTTTGCTTTCCTATTGTTGGTTGCGTTCCATGCTGTTCTGCGTGAACTCTGTGGGAATGCAATGTCGGCGACGCCTGCGGGCTGCCCCCAGGAACACCCTCGGGTGTGTTGGCTGTTAATGTAAAAGCGACACATTTCACTGACACAAGGAAGTCCGCAGACGCTGGAAATCCAAAGCAACTCGCACTAAAACATTGGAGGAACTCGGCAAGCCAGGCAGCATCTACGAGAAAGATTAATCAGTCAATTTTTCAAGCCAAGACCCTTCTTCAGGACTGAGACAGAAGAGGGAAGGTTCCAGAATAAAAACTAGGCTACCTGGAAGGGTGAAAGCATCTGGGAAAGATAAAGTGCCGGAGAAGAAGGAATGAGAAGAGGGAAGATTCCAGAATAAAAACTAGGCTACCTGGAAGGGTGAAAGCATCTGGGAAAGATAAAGTGCCGGAGAAGAAGGAATGAGAAGAGGGAAGATTCCAGAATAACAACTAGGCTACCTGGAAGGGTGAAAGCATCTGGGAAAGATAAAGTGCCGGAGAAGAAGGAATGTGATAGGAGACGAGAGTAGACAGCAGGAGAAAGGGAGGGAGGAAGAGATAGGCAGGTGAGATGAAGTGAATGGTCAGTGGGGAATAGTGGAGGGGGGAGGGGAGTTTGTTCACCGGAAGGAGAAATCGATCCATGCCACCAGGTTGGAGGCTACCCAGATAAGGTGTTGCCCCTCCACTCTGAGGGTGGCCTCATGGTGGCACAAGAGGAGGCTGTGGATCAACACATCGAAATGGGAATGAAAATGTTTGTCCGCCAGGAAGTCCCGCTTGTGGCGGATGGTGCAGAGTTGCCCTAAGTTTCAATGTACACATGATAAATAATCTTTAATCTGGAATCTTGAAAGAAAAACTGAACAGACTTCTAAAGAAAAGGTCACAAAATGACATGACAGAGTCGTTAAAAGGATAAAGTGAGGGAATTGAATTGAATTGACTTTATTTCATACATCCTTCACATACGTGAGGAGTAAAAATCTTTGTGTTACGTCTCTGTCTAAATGTGCAGTGTGCAATCATAGTAATTTATAATAATTTATAATGAATAGAACAGCCAGTGTAATATAGAGTACACTCAAATCAGCGTGAGTTCATCAGTCTGACGGCCTGGTGGGAGAAGCTGTCCCGGAGCCTGTTGGTCCTGGCTTTTATGCTGCCGTACCGTTTCCCAGATGGTGGCAGCTGGAACAGTTTGTGGTTGGGATGGCTTGGGTCCCCAGTGATCCTTCTCTCTGCAGAATCCTGCGATTGAGGGAGGTACAGTTCCCGTACCAGGCAGTGATTCAGCCAGTCAGGATGCTCTCAGTTGTGCCCATATAGAAAGTTCTTAGGATTTGGGGGTCCACACCAAACTTCTTCAACCGTCTGAGGTGAAAGAAGCACTGTTGTGCCTTTTTCACCACACAGCAGTAAACTAGGAGGATTTTTTTTACATTTATTCAGTTAGAATGGAGACCACACTCCCATAGGGAGTAATGTAGGTTGATGGCTGAATCTCCGAAGGTACAAGAGCCTCAAGACTTGCACCACCAGGTTCAAGAACAGTTATTACCCTCCAACCATCAGGCTCCTGAACAACTAATGATCTCATTTTAAGTTCTCTTTATCTGGTTATTTCATGTTCCTGTTATTTATCGCTATTTATTTATATTTGCATTTGCCCAGTTTGTCGTCTATTTGCTCTTTCGTTGATCCTGTTTACAGTTACTATTCTATAGATTTTTCCGCAGGGAAAAGAACCTCAGGGTTGTCTGTGGTGACATACACATACTCTGATATATAAACTTTACTTTGAGATGGTGACGGGGAGACGTACAGGAGTGAGGTAGATCAGCTGGTCGGGCAGTGTCGCGATAACAACCTTGCGCTCAACGCCAGTAAGACCAAGGAACTGATTGTGTACTTCATGAAGAGGAACACGGACCAATCCTCTTCAAGGGATCAGCAGCGGAAAGGGAGAGCAGGTTCATGTTCCTGGGTGTCAATATCTCTGAAGATCTCTCCTGGGCCCAACATATTGATGGATATACAAAGGCACAGCAGTGGCTATATTTCATTATAAGTTTGCAATAGTTCAACTAAGCTAAAAATAATTCGTTGATGATTTTCATCTGTTCTCAATGTCTGAGGCTTCTTGCTCAAGTGTCCAACAATAATCATCTAGGACTGATGGATTCCAGTTGCCCTGATACTGTATCTCCATGACGGCAATGTCCTGGTGAAACCTTTCACCGTGCTCATCACCGACAGCGCAAAGGTATGCAGGGAATGGGAAGGCAGAAAATGAATCTTTAGTGACATGTTGCACTACATGGTTTTGTATGCTTGAAGCATGTTGTCAACCTGCTGCACGTAGTTTGGTGCTCTGTAGTGCCATGAACATTTTCAACAACATCTTCAAATGCCTTCCATGCGATTTTCTCCAGTCCCACTAGACGTTCTTCGAATCATCTGTCATTGATGACCTGATTGATTTGTGGACCAACAAAAATGCCTTCCTTCATCTTGGTATCAGTTATTCTGATTTGAAACATGAATTGAAATGACAGATGTAGGCGATTTCCAAAACAAAATGGTGTGTGAAAGAGAAATTTCACAGTGATTTTCATGATCAACAGCCCAAAATATAACCATATAACAATTACAGCACGGAAACAGGCCATCTTGGCCTTTCTAGTCCATGACTACTCACTTAGTAGTCACTCGCTTACTCTCACTTAGTCCCACCAACCTGCACTCAGCCCATAACCCTCCATTCCTTTCTTGTCCATATACCTATCCAACTTTTTTTTCCAATGACAATATCGAACCAGCCTCTACCACTTCTGCTGGAAGCTCATTCCACACAGCTACCACTCTCTGAGTAAAGAAGTTCCCCCTTGTGTTACCCTTAAACTTTTGCCCCCTTACTCTCAACTCATGTCCTCTTGTTTGAATCTCCCCTACTCTCAATGGAAAAAGCCTATTCATGTCAACTCTATCTATCCCCTCATAATTTTAAATACCTAATTTTAAAATCCATAAGATACAGCTGAAAGTATTCAGGAAGCAAGATCTTTGTCGTCCAGTGTTACCATTATCAATTATCAACCCCCAGACAAGCCGATGATGGGACGCCGAACTCCGTGCCCACCGACTCACTTGCCCACATGCCTCCTGGTGGGTCGTACCTCCTGCAGGCACGGACTTTTCCTCCAGCTCACTGCTTTGTGTGTCATTCCAGATTCCAGGATCGGCAGTTTCTTGCACCTCCAGAGAGTAGGGATTCCATTCCTCACAGCCCAGGGATCACGGCCGTGAGCAGAACTCCACAGAACAGACCGAGCACAGCCTAGGCAAGTCAGAGGCGGTCAAGTTAAACTCCCTCTTGGTCAGGTCACATCTCAGGTCCCGCGTGGAGAGGGGAAGAGTTCAAACTGGCAGGCGATAGGCGAAGCCACACCTATTGTCACGGCAGAACCCAGGCAAGGCCCGCTGCCGAGAGTGAGGAAGACCTGAGGTTCGACCGTTTCAAGCACCGCGCCAAACCATGAAGGTCAGTTGCAGGCTGAATCAAGGTGGCAGGGTCTGGGCACCAGAGCAACTGAACCTGGCATTTTGTCAGGGACTTACGTGCCGGAGCGAATCGAAAAGGTCAATTACGGACCGAATTGAGGCAGCAGAGTCCAGGCGACTGAACTCGAATGTTTGGAAGCAGATTTAAGCGCAGGGCCGAACCGGCAAGGTTGGCTACAGGCCGAATCGAGGCGGCGGGTCCATGGTGTCGAGGCAGTTGGAGGAGGTGGGCGAGATTGAAAAGGCCAGGGTGTCAGGGCCTGAAGTCAGCTCAGTGCTCCACAACCCGGCTCTACACTGAGCTATGCGGACTTCAACTCAGAACGTTTTATGTGGTTCCTGTTTGCATCACGTGTTTTATTTCTCTCTGCACATCGGGTGCTCGTTTCTATATGAGATTTTTGTTTCATGGCTGCCTGCTCGGAGATGAAGCTCAAGTTGTAGAAAGGATCCATACTTTGATACTTTGAACTTTGAAGCCAGGTTGGGGGCGGGTGGGGGAAGGGTCTCACTCTGAAACATTGGCTGTTTATTCCCCTGCATTTATGTTGCCTGACCTACTGAGTAGCATTTTGTGTGTGTGTGTGTGTGTGTGTGTCTGTGTGTGTGTCTGTGTGTGTTACTCTGGCTTTACAGCATCTGCAGAATCTCTTGTGTCAGGGATCTTAAATGTCTACCTAGGAGGACATTAGCTAAGAGATCAGTCAAAAAAAAAACGAAAGACAGACAGTGCTATACCCCGTAGTACTTCAGTAGTGAAATACTCTCTCTCACCTTACCTGCCCATCACCTTCCCCTGGTGCTCCTCCCCCTTCCCTTTCTTCCATGGTATCTGTCCTCTCCTATCAGATTGGCCCTCCTCCAGCCCTCTCACCAATCAACTTCCAAACTCTTTACACTCCTCCCCCTCTCCCGGCTTCACCTATCACCTGCTATCTTGTACATCTTCCTCTCGCGCGTCCCCAACTTCATACCCTCACCTGAAGAAGGCTCTCTTCCCGGAACGCTGTTTGCTCTTTCCCATAGACGCTGCCTGGCCTGCTGAGCTCCTCCAGCAGTTTGTGAGTGTGTTGCTTCTCTGCTGAGGTTTGACTGCTGAACCTTTTGGCTCAGAGAGAATTAATCCCAATTTTTTATCAGGAAATGTCTGTAAGTTTAGTCATCAACTCTTCTCTGCTCTTAATTTGAGGTGATTCTAATAAAATCTGTTTAGTTTTAGTGCTGTTTATGTTCAGCCCCGCTGCTGTCTCAATGGCAGACACGGTGACATCAATATTCACTCCCGGTGCAATACAGAACTCCTCTCTTTTTTTTCCAAACAGCTGGGCACAGAATATTAAGGCTTTCAACCAGCCCACTTTCCTTTATTCCCACCACATCTTACCTTCGGGCCAACTTTATTTACCATAAATTTTTAAATATACAGTGGATTCCGGTTAATTGGGAAACATTGGGACACGTACATTTTGGCCCAATTGAGCGGCTGCCTCAATTGGCCGAAGTTTCACACAGTTATTTAAAAAGGCTATATTTCATTAAGAGTTTCAGGAGATTTGGTATGTCTCCTAACACACCTGACAACCTCTACAGATGCACCGTGGAGAGCACTCTGACAGCTTGCATCACCGTCTGGTGTGGGTGGGGGAGGTGGGGGGGGGCGGTTACTGCACAGGATCGAAAGAAGCTGCAGAGTTGTAAAATTAATCAGCTCCCTCATGGGCACTGGCCCCCGTAGTACCCAGGACATCTTCAAGGAGCAATGCCTCAGAAAGGCAGCATCCATCATTAAGGACACCCACCACCTAGGACATGCCCTCTTCTCACTGTTACCATCAGGGAGGAGGTACAGGAGCCTGAAGACACACACTCAGTGACTCAGGAACAGCTTCTTCCCCTCTGCCATCAGGGAGGAGGTACAGGAGCCTGAAGGGACACACTCAGTGATTCAGGAACAGCTTCTTCCCCTCTGCCATCAGGGAGGAGGTACAGGAGCCTGAAGGGACACACTCAGCGATTCAGGAACAGCTTCTTCCCCTCTGCCATCCGATTCCTAAATGAACATTGCACCCATGAATGCTACCTCACTTTTGCTTTTCTGTTCTTGCATTATTTTTAATTTAACTATTTGATACACATTTATATATATTTAATGTAACTGGTTTATTTATTTTTGTTCAATATTTATCATGTATTGCATTGTACTGCTGCTGCTAAGTTAACAAAGTTCACGACATATGCGCACAAGCACACAACACACGCGACTGACTCTGTTAGAGTTCGGCAACAGCTTCCTGTCCCAATATTAGCCCGACTCTAACTCAGTACATTTTGGCCCAATTAAGTGGCTCCCCGATAAGCCAAAGTTTAATGGAAATTGTTAAGAAGGTGTAAAAAAACAAACTGCCATTAAACTGAGTTAACAAATTGCATATTTAAATGAAATTCGGAACAAATTGGAACACTACCAATACTATGACTGTACTATAAAACTGTGTATAAGTTCCTAATAGTTATTCACGGAGGATTTCATCCAGTGTTCGCTGACGTGTTCTTTTGATTGACTGTAAATGAACAACTTTAGTGCAGATAATGGACTGCCTTTGTGCAATGCTTTCAACGATTGCATTCTCCAAATCTTAATTTTCGTCGTAACATTCAGGGTGATTGTCGATACCTTCAAATTCTATGCAGATTCTAACTTGCTGAATTAATAGAAAGGTTTCATTTTCACTCCCGGCCATTTCTGGCATCTCCACGCCTGAATGCTTGAAACCACAGTGAGCAAAACAGTTCTAAACTTTCCACCAGGCCCCCTCCTCCTTCCCTTTCACCCACGGTCCACTCTCCTCTCCCAGCAGATTCCTTCTTCTCCAGTCCTTGACCTTTCCCACCCATCTGACTTCACCCATCGCCTTCCCTCTCCCCACACTGTTTTATTCTGGCGTCTCTTCCTTCTCTTCCAGACCTGAAGAAGAATCCCGACCCGACACGTCGACTGTTTATTCAATTCCATAGATACTGCCCGTCCTGATGAGTCCCTCCAGCATTTTCTGTGTGTTACTCTGAATTGTCTTACTGCTTATTTCTCACCAGCTGTCAGTGACAAAACAAAATCACTGCGTTTTTGAAATGACTCTATTTAAAATCTGTTTACTCTATGCACGGAGCAGTCTCTTTCGGCCACACAAGTGCACGTGGCTGACTCTTGTTAGAAAGTGCTTGGCAACAGTTTCCTGTCCCAAGTGACACAGTGTCCCAAATAAACAGAAGGAATCCCGGCTCTTTTCTCAACTAGCTTTAACAGTTGTCTAAAAAGTGACTGCCCTGGTTTCTAAATAGACAATAAACCCACCCATAAGCTCTACCTCACTAATTTTTGCACAACTTATTTGACTTTTAAAAGGATATTCCTTATTGTAATTTGTAGTTTTTCTATGAATCGCACTGCACTGCTGCCACAAATAATTTCACGAGTGGTGAATCTGTGGGATTCGTTGCCACAGGCAGCTGTGGAGGCCGAGTCTTTATGGATATTCCAGGCAGAGGCTGATAGATTCTTGATCGGTCTGGGAAGGAAGGGATACGGAGAGAAGGCAGGAGATTGGGGCTGAGAGGGATATTGGATCAGCCATGATGGAGCAGACTCGATGGGCCAAATGGCCAAATTCTGCACCTATATCTTATGGTCTACAAACCCCATTTCCAGAAAAGTTGGGATATTTTCCAAAATGCAATAAGAACAAAAATCTGTGATATGTTAATTCACGTGAACTCTTATTTAACTGACAAAAGAACAAAGAAAAGATTTTCAATAGTTTTACTGCCCAACTTAATTGTATTTTGTAAATATACACAAATTTAGAATTTGATGGCTGCAACACACTCAACAAAAGTTGGGACAGAGGCATGTTTACCATTGTGTTATATCACCTTTAATAACACTTTTTAATCGTTTTGGAACTGAGGATACTAATTGTAGTAGATTTGCAATTGGAAATTTTGTCCATTCTTGCTTGATATAAGACTTCAGCTGCTCAACAGTCCGTGGTCTCTGTTGTCTGATTCTCCTCTTCATGATGCGCCATACATTTTCAGTAGGAGATAGATCTGGACTGGCAGCAGGCCAGTCAAGCACACGCACTCTGGGTCTACAAAGCCACGCTGTTGTAGACCGTGCAGAATGTGGTCTGGCATTGTCCTGCTGAAATATGCATGGACGTCCCGGGAAGAGACATCGCCTTGATGGCAACATATGTCTCTAAAATCCTAATATACACCTCAGAGTCAATGGTACCTTCACATACATGTAACTCACCCATGCCATGGGCACTGATGCACCCCCATACCATCACAGATCCTGGCTTTTGCACCTTTCACTGCTAACAATCAGGATGGTCGTTTTCATCTTTGGCACGGAGAACTCGATGCCTTTTTTTTCCGAAAACTAGCTGAAATGTGGACTCATCTGACCACAGCACACGGTTCCACAGTCTTTCGGTCCATCTGAGATGAGCTCGGGCCCAGAGAACTCGCCGGCGTTTCTGCATAGAGTTGATGCATGGCTTCCTCCTTGCGTAATAGTTTCAGGTTGCATTTCTGGATGCAGCGATAGACTGTGTTAAGTGACAATGGTTTTCCAAAGTACTCCCAAGCCCAGGTGGCTATAATTGTCACAGTAGCATGACGGTTTCTTAGGCAGTGCTGCCTGAGGGCTCGAAGATCACGTGCATTCAACAGTGGTTTCCGGCCTTGCCCTTTATGCACTGAGATGTCTCTGAATTCTCTGAATCTTTTCACAATATTATGTACTGTAGATGTTGAAAGACCTAAGTTCTCCGCAATCTTGCATTGGGAAATGTTCCTTTTGAACTGACTAACAATTCTCTCATGAATTTTGGCACAAAGGGGTGAGCCACGACCCATCCTTGCTTGCAAAGACTGAGCCTTTGATGGACGCTACTTTTATACCCAGTCATGATACCTCACCAGCTACCAATTAGCCTGCTTAATGTGGAGTCTTCCAAACTTGAATATTCTGTGCACTTTTCAATCTTATTTTAACTCTGTCCCAACTTTTGCTGAGTGTGTTGCAGCCATCAAATTCTAAATTTGTGTATATTTACAAAATACATTTAAGTTGGTCAGTAAAACTATTGAAAATCTTTTCTTTGTACTTTTGTCAGTTAAATAAGGGTTCATGTGAATTAACATATCACAGATTTTTGTTTTTATTGCATTTTGGAAAATATCCCAACTTTTCTGGAAATGGGGTTTGTATATATAATGCAATTAAATCGGAATCTGATTCTGATTATTCCTGCCCGCTTCTTTGGCCTCGATCCATAAAAGTCCGGTAGAGAACAATAAACGGCAGCCAATGACCTTTCCATGGGGAGATTTGGCGTAGTGGTCATTACCACTGGATCAGTAATCCAGAGACTCAGTTATACACTGGGGTCATGGGTTCGAATCCCACAATGGCAGATGGCAAATTTGAATTCAATAAAAATGTCACGATGACCATGAAATCGTATCGTCGTAAAGATTGTCGTAAAAACCCATCTGGCTCACTAATGTCCTTCACAGGAGGAATCCTGCCGTGCTTACCTGGTCTGGCCTTGATGTGACCCACAGCAATGTGGTTGGCTCTAAATGCCCTCTGAAATAGCCTCGCAAGCTGTTCAGTTGTGGGTGTACCAACACCTGCAGCTCATTAGACTTATTCCTTTTACAATGGATAATCAACTTTTATATAATTGGTTTCAAAAAGGGATTAGATATATAGGAGATTGTTTTGAAGGAGGTATATTAATGTCATTTGATCAATTAAAGAATAAATATAAAGTATCAAACAATACTCTTTTTTGTTACTTCCAACTAAGAGCTTATTTAAGAGAAAAATTAGGTCAAACAATGTTATTGCCGAAATCTAATGAAATAGAAACTTTAATTCAAAAAGGAAACATTAAAAAATTTATTTCTTGTACGTATAACTTGATTCAAAAACAGGCAGCAATTAAACAAGGAGTCCATAAGTCAAGACAAAAATGGGAAAGTGACTTGAATATTAAAATTGAAGAAACAAATTGATCAAGACTATGTCTTGATAGTATGATAAATACAATAAATGTCCGGTTAAGATTAGTGCAATATAATTTTTTACATCAATTATATATTACACCACAAAAAAATAAATAAATTTATCCGATCAGTGTTTCCGATGTAAACAAGACATCGGTATTTTTTTACATTCTACTTGGTCTTGTTCTAAAATTCAACCTTTTTGACAAATTTAAGAGTTTTATTGGAACAAATTATTGGAACACAACTTCCACATAATCCAATATTATTTTTACTAGGCGATATTGAAGGGATAAAACCGAAACCCAAATTGAATAAATATCAGAAAGAATTTATAAAAATTACATTGGCAGTAGCCAAAAAGGCTATTGCAGTTACTTGGAAATCGGATTCATACTTAATTATAGATCGTTGGAAGAAGGAAATTTATGGCTGTATTCCAGTTGAAAAAATTACTTACAATTTAAGAGATAAATATGAAACATTTTTGAAAATTTGGCGCCCTTATTTACAAAAGACAGGATTAAATATATAGGTGCTCCGAAGATGAAATAATTGGTTATTTGGGGAAAGAAATAAATACATACTAAAGTTATTACGAACTCCATGGAGCATGGAGTTCATGGGGATCTTCCGATATGCAGGCACTCTTTCTTTCTTTCTTTTTTATCTAGGGATGTTGGGGGGAGGGGTTAAGGGGAGGGGGGTAGGGTATATATATATTTTCTTTTATTTCTGTAATTATTTGAAAACTCAATAAAAAAAGTTTAATAATAAAAAAAAAAGAAGGCAGCTCATCACCACCTTCTCAAGGGCAACTACGGATGGGCAATAAATGCTGGCTTGGCTGGTGTGCCCACGTCCCGTAAATGAATAAATCCTGACAGTTCGCTGTGGCTTTTGTGTGTTCTCAGAAGATGCTGTACCAAACTAGACATGAATGGCTGATGAGAGGATGTTGAGTACAGTCCACCCTCCTTATCCGCAGATTCCGCATGCGCAGATTCAACCAACCGCGGATCAGGAAAACCCAGAAGTTCTCTCTCCAGCACTCGTTGTTTGAACATGTACAGACTATTTTTTCTTGTCATTATTCCCTAAACAATGCAGTATAACAACTATTTACATAGTATTTACATTACTACTTCTGCACCTATTGTCTATATTGTATTAGGTATTAGAAGTAATCTAGAGATGATTTAAAAGTACAGGCAGTCCCCGGGTTATGAATGAGTTCCGTTCCTAAGTCCGTCTTTAAGTCAGATTTGAAGTCGGAACAGGTACATCCGGTATTATTTAGCGTCAGTTAGTCAAACGTTTTTCTTAGTATATAGTACATATTTTACCTTTCTATGCATATAAAACTCTTAAGAAACATACGTATTTCAATAATTTAACCACTGCATTGCCTAGTAATAATTGTAGCTTTCATCGGGCCAGGGCCTTTCACGTGCTCCATTAAAATTGTTCTGATCATTGACCGACTGGAGCCTAACGCTTTTCCAATGACCGATGGCGTTTCATTTCTTTCTGATCGTGTTATTACCTCCACTTTATTTTCAATCGCAATCGTGATTATTTTCATGAACAGAAACACTGCAGATTCAGAGCTGCGCCGCCAGGTCCTAAAGTCCACCGCACTGAGTAAGTTAAGTAAAGTCCGGGGTTCCGCCGGGTCCTAAAGACCACCGCACTGATACACGGTAAATAAGGGACTTGAGAATCCATGAATCTTGGTATCCGTGGGGGGGTCCTGGAACCAATCCGCTGCGGATAAGGAGGGCCAACTGTACATAACCAAGGATAGCCACCTTGTCGTGGTGGAGAGGCTTGTGAGATCCTGAGATCCCGAGAGTGGTGCTTAAATCCTGGTAGGTTCAGCCACGGCGGTAAGGTGAATGGGGACATCCCAGATGACCAAGACCTCAGCGGTGGAGCTGGCGGAAGATGATGACGCATCACAACGGCAGCGAAGGCGGAGGGCGGCTGCGGCAGCGAAGGGCCACTGGACCCTGACCTCGATCTGTCAGGGGCCGTGTGGTGGCCGCCCGCGCATCAGCCTCTCACGCACAGGCGTCCTCCCTTAGGAGAGCATCAACTCGAGTGATTGCACTACTACAGTGCACACTCAGTGCCCACGTTATTAAGCACACCTGCTCATTAATGCAAATAACTGATCAGCCAATCACGTGGCGGCTACTCAACGCAAAGAAGCATGCTGGCATGGTCGAGATGTTCAGTTGTCGTTCAGGCCAGATATCGGACTGGGGAAGAAATGTGATCTAAGAGAGTTGGTCGAGAGGTTCAGTTGTCATTCAGGCCAGATATCGGACTGGGGAAGAAATGTGATCTAAGAGAGTTGGTCGAGAGGTTCAGTTGTCGGTCAGACCAGATATCGGACTGGGGAAGAAATGTGATCTAAGAGAGTTGGTCGAGAGGTTCAGTTGTTGGTCAGACCAGATATCAGAATGGGGGAGGAAATGCGATCTGAGTGACTTTGACTGTGGAATGATTGTTGGTTTTAGATGGGGTGGTTTGAGTATCTCAGAAACTCAAACCGGGACCTGAGAAACTGAGTTACAGAGAAAGGCTGAACAGGTTAGGACCTTATTCTCTGGAGCGTAGAATGGGGGGAGGTTTGATAGAGGTGTATAAAATTGTGATGGGTATAGATAGAGTGAATGCAAGTAGATTTTTTCCACTGAGGCTAGGGGAGAAAAAAACCAGAGGACATGGGTTAAGGGTGAAGGTGGAAAAGTTTAAAGGGAACATTGAGGGGGGCTTCTTCACACAGACAGAGGTGGGAGTGTGGAATGAGCTGCCAGATGAAGTGGAAAATGCGGGCTCACTTTTAACATTTTAAGAAAAACTTGGACAGGTATATGGATGAGATGGGGGTGGAGGGATATGGGCTAGGTGCAGGTCAGTGGGACTAGGCAGAAAAATGGTTCAGCACAGCCAAGAAGGGCCGAAAGGCCTGTTTGTGCCGTAATGTTCTATGGTTCTATGCTGATCTCCGGGGATTTTCATGCACGACAGTCTCTATAGAGTTTACAGAGAATGGTGCAAGAAACAAAAAAAAATAAGCAGCAGTTCTGTGGGCGGAAATGGCTTGTTAATGAGAGAGAGGTCAGAGAAGGATGGCCAGACTGGCCCGAACTGGCAGGAAGGCAGTGGTGTGTGGCAGAGAATCTCTGACCGCGCAACACGTCGGACCTTAAGGTGGAAGGGCTATGGCTTTGACCGGCAGCGGTAATTGTATTAGGTACGGAAGGGAAGTGGTAACTGAGCGTAGATAGCTGGCATCTCTTCCCAAGGCTGAAACGTCGAGTACCATAGAGCACGCACTTAAGGCAAGAGGGAGCACGCTTAAGGGGGACGAGCAGAAAGTTTCACAAGCAGTTTAGCTTCCCTTGCTTCCTGAAATACAGACAGGACCACCAGTGCATGCAAAACGTCGCTTCCAATTAGCGTAGACCCTCCAGTGAGAGAAGAATCAGAGTTAGAACCAGCGTCAGGAGAATCACCGGTGTCTCTCATGAAATTTAACTTTGCTGCATCAGTACACTGCAATACATGATTAAATATAGAAACAAATACAGATTACAGTAAGTATATATATTAAATAGTTAACTTAAAAATAGTGCAAAAACAGAGAAAGTTTAATAAAAAGGTGAGGTACTGTCCATGGGTTCAATGTTCATTCAGGAATCGGATGGCGGAGGGGAAGAAGCTGTTCCTGAATCGTTGAGTGTGTGTCTTCAGGCTCCTGTACCCCCTCCCTAATGGCAGAGGGGAAGACGCTGTTCCTGAATCGTTGAGTGTGTGTCTTCAGGCTCCTGTACCTCCTCCCTGATGGCAGAGGGGAAGACGCTGTTCCTGAATCGTTGAGTGTGTGTCTTCAGGCTCCTGTACCTCCTCCCTGATGGCAGAGGGGAAGAAGCTGTTCCTGAATTGTTGAGTGTGTGTCTTCAGACTCCTGTACCTCCTCCCTGATGGCAGAGGGGAAGAAGCTGTTCCTGAATCGCTGAGTGTGTGTCTTCAGGCTCCTGTACCTTTTCCCTGATGGCAGAGGGGAAGAAGCTGTTCCTGAATCATTGAGTGTGTGTCTTCAGGCTCCTGTACCTCCTCCCTGATGGCAGAGGGGAAGAAGTTGTTCCTGAATCACTGAGTGTATGTCTTCAGGCTCCTGTACCTCCTCCCTGATGGCAGAGGGGAAGAAGCTGTTCCTGAATGACTGAGTGTGTGTCTTCAGGCTCCTGTACCTCCTCCCTGATGGCAGAGGGGAAGAAGCTGTTCCTGAATCGTTGAGTGTGTGTCTTCAGGCTCCTGTACCTCCTCCCTGATGGTGACAGTGAGAAGGGGACACGTCCTGCGCGATGGAGGTCCTTAACGATGGACGTTGCCATTCTGAGGCACAGCTGCTTAAATTTGTTCTGGATGTGAAGGAGGCTGGTGCGCATGATGGAGCTGACTGAGTTTACAACTCTCTGCCATTTATTTCGATCCTGTGCAGTAGCCCCCCAACACCCCCATACCAGACGGTGATGCAGCCAGTCAGAACGCTCTCCAGGACACATCTGTGCGAGTGTTTTAAGGAACAAACTCCTAATGAAATACAGCCACTGTCCCAATATGCTGGGGCCTAGGCTCAATCCTCAGAGATGTTGACAGCCAGGATCTTGAAATTACTCACTCTCTAAACTTCTGATCCCTCTATGAGGATGAGAATTAATTCTGTCCTACTGGCAGGACAGCACGATGGTGTGCTCTACCCTCCTTTTTGCCTCGTGCAAAGGGAATCAATTATTGGCACATTGAAGCCTGTGTCAAATGTTCCAATTTAAAATAATCATTATCGCCTCACAGCGTCAGTGCAATTTTGGAACTGCAGTGTAAACTTGACGCTGGCGCCCTCCTTTGTAATCTGGGAGGGCTCTCTGCTGTCTACTCCAATCTCCTTTTCCTTTGGCATGAAGTCTGACTGCAATCCAGAGGGATTTATTCGAGTGTACTGGGAGAGGAAGCAAGGAAGAGATTTCAGATTATTTGGAGATGCTGTAACTCCGGGCACTTTTGCCTTCAGTCCAATTTAAAGCCTGTCACTGGATTACTGGATATATATTAATGGGAAGCAAACAAGAGTTAGAAAATTAACCGCCACCAGTGCTAGAAGCACAAAGCAGCTGGGAAGGTTAACAACACCGAATAAGAATGATTGACTGAAGAATCCCTATATGAGAAGATTTTTATTTGAAAACGTTCGAAGTAAATTTATTATCAAAGTGTGTATATGTCACCACATACTACTCTGAGATTCATTTTCCTGAAGGCATTCACAGTAGAACAAAGAAATATAATAGAATTAGTGAAAAACTATACAAAAACAAATAATAATTATTATTAATACTGAGAATGTGAGCTGTAGAATCCTTAAAGGTGACTCCAGAGGCTGCGGAATCAGTCCAGCATTGAGGTGAGTGATTTCCCCTGGTGGGGGAGTCTAGGACAAGAGGGCACGACTTCAGGATTGAAGGACGTCCATTTAGAACTGAGGTGCGGAGAAATTACGTTAGCCAGAAGGTGGTAAATCTGTGGAATTTGTTGCCACGAGTGGTTGTGGAGGCCAAGTCATTGGATGTATTTAAGGCAGAGACAGATAGGTTTTTGATTGGCCAGGGCATCAAAGGGTATGGGGAGAAGGCAGGGGAGTGTGGATGACTGGAAGAATTGGATCAGCCCATGATTGAATGGCGGAGCAGACTCGATGGGCTGAATGGCCTACTTCTGCTCCCATATCTTATGGTCTTATGGTGAAGTTAACCATATCTGATGGTTGAAGGGGTAATAACTGTTCCTGAACCTGGTGGTGCAGGACCTGAGGCTCCAGTACATCCCTCCCAAAGGTAGCAGCGAGAAGACAGCGTGGCCTGGGTGGAAGGGGTGCCCGTGACGATGGGCGCTGCTTTCTTGTGGCAGTGCTGAGTGTGGATGTGCTCAGCGGCCGGGAGGGCTTTTCCTGCGACGGACCGGACTGTGTCCGCTAATTTATTTTTCTCGCAGGCTCTTCTGTTCTTGGGCAATGCTATGTCAAGGACTTCAAGATCACGCCGGCGATACAGGGCAACATCTTGCTGGCAGCTCACAGGCTGTTTTCGTAAAACACTGAGTTGCTGCAATTTGAAAGTCCATGCAACTGAATTCAATAGTGAGGTTAAAAAGGATATATATCTGAAAAATGGGGAACTTTAGGAATATAGGGAAAGATGTGGAATAATTGGGACATATTACTCTTGCAAAAGGCTGTCACTGACTTGATGGGATGAATGGCCTTCCCTGTGGAAGGATTCCAGGAGTTCATACCAGTCAATGTGTAAGGAGGGAGAAAGACAGAGGGGGGGAGGCAGAGAGATAGGGGGAGGAGGGAGAGAGGGGGGGGGGAGAAAAAGAGAAAAAAGAGAGAGGGAGAGAGGAGAGAAAGAGGGGTGAGAGGGAGAGAGAGAGAGAGGAGAGAGAGGGAAAGAGGGGGAGGGAGAGAGAGAGAGGAAAAGAGAGGGAAAGGGGGGAGGGAGAGAGAGGAGAGAGAGGGAAAGAGAGGGGGAGAGAGGGAGAGAGAGAGGAGAGAGAGGGAAAGAGAGGGGGAGAGGGAGAGAGAGAGAGAGAGGGAAAGAGAGGGGGGAGAGAGAGAGAGGAAAAGAGAAAGGGGGGAGAGGGAGAGAGAGGAAAAGAGAGGGAAAGGGGGGAGAGGGAGAGAGAGAGGAGAGAGAGGGAAAGAGGGGGAGGGAGAGAGAGAGAGGAAAAGAGAAAGGGGGGAGAGGGAGAGAGAGGAAAAGAGAGGGAAAGGGGGGAGAGGGAGAGAGAGAGGAGAGAGAGGGAAAGAGAGGGGGAGAGAGGGAGAGAGAGAGGAGAGAGAGGGAAAGAGAGGGGGAGAGGGAGAGAGAGAGAGAGAGAGGGAAAGAGAGGGGGGAGAGAGAGAGAGAGGGGAAAGAGGGGCAGAGAGGGGGAGAGGAGAGAAAGAACAATATTTCGAGCTTAAGTTCCTCCTCAGACAGCTCTGAACACCTGATGTTAACTAGTCCAGTACATTTCGCGTTCCTTTTACCCAAATGGTGCCACACAGCTAACAGGCCCCTTGGCCCGAAGCGACGACGTTGGCGGTCACGCTCCACGGGAGCCTGCCCCTTCCACCCCGCGCCGCATCGGCAACGAAGTTCAAGGAGAACTGATTATCAAAGTGTCACCCGTCACGAGGCTCTTCTCTTTTTTGCAGGCACTTACAGGAAAACTATACAAAAATGAAGACCGACAAACAGCCAGTCTGCAAAAGTAAAAGTGCGCCAACGAAAAAAAAATCAGTAAATCACAGTGAGAACATCTGTAGAGTCAGGAAGAGCAACAGATTTCTGACTGGGCAATGAACCCACATACGCTACTTCAATATTGTTGTTCTATTTTGCACCACTAATTTAATTTTAATCCGTATATATCTTACTGTAATTTACAGTCTTGATTATGTATTGCAATATGCAGATGCCGCGTAGCTGCACATTTCACACTATATGCCTGTGATATTAAACCCGATTCAGATTCTGATAGTGGCCAGAAGGTCCAGCGTCGGAATAAATACAAAGACATCGCCTCGGAACACAGATGACTCGGGCGGTGGTGAACCCGTGGGGCTTATTGCTGCTTTGGAGCCATTTTATTAATAAAATACTTCTATGTCGCCATGCACTACCTTGGGATACGCTCACTTGTGGGTACTCACGGGAAAAAGGGACAAATACAACGGAGCCAGTGAAAATCTGCACGCAAGCAAAGACCAATGTGCAAAATGCAAATTTAAAAAGAAACCAAGTTGAGAGTATAAGTCATCAAAGGCGAGTCTGTGGTTTGTGGAATCGGCAGTGAAATACATCTCAGTGTCTAAGCCCTGAAAAGGTCAGCCATTTGATATCGCCGTCCAAAGCTCATTACTGCCTTGCCTTGTTTATGTAAAAGCGTATCGGAGCTGCCTCTATGATCCCAGTGGCACGCACAGCGACTGGATATGGAGAGGCTCAGACTCCATGGTGATACGCCCGTGCACTGAGGGAGTATGTTTACCACTGCGTTATGACTTTGCACTTCTGTCACTTCCTCGAGGAGACAAGGCTGGGGTCACTTTCCAGGGCCACTCAGAATCAACTTCCATCATCGGTCCCTGGGGCGTCCCGGGTATGATCCTTATTCTCCCCCGCCACCCCCCCCCAGGAAATGCATGACTTCGATTGATGCTGCCCCGCTAATGTGACGTCTCTGTTTATCTGCTTCATATAGAATCAAACAGCAGAGGAATGGGCTACACAGTCAAAGTATCTGGGTTGTTAAAGGAAGACCCAATCAGCTCCTCTCCTCCGTCCCATCCTCAACTGCAATACAAATCTGATTTCTCTAAACCTGTGTGCAGTTTTCTTCTGTAAGTTACTATTCAATCTGCTCTTGCCCCATTGTCACGGGGTGGGGGGAGAAGGCAGGAGATTGGGGCTGAGGGGGAAAATGACGAAAAAGCAGAGCAGACTCGATGGGCCAAATGGCCTAATTCTGCTCCTATAATCCTTTGGTCATACGGCTCTTTCTCAACCAAAGGTCCAAGGTTCAAAGTAAATTTAATATCAAAAGTCACCACATAGAGCCCTGAGATTCATTATCTTGTGGACATTCAACATCGGACAAAGGAATGCAACAGAAAAACTACACACAAAGACCGATGACAGCCAATGTAGAAATACAAAAAAAAATCATAAATAGTAAGTAAATAATACTGAGAACAGAATCAGAAACAGGTTTAATATCACCGGCATATGTTGTGAAATTTGTTAACTTTACGTCACAGTACAATTAAATACATGAAAAATAAATACAGGGAAAATAATGTATTACAGTACCACAGGAAGAAAAATTCGCAATTACCCGGTTTTCTGCATTAATTACTCATAAAATATGGTCTGATCTTCACTCAAGTCACAATAATAGACAAACGTAAGCTGCCTAAACTAAAAAAACAAAGTCAATACTGAGTAGCTATTGAAACAACTACAGTCTAGGTTCAAAAGGGATGTGAACCTCTGCGTTAATGCCTTCTACAAAAGCTATTTGGAGTCAAGTGTTCCAATCAATGGGATGAGATTGGAGGTGTGGGTTGTCGATGTGCCCTGCCCTATTCAAAAAGACACACAAAGTTAGGTTACCGATAGAGCCTGCTCCTCTCAAGAAGGATCTGTTGATGTGCACCACGCCCGAATCAAAAAAAAAGACTTTCGGAGGATCTTAGAAGTTGAATTGTAGACAAGCAGTTTTTCTTGGGACTGTGTTTATTAAATAGTTAAGTTAAAATAAGTAGTGTAAAAAAAAGCAGAAATAAAAAAAAACATGAGTCGTATGGTCCTTGAAAGTGAGTCCATAGGAATCACTTCAGGGTTGAGGTGAGTGAAGTTATCCAGGAACCTGATGGTTGTAGGGTAATAATTGCTCCTGAAGCTGGTGGTATGGGACCTAAGGCTCCTGTACCTCCTTCCCGATGGCAGCAGCAAGAAGAGAGCGTGGCCCGGATGGTGGGGGTCCCCGATGACGGGTGCTTTGTTGTGGCAGCGCTCCCTGGAGATGTTTTCAATCATTGGGCCAAAGTCTCCTCAGAGCTGAGACCCAACTAACGATCAGCTTTCTGTGTCACACGTACATCAAAACAAACAGTGAAATGTATCGTTTGTGATGTACAGGGGCAGCTCGCAAATGCCACCAAACTTTTGGCACCCAAAAATTATTAACCCTAACTGTCAGAAACAAGAGAAAATCTGCAGATGCTGGAAATCCAAGCAACATGCACAAAATGCTGGAGGGACTCGGCTTCTAAAGAAAGGAGCGAGCAGTCGATGATTCAGGCCAAGACCCTTCACCGGGAGTGGAAAAGGAGATGAGGAGTCCCTCATCTAATCGGGGTTCTTTTAGGAATGAGGGAAGAAACTGGAACACCCAGAAGAAACCCACATGGTCACGGGGAGAACGTACAAAGTCCTTAGAGATAACTGCGGAAATTGAACCCAACCAGTGATCAGCGGCACCGTAAAGCGATTGAGCTCATCGCAATGCAAGCGTTCCGCCCCAGAGGGCAACCTGGATTCTGCCTGCTCCTGGTAACAAGTCCACGTCCATTGGATGCAACATATCCATTATCTCTCTGTCTCTCTACAGCTGCTCTACCACGGACAGCTTGTTACCTTACGCAGTATGATATTGCAAAATTCTGTTTCCCCGACCTCAGATCAGTCATTGAAACAGTCCTGAGTTGGAGATACCACGAGAGGCTGATTCTTGAAGATGCACCCACATGATCGCTCACCTCCCCTTTGCCAACAACGATAAATTGCAATAGGTCATCTATATCACCCACTCCTTAATACAAATACCTAATCAGCCAATCATGTGGCAGCAACTCAGTGCAAAAAAGCATGCAGACATGGGCATGGTCGTGCACTTTGGTAGAAGAAATAAATGTGCAGACTGTTTTTTCTAAATGGGGGAGAAAATCCAAAAATCTGAGATGCAAAGGGACTTGGGAGTCCTTGTGCAGGACATCCTAAAGGTTAACATGCAGCTAGAGTCGGTGAGGAAGGCAAATGCAGCGTTCACATTCATTTCAAGAGGTCCAGAATTCAAGAGCAGGGATGTGATACTGAGGCTTTATGAGGCCAGTTCTGGGCTCCTCATCTAAGATGTTCAGAGGAGGTTCGCAAGTGTGATTCTGGGAATGAAAGGATTATCGTACAATGAACGTTTGATAGCCCTGGGTATACTCACTGGAATTTAGAAGGATGAGAGGTATTTCATTCAAACTTTTCAAATGCTGAAAGGCCTAGACAGAGTAGATGTGGAAAGGATGTTTCCCATGCCGGGGGAGTCTATGAAAAGAGGGCAGAGCCTCAGGATAGAGGGGCGTCCATTTAAAATAGGGATGCAGAGAAATTTCTTTAACCAGAGGGTGGTGAATTTGTGGAATTTATTACCACAGGAAGCTGTGGAGGCCAGGTCATTGGGTGTATTTACGGCACAGCTTGACAGGTTCTTAACTGGACACAGCATCAAAGGTTACAGGGAGACCCGGGGAGTGGAGCTGAGAAGGGTAAAAAAGGATCAGCCATGATTAAATGGCTGAGCAGACTTGATGGGTCAAATGGCCTAATTCTACTCCTATATCTTATGGTCAAGAGGTTCAGTTGTTAGTCAGACCAAGTATCAGAAAGGGGGAAGAAATGTGATCTGAGTGACTTGGACTGTGGAATGTTGGTGCCAGATGGGGTGGTTTGAGTATCTCAGAAACTGCTGATCTCCTGGGGTTTCCACGCACAGCCGTCTCTGGAGTTTACAGAGAATGGTGCGAGAAACAAAAACCATCCAGTTCTGTGTGCAAAGTTGCCTTGTTAATGAGAGAGGTCAGAGGATAACGGCCAAACTGGTTCAAACTGAACAGTAACTCAAATAACCACGTGATGCAACAGTGGTGTGCAAAGGAACATCTTTGACTGGACAACAGGTCGAACTTTGATGCAGATGGGCTACAGCAGCAGAAGATCTCGCCAGTTCAAGTTCAAGTTTAAATGTTACTCAACCATATATATGAAACAAAACAACGTTCCTCAGGGCCAAGGTGTAAAACATTCACACACAGCACATACAGCATATATAATTAAGATAGCAGGAAAACATAGTCACAAAAAATATATATACAGCCCATGTCCCTGAGTATCACTGCCCATAGATTGACGGTGCATGGAATGTTCCCCTGGAGCCATGTTTCTGCAAGAACAAGCACACAGCAGTTTCTCATCTCACCCTAGTGCAGCCACAAAGGAACGCAATCCAGCTCGTCTTCCACCGAGCAAATACAGGAGAGCAGTGCCACCAGGAAGGGCCAGCCCCTAATCCAGCACAGACCCCAGCTCTCTCCCACACCGCCTCTAGGCAGCTGCAGCAGGCAAACACGAGGAAATCTGCAGATGCTGGAAATCCAATCAACAACACACACAAAATGCAGCAGGCAGCTCACAGAGGCATGAGGGCCTGGTCTGCTGCTAAACACGGCAGAACTGTTTCTACCGACATGTGAAGGGGTAAAGGCAGGTTACTGGCGCCTTAAAACCAGTCGCTTTGGGGAGATGGGTATCGTCAGCCGTTGTTGGCAGCTCGTCTGGGAGAAGGAAAACTCTGATCTCAAACCTCTGCTGCCTTGCGGCTAGACCCACTCATGCGGAAGGCTTTGGGAGTAAACCCTGAGGGAAAAATCCAGAGTTGGAGTCCATAAGGCAGTCCTACATTGAGTTTTGACACTGATTGGCATCTCCTGTGATGCTGCTGGTGCCAAACTGTACTGGTCTCTGCCGTTTCTTTGGGTTCATCAGATGCATGGAGAGGGAGAGCTTGCTACATGGTCAACAGCTCGCTCTCCACATCGTACTGCCCAGACTTGTGTATCTAGACAGCTAGGACACAACATCCATGGTCAACCCTGACCCTCACTCATGGCTGATCAACACCTCCATCCATTAACCCAACGCACCACAACCCAAACCACGTCTACATCATCATTTCCTGTCAGAGTCACCTTATGTTCAGACACTCCTGTGCCCAGCCTCACTTTACGGACATACAATCAATCTATGTATAGAAGTTATCTTATGTATTTATATTATGTTCTATTATTATTGTGTTCTTTATCTTATTGTGTTTTTTTTGTGCTGCCTTGGATCCAGAGGAACAATTATTTTGTTCTCCTTTGTACTTGACATGACATTAAGCAATCTTGAAATATCAAGGCCAAACCAGTGCAGAGACAGTTGGAAAGGAGGTCAGTCTGTGATCAGCTACATAAAACCCTGGTTAGAGCATATTTGGAGTATTGTGGTCAGTTCTGGTTGCCTCATTGCAGGAAGCTTCAGAGAGGGTGCAGAGGAGAATTACCAGGGTCCTGCCTGAACTAGGTATGAGGAAAGACCGAGCCAGCTGGGGCTTTTCTCTCTGGAGTGAAGAAGGGTGAGAGGTGTACAAGATGATAAGAGGCATAGATAAGAGTGGACAACCCCGATGCTTTTTTTACCAGGGCAGAAATGGCTAATACAATGGAGCAAAATTTTAAGGCGATTGGAGCAAAGTATAGGGGGGCATGTCAGAGGTAAGTTCTTTACACGGAGAGTGGTGGGCTCATGGAATGCCCTGTCAGGAGTGCTGGTAGGGGCAGATGCGTTCGCGACATTTAGACCATTCTGAGATATACACGTGGTTGATGGGAAAATGGAGAGTTGTGTGGAGGGAAGGGTGAGACTGATCTTAGGGTAGGTTGAAAGATTGGCACAACATTGTGAGATAGCCACCTGCAAATAAAGAGTCAACAAGTTGTCAATATCGGCCCACAGTGTTGTGCCGACCATGTAACCTGCTTGAGAAACTGCCTAGAATTTACCTAGCGCATAGCCCTCTATTTTTCTAAGCTCCATGTACCTATCTAAGAGTCCCCTAAAAGACCCTATTGTATAGTTTCCCTTCTTGTTCCCCTTAAACATTTCACCCTTCACCTCTGGTTGTAGTCCCACCCAACCTTAGCGGGAAAAGCCTGCTTGCATTTACCCTATCTATACCCCTCACGATTTTGTATACCTCTAACAAATCTCCCCCTACATTCTATGGAATAAAGTCCGAACCTATTCAATCTTTCCTTGTTACTCAGGTCCTCCAGACCCTGTAACATCCTTATAAAATTTCTCTATACTCTTTCAACCTCATTTACATCTTTCCTGTAGGTCGGTGACCAAAACTGCACATAATACTCCAAATTAGGCCTCACCAACGTCTTGTACAACTTCAACATCTCATCGCCTGTACTCAATACTTTGATTCACGTGACACCATGGTCTGTAAGGCGCATGCAGTGTACCAAGACAACATGCAAGTTTTCCCTACCTTCTTTGACTGCTCGTGGAAAGCCTTCTTGATCTCTTCAAGTGTTGCATCTGGTTTGATCCCAAGAATAGCGTAGTAGGTAGTGTTACTGAACCTGGACAAAACAGAAGATGAGTTACTGGCTGATTGGAAATGCTTCATCTTCAGTGACCTCAATGGATCTGGGGTTGAGAGGGTGAACAGCCTTAAAGTTCCTCACCGAGCATCTCACGGGGTCTGTACGTTCCAGCTGTGGTGAAAAAGGCACAACAGTACCTCTTTCATGTCAGATGGTTGAAGAAGTTTGGAATAGGATTCCAAATCCTAAGAATTTTCTACAGGGACATGACTGACAGCATCCTGACTGTCTGCATCACTGACCGGTACGGGAACTGTCCTCCCTCAATCGCAGGGGCATGATTGAGGGCATCCCGACTGGCTGTATCACTGCCCGGTACGGGAACTGTCCTCCCTCAATCGCAGGGGTATGATTGAGGGCATCCTGACTGACTGTATCACTGCCCGGTACGGGGACTGTACCTCCCTCAATCGCAGGGGCATGATTGAGGGCATCCCGACTGGCTGTATCACTGCCCGGTATGGGAACTGTCCCTCCCTCAATCGCAGGGGTATGATTGAGGGCACCTGACTGGTCACATCACTGCCTGGTACGGGAACTGTACCTCCCTCAATCGCAGGGGCATGATTGAGAGCATCCTGACTGGCTGTATCACTGCCCGGTACGGGAACTGTACCTCCCTCAATCGCAGGGGCATGATTGAGGGCATCCCGACTGGCTGTATCACTGCCCGGTACGGGAACTGTCCTCCCTCAATTGCAGGACTCTGCAGGGAGTGGTGTGGACAGCCCAGCGCATCTGTAGATGTGAACTTCCCACTATTCAGGACATTTACAGAGACAGGTGTGTAAATTGGGGACCCGAGTCACCCCAAACACAATCTATTCCAGCTGCTACCATCTGGGAAGTGGTATTGTAGCATAAAAGCCAGGACCAACAGGCTCCAGGACAGCTTCTTCCACTAGGCCATCAGACTGATTAATTCACGCTGACACAACTGACTGTCCTGTTGAACATACTATTTATTACAAATTACTATAAATTGCACATTTAGACGGAGACATAATGTAAAGACATTTACTCCTCATGTATATGAAGGACGTAAGTAATAAAGTCAATTTAATTCAATTCAACCCTTAGAAAAATGTGAAAATGGAGCTTAGAGAAATAGAGGGCTATGGGTAAGCCTAGTAATTTTGAAGGTAGGGAAATGTTTGGCACAACTTTGTGGGCTGAAGGGCCTGTATTGTGCTGTAGGGTTTCTATGTTTCTATGTTTCTAACTCAAATTTCGGGCACTTCAGAAATGACTACACTGAGGACGTCAATCAGAATCAGGTCCAACATCACCAGTATATGTCGTGAAACTTGTTAACTTTGGGGCAGCAGTACAATGCAAGATAAATAAAGAAAAAAAATGAATTTAAGTATATGTATATTAAATAGTTAAATTTTAAAATAGTGCAAAGACAGAAATATTTTAAAAATGTGAGGTAGTGTTCATGAGGTCAGTGTCCATTTAGAAATGGGATGGCAGACGGGAAGAAGTGGTTCCAGAATTGCCGAGTGTGTATCTTTAGGATTCTGCACCACCTTTCTGGTGGTAACAACGAGAACAAGGCATGTTCTGGGTGAAGGGGGTCCTTAATAAAGGATGCGACCTTCCTGAGGTAAAGCTCCTTCAAGATATCTTCGATACTACAGAGGGTGGTACCCATGGTGGAGCTGAATAACTTTACAACTCTCTGCAGCTTACTTTGATCCTGTGCTGTAGCCACCTTTCCCCCATACTAGATGGTAATGAAGCTTGTCAGAATGCTTTCCACAGTAGAGTGTTTTAGGTGACATAGCAAGTCTCCTCAAACTCCTCATGAAACAGAGCTGCTAACTTGCCTCCTTTATGTCTTCATCAATATGTTGGGACCAGGTTAGCCCCTCAGAGATCTTGACACCCAGAAACTTGAAATTGTTCACTCTCTCCACCTCTGATCCCTCAATCTGGTCCTCAACCCAATCCTACTAAATTTACCCTTGTCTCATGATAGCATCCTCCGAGAGGACCACAACCTTGTCATGGCTTGGAGGCTTCTGTGCCTCAATGACTTGGACAACCAGGGCTTCATGCTTTGGCCCTTGGCAGGGTCACCCATGCCAAACAGGTCACAGGGTAGAGGCCAGACTGAGAATGGTCCACCGGTCCTCCAGGTTCAGGGCTAAAAACCCCGACTGGTCAAACAAAATTGTTATGGAAACAGCAAGGAAGAATCCTTCTACATCTGAGTGTGATGGTATTCCTGAGTCTCCACCTGGGATTTTTGTGACTGACAGTAGAGAAAACAGAGAGGAAGCTACTGACGCGATGAAGGAAGCCTTGAACACTGCCAGAGATGGAGGACTTTTATTGATACCCTAAACGCCAACGTTGTAACAGACAGTAACACACAGAGTAGAGTCAAAATACTTACTGTTGGAATCAGTTGTTTGTAATACTTCTCATAAGGAATTTGTTGATTTAAAGCAAGACTAAAATTTAGTCCTTTTAACTCCCCGCCTTTTAACTCTGACTAATATAACATATAATAATTATAATGTAATTATTTTAATTGTGTTCCCTATTAACTGGATTATTTCTATCTGAAGAATTTCTGTTATCTCCATAAAGCTATAGGAGCAGAATTAGGCCATTCAGCCCATTGAGTCTGCTCAGCTATTCCACCATGGCTGATCCCGGATCCCACTCAGCCTTCTCACTATACCCTCTGGTGCCCTGACTGATCAGGAAACTATCAACTTCCACCTTAAATATACCCACGGATTTGACCTCCACTGCAGTCTGTGGCAGAGCATTCCACAGATTTACTACCCTCTGGCTAAAACAGTTCCTCCTTACCTCTGTTCTAAAGGGTCGCCCCTCAATTTTGAAGCTGTGCCCTCTAATTCTGGATAACCCCACCATAGAAAACATCCTCTTCACATCCGCCCTATCTAGTCCTTTCAACATTCTGCAGGTTTCAATGAGATCCCCTCACAATCTTCTAAATCCCAGCGAGTACAGGCCCAAAACTCCTCGTACGTTAACCCCTTCATTCCCGGAATTATCTTCATGAACCTCGAGACATGAAAGAAAGAGCAGTGGATACAGCGCAGACAATCAGAGGCAGAGTGCTCCCCGTCACTGAGCATCTCTGCAAGGAGCGCTGACACAAGAGAGCAGCGCCCATCGTCAAGAAACCCCTACAATCCACGCCCTGCTCCCCTCTCACTGCGGCCATCGGGCAGGAGGTACAGGGCTTGGGTCCCACACCACCAGGTTCAGGAACAGTTATGGCCCCTCAACCACCAGGCTCCAGAACCAGCATGGATAACTTCACTCAGCTCAACCCGGAACTGATTCCACAGCCTGCTTCCAAGAACTCTGCAACTCGCATTCTCAGTATTGCTTATTTATTTACTTTTGTGCAATTTGACTTCCTGGGTTGATTGGTAGTCTTTGTTTATTTATAGTTCTTCATAAGTTTTATTGTATTTCTTTATTTACCTGTAAATGCCTGCAAAAAAAATGAATCTCAGGTAGCATATTTAGACATACACGCAGTGGCTACTTTATGAGGTACGCCTGCTGAAGACCATGAACACACACTTAGTCCAGGAGATGACACTGAGTGTAGGTAGTTTGGGCTTACTTTGACTTTGATTAAATTAACCTGGAACCATAAACGCTGGCCTTCTTTGAGCATCTTTTACTGGCTTCACAGCAGCTGGTCTAGAATATAAGAGCAGGGATGTGATGTTGAGGCTCTTGGACTATTGTTTGAAGTTTTGGGCTCCTTATTTTACAAAGGATATACTGACATTGGAGAGGGTTCAGAGAAGATTCACAAGAATGATTCCAGGAATGAAATGGTTACCATATGAGAACGTCTGGCAGCTGTTGGGCTGTATTCCCTGGAGTTCAGGAGAAGGAAGGGGGTTCTCAAAGAAACATTCTGAATGTTAAAAGGCCTTAACAGATTAGATATGGCAAAGTTATTTCCCATGGTAGGGGAGTCTAGGACAAGAGGGCATGACTTCCATTTACAACTGAGATGTGGAAGAATTACCTTAGTTAGAGGGTAGTAAATCTGCGAAATTTGTTGCCACGAGCGACTGTGGCCAAGTGATTGGGTGTATTTAAGGCAGAGATAGGTAGGTTCTTGATTAGCCAGGGCATCAAAAGGTATGGGGTGAAGGTAGGGAAATGGGGATGACTGGAAGAATTGGATCAGCCTTGATTAAATGGTGGAGCAGACTCCATGGGCTGAGTGGCCTACTTCTGCTCCTATATCTTATGGTCTGGGAGATAGTGGCCTGCTTGCTCTGCCAGGAGATCATAATGTTGACTGGAACTTTCTTATATCTAGGTGGAAATTGTGAACGTTATAATTCCATAACAATTAACCGCAATCTTTCAATTTCTCACAAAATAGTAAACATAGTTGTCGTAGAAACAGCGGAATAAATGTATATACACAGACTGTAGATTCGAGGCTCCAGCTCTGCTTCCTGGTCAACGTGAAGTCGGCTTGTCTCAATCAGGCCAGCAGCTGAGAATGTCACTATGCCTCAGCCTGGACTTTGCAGACTGAGGTTTGGCTAAATGTCCTTATTATCATTGTTCCTGAAAGATTAAACATGACAGAAAACAGGGCCAGATGTAGCTATGACTGGCTCATTGCCCCACAGCCTTAAACGAAATTGGTTATTAAAGAGAATGGTTGTTACCTATGGAGCGTGAATTGATACAGTTTCTAGAAGATCATAAGACATAGGAGCAGTATTAGGCCAGTCAGCCCTTTGAATCTGCTGATATTATCCTGCCTCCTCCCCGTAACCTCTGACACCCTTACTAATCGAGAGCCCATCCACCTCCACTTTAAATGTACCCAATGTCTTGGTCTCCACGGCCATCTGTTATTTAGTTACTGCCCGTTACCCTGCTGGCGTTTAGGGGAGCAATGGAGGTCCAACACCTCTGGCGGTGTTCAGGGCTTCCTACATTGTGTCAACAGCTCGGCTTTCACTGCTGTCAGTCGCGCAGGACCCCGGTGGAGACTCAGGAGTACCGTCGCACTCAGATGTAGAAGGGTCTTCATTTTCTTTGACCAGTCACGGTTTGTTAACCCTGAACCTGGAGGACCGGTGGACCACTCGAAATCTGGCCTCTCCCCTTTGACCTGTTTGGCATGGGTGACCCTACCAAGAGCCAAAGCATAAAGCCCTGACTCCAGCCAGCATTGCTGTCCGGGTCATTGAGGCTGGGCAAGCCTCCAAACCCTACAGCAAGGTTGTGGCCAAGAACTAAGATTCACCACAATCTGGCTCAAGAAGTACCTCCTCATCTCTGTTCCAAAGGGATGTGCTTTGACTGACACAACAGGACCCATCCTCTCCACATCCACTCTATCTAGGCTTTCCAATATTCAACAGGTTTCAAAGAATATAGATATTTGTGCCAACCATGTAATCTACTCTGGAGACTGACTAGAGTTACCCTTCCGCATAGCCCTCTATTTTTCTAAGCTCCATGTACCTATCTAAGAGGCTCTTAAAAGACCCTATTGTATCCGCTGGCAGTGCATTCCACGCACCCACTTCAATGAGATCCCCTCTCATTCTTCTCAACTGCAGTGAATACAGGCCGAGAGCCATTAAACGTTCCTCATGGTTAACCCTTTTATCCCTGGGATCTCTCTCATAAACTTCCTCTGGAGCTTCTCCAACGTTAGCACGTCCTTTCTTAGATAAGGTCCCAGATCTGCTCATGGTACTCCAAGTGCGGCCTGACCATCATCAGAACGTCATCGAGGTCTTCGGGGGACAAAGATTCTGCAGCGTAAATACATCAGCTATATTCCTGAAACGTAGAAGGCTCAAGGCTAAGTTGACTGAGCTTTTAGGATCCTGAAAGGAAAGGGTAGAGAGAAGAAGTATTTTTTTGCTGTTGGGAGAAGTCCAGGACAAGGGGGACAAAATCTTATAATCAAGGCCAGGGTGGTTAGAAGAGGCGAGGAAACATTTCTTCACAGAAAAGGATGGCAAGTGCTTGGAGCTATCTCCTGCGGAAAGCTGCCAACGCGAACAAAAGTGATAAATAATTTAAGTGTGGACTTGTGTTTCTACACGGGGGACTTGGAGCCAGCGCATGTGGATGGGTGGGTCGCAGTACGAGGGTAGTGAGTGACAGTGCAGACCCGAGAGACTGGGGCCTACTCAGTTCTCGGGGAGGGGAGAATATTGGCACAGAACAGTTGTAGTACTCTTCTGCTGTGCAGGGGGAAGAAAGATTTCTAGAATCAGATCCAACCGCTCTATTTCTGTTCTCCAGCATTAAAACTCTGACATCTGACACTGGCAGCCATGTTGGATCCTGATGTTTCTTCAGTCAAAGGTTCGACAGTCAGGAACGAGGCATGAAACTTGTTGCCTACGATCGTTTCATGTTGAGCTTTGCAAGAACAAAGGAATGGAGGGGAAGGAAGACTGAAGAAAAGCCCACTGCTGGGGGCTAGAACAGAAGAAGAAACCCAAACCACCAGTCTGGTCCTCTAATGGTGAGAAGAACAAAGAGCAGAGAATAAATCAATGAGGTTTGGTCCTCTAATACCGGACTGGTGACGGCACATATTCCATTACTTAAACTAACCATTCAGACAGCCCCCATTCGAGTAATCAGAATCAGATTTAATATCACTAGCATGCGTCTGGCGTATGTCATGCAATGATGTTCACTGCAATATACAATAATAAAAGCTGAATTACAGTAAGTATATATATTAAATAGTTAAATAAATAGTGCAAATTTTAAAAAGTACAGACGGCCCTCCTTATCCGCAGGTTCCCCATACGCGGATTCAACCAACCGCAGATCGGGAAAACCCGTACGTTCTCTCTCCAGCACTCGTTGCTTGAGCATGCACAGACTATTTTTTCTTGTCATTATTCCCTGAACGATACAGAATAACAACTATTTACATATTGTTTACATTGTATTAGGTATTAGAAGAAATCTAGAGATGATTTAAAAGTACAGGCAGTCCCCGGGTCATGAATGAGTTCCGTTCCTGAGTCCGTCTTGAAGTCGGATTTGAAGTCGGAACAGGCATGTCCGGTATTATTTAGCGTCAGTTAGTCAAAAGTTTTTCTTAGTATATAGTACATATTTTACCTTTCTATGCATATGAAACACTTAACAAACATACATATTTCTTATTTTTGTAATTTATTTTTTTATTGAAGTTCATCAAAAATATGGAACGCGTCATGAATTTGCGTGTCATCCTTGTGCAGAGGCCATGCTAGTCTTCTCTGTATCGTTCCAATTTTAGTATACGTGCAGCCGAAGCCAGCACAAAACATACGTATTTCAATCATTATACCACTGCGTTGCTTAGTAATAATTGTAGCTTTCATTGGGGCAGGGCCTTTCTCATGCTCCATTAAAATTGTTCCGATCATCGACCAACTGTAGCCGAACACTTTTCCAATGACCGATGGCGTTTCACCTCTTTCCAATCACTTTATTACTTCCACCTTATTCTCAATCGCGATCGTGATTATTTTTGTGAACAGAAACTCTGCGGATTCAGAGCTGCGCCACCAGATCCTAATGTCCACCGCACTGAGACAGGTTAAATAAAGTCCACGGGGTCTCGGAACCAATCCCCCGCGGATAAGGAGGATAAGAAGGGCCGGCCGTTCAATGTCCATTCAGAAATCGGACGACAGAGGGGAAGAAGCTGTTCCTGAATTGTTGAGTGTGTGTCTTCAGGCTCCTGTACCCCCTCCCTGATGGCAGAGGGGAAGAAGCTGTTCCTGAATCACTGAGTGTGTGTCTTCAGGCTCCTGTACCTCCTCCCTGATGGCAGAGGGGAAGAAGCTGTTCCTGAATCGTTGAGTGTGTGTCTTCAGGCTCCTGTACCTCCTCCCTGATGGCAGAGGGGAAGAAGCTGTTCCTGAATCATTGAGTGTGTGTCTTCAGGCTCCTGTACCCCCTCCCTGATGGCAGAGGGGAAGAAGCTGTTCCTGAATCGTTGAGTGTGTGTCTTCAGGCTCCTGTACCCCCTCCCTGATGGCAGAGGGGAAGAAGCTGTTCCTGAATCGTTGAGTGTGTGTCTTCAGGCTCCGGTACCCCCTCCCTGATGGCAGAGGGGAAGAAGCTGTTCCTGAATCGTTGAGTGTGTGTCTTCAGGCTCCTGTACCTCCACCCTGATGTCAGAGGGGAAGAAGCTGTTCCTGAATCGCTGAGTGTGTGTCTTCAGGGTCCTGTACCTCCTCCCTGATGGCAGAGGGGAAGAAGCTGTTCCTGAATCGCTGAGTGTGTGTCTTCAGGCTCCTGTACCTCCTCCCTGATGGCAGAGGGGAAGAAGCTGTTCCTGAATCGCTGAGTGTGTGTCTTCAGGCTCCTGTACCTCCTCCCTGATGGCAGAGGGGAAGAAGCTGTTCCTGAATCGCTGAGTGTGTGTCTTCAGGCTCCTGTACCTCCTCCCTGATGGCAGAGGGGAAGAAGCTGCTCCTGAATCGCTGAGTGTGTGTCTTCAGGCTCCTGTACCTCCTCCCTGATGGCAGAGGGGAAGAAGCTGTTCCTGAATCGCTGAGTGTGTGTCTTCAGGCTCCTGTACCTCCTCCCTGATGGCAGAGGGGAAGAAGCTGTTCCTGAATCGCTGAGTGTGTGTCTTCAGGCTCCTGTACCTCCTCCCTGATGGGAGTCATGAGAAGAAGGCATGTCCTGGGTGATGGGGATACTTCATGACAGACACCGCCTTGTTTGAGGCTCCGCTCCTTGAAGATGTCCAGGCTGTGATGGAGCTGCCTATGGGTTTACAGCGATTCAGGAACAGCTTCCTCCCCTTTGCGACCCGATTTCTGAATGGGCATTGAACCCATGAATGCTACCCCACTACTTTGTTTTAAATTTCTATTTTTTTCTCTACTCATTTGACTACGAGGGGTGATTGATAAGTTTGTGGCCTAAAGTAGAAGGAGTCAATTTTAGAAAACCTAGCACATTTATTTTTCAACATAGTCCTGTCCTATATTTACACACTTAGTCCAGCGGTCATGGGGCATATGGATCTTGAACTTCCAGAATGTGTCCACAACAGGGGCCATTGATAAGTTTGTGGCCTAAGGTAGACGGAGATGAGTTATACAGCTCTTGTTACATGGACATGCAGGTCAACTCTTTAAGTGATTATGCAGAAAGTTTCAAGTTAATAACTCATCGGGGTGATTGATAAGTTTGTGGCCTAAGGTAGAAGGAGATGAGTGCATGTGCATGCAACGAGAGCTGTATAACTCATCTCCTTCTACCTGCCGCAGAGTTAGCTAATTTCTCGACAAGCGCTGGTGATACTAAACCTGATTTTGAACACTCTGCAGCTTATTTCAATCCTGTACAGTGGCCCACTCTATCCCACCACAGCAGACAGCGATGCAGCCAGTCCGAATGCTCTCCACAGTAAATCTGCAGAAATCTGCGAGTCTTTTCGGTGACATAATAGGCGCTGTCGTGCCTTCTCTGTAGCTGCGTCAGCACATCAGGCCCAGGTCAGATCCTCAGAGATGTTGACACCCGGGAACTTGAAACCGCTCACTCTCTCCGCCTCTATGAGGACTGGGGTGCATTCCCTCGTCTTACCCTTTCTGAAGTCCACAATCAACTCTTGTGGTCTGACATTGAGTGCAAGGCTGTTGCTGCAACGCCACTCAGCTAGCTGATATACCTTGGTCCTTTCAGTGGCGATACCCTGCCATTGAAAGTTTCCAAAATGATAAAAAGGCAAATGCAACTACTAAAAAAACACACTGAACAATTACATGTGCAGCACATAGGTAATGTTACTCATATATTATCCATATACTATAATTGAATGTATAGTATATAGGTTTACACAATTTACTCTTGCGCATGGTGGGGGGGGGTTGATGTCCTTGATGCGGTTTGCGCAATGTGTTTTTTTTGTGCGTGGGGAAGTGTGATATTCTTGTAGGTGTTTACCACAAATTTTTTTTGCGCATGGTGGGGGCTAATGTTCTTGCTGACATTTACACAATTATTTTTCTGTGTGGGGGGAGGGGGAGGTTGACGTTTGCCCTTGAATGCCCCCCCCCCGGTGGTTTTCTTCATTTCGTGGCTATCTGGAGAAGACAGATCTCAGAGTTGAATGCTGCATGCAAACTTTGATAATAAATGTACCTTGAACCTTAATTATATTAAAATACAAGCAAGCGTAAGAGAGTTAAGCTGCAAGGAAAGTAACAATTATACAGTCCAGTCCGACAACCACAAACCTTGTTGCCACAGCACACACAAACACACCAGTTCACCACAGGATGTGCGGGAGGAATTGCCCCATCACTCTGTTCAGTTTGCAGCTGTTGGGGCTATTGAGAAAAGTCAATGGCTCCAGTCCCGTTTATTACAGAGAAAGTAAGGGCAAGTCAGGGGTAAGATGGAGAACAGGGGTCAAATAACCAACCACTATTCCAATGCAATATAATTACAGAGCCAGACGGAAAAGGAAGAACGAGCTCCTTTCCGCCATTCAGTCCCATCACGATGTGTCACCCTGCCCAGCTCAAACCCTCAACCCTTCAAACCTGCGCTAAGTGAAAAACCCGTCAGCCTTAATGAGGAAATCAGCAGATGAAATTCGGAGTGGGAGCTCTGAAAGGGCTGCTCAAGGGAAGGTTGAATCTGAAGGCCAGAGGAGCAGAGGGACGTTGGGGTCCACTTCCGTAAATCCCTCAAAGTTGCCGTGCAAGTCGAGGTTAAGCAGGCATCTGACGTGTTGACTTTTTACTAGTCGGAGGACTGAGCTCAAGAGCCGCGATATAAGACCCATCCCATCCATCCCTCAACCTCTTTGACCTCCTACCGTCAGGCAGAAAGTATCGAGGTATAGGAACAAGGACTGTCAGGCTGGATAATAGCTTTCTCCCCCAGGCTGAGGGACCTCAAAACACCCTGCTACCACCCAGTACACATTATTTATAATAGTACCAGTAGCATTATAGAGCATGGAAAACTGGAGTTGTATGGAAAGATTGAATAGGTTAGGACTTCATTCCCTGGAGCACAGAAGATTTGACAGAGGTATACAAAATTATGAGGGGTATAGATAGGGTAAATGCAAGAAGGCTTCTTCCACCAAGGTTGGGTGAGGCAAGAACTAGATGTCATGGGCTAAGGGTGAAAGGTGAAATGTTTAAGGGGAGCATGGGGGTGAACTTCTTCACTCAGAGGGTGGGGAGCTGCCAGCACAAGTGGAGGACACGGGGTCGATTTCGGCAGCCAAGCGATATTTGGGCAGGTACGTGGATGGGAGGGGTGCGGGTGCCGAGCGATGGGACTGCAAATTGATGGTCTGGCACAGACTGGATGGAGTGAAGGGCCTGTTTCCGAGCTGCGTGCTCCGTAACTCTCTGGCTCTTTAACAGTACAGCACTGGACAGGCCCTTCGGCCCACAATATTGTGCTGAGCCAAATTAATTAGTAATCAAACTGACAACTGAACTAATCCCTTATGCCGAAAACTGCCCACATCCCTCCATTTTCCCTCTCATTCATGTTCCTATCTAAAAGTCCCTAATGTATCTGCCCCTATCACCAAACCAAGCACCTCCCACCCTCTATGCAAAAAAAACCCTGCCTCTCTCACCTCCTTTAAAATCACACCTTCCACTCTGAAAGGCAAGCACTCTGGTATCAGGCATTTCAATCCTGGGAAAAATATACTCTATCAATGCCTCTCAATCTTGTAAACCTCTGTCAGATCTTCCCTCAGCCTCCGACGCTCCAGAGAAAACAACTCAAGTTTATCCAGCCTCTCGTGATAGCACACACTCTCTAGCAGGAAGAGGTAAACCTCCTCTGCACCCTCTCCAAATCCTCAACATCTTTCCTATAATCCCTCCTATAATATAGTTGTATATTTAACTATATGTTGTATATGCACTTTATGTCAACTTGTATACCTAGAACTGTTTTTATTATCTGCTAATATTATTGGGTTAATCCTTAAGATTGTTACAACCCGGGGTGGAAATGGGGACAACTGCCTCTTAAATGCTCCCAATGGCCTGCATCTCGAATAGCCTCTGACAACCAAGCCCAGCTCCTGGCCTTCACCTGTGGCTTAGCTACTAAGCCTAGTGGAACCATTTCTACTGGCAGGAGAAGGGGCAAAGGCAGGTTACTGGCGCCTTAAAACCAGTCGCTTCGGGCAGATGGGGATCGTCAGCCCGCAGTTGGCAGCTCATCTGGGAGAAGGAAAACTCTGATCTCAAACCTCCGCTGCCTTGCGGCTGTACCCCACTCGTGGGAAAGGCCTCGGGAGCAAACCCCGAGGGAAAAGTCCGGAGCTGGAGCCCCTAAGGCAGTCCGACGTTGAGTTCAACGCTGACTGGCAACTCCTGCGACGCCGCTGGTACTAAACTCTACTGGTTTCCGCCGTTCCTTTGGGCTCGTCAGATGCGTGGAGAGGGGGGAGCTTGCTACCTGGGCAACTGCTTGCTCTCCACACTGTACTGCCTGGGTTTGCGCATCTAGACAGCGAGGACACTACATCGACCCTGACCGATGCAGGCCCTGCCTCTTTGTTTTATGTGCTGTATATGACATATGTACTCTGTTTTACACCTTGATCCCAGTCTCATTTAGCTGTGTCCGTGTGTAAGATTGAACCTGAACCCCATACCCCTGTGGGTGTGGCGAAGCCTTTTGACCGTTACGTACCTGGGCAATGTGGTGAAGAACCTCCGCGAGGAAACTCTGCACCTCTGGCAACACTTGCAGGCTAACATCTGGGCACTCAGCAGCATCTCACACGGTTTTCACCCCGAAAGATTCTCTCTCAGCCTGGCAAATAAAAGTAATATTTAGTAAATGGAACAAGAGCAGTATAGCCCCCCCCCCACCCAACCCCCAGCGCATCGAATCTCCGGAGCAGTACTTGGACCGAGAACTCGCTCGTTATGCACCGTGTCGTATAACATGGGCGACCATGGTCTTTCCATGACCATGACTGCTCTTGGCAATTCCTTCTGCCGAAGCGGTTTGCCATTGCCTTCCGGGCCAGCGTCAAGAAAATCCAGAAAATCTGCAGATACTGGAAATTCAAGCAACGCACACAGAACGCTAGAGGAACTCAGCAGGCCAGGCAGCATCTGTGGAAAAGGGCAGACGGTCAACATTTTGGGCCAAGACCCTCCATCAGGACTTCATGAAGGGTCTCGGCCCGAAACGTCGACTGTTTACTCTTTTCCACAAATGCTGCCTGGCCTGCTGAGTTCCTCCAGCATTTTGTGAGTTCAGTGCCTTTACAAGATGGGCGATCCCGGCCATTATCAATACTCTTCAGAGATTGTCTGCCTGGCGTCAGTGGCCGTGTAACCAGGACTTGCGATGTGCACCAGCTGCTCCCAGGGCTGCAGAGGAGGCAATTCTCCTTCATCAACTTCAGTGAGAATCGACGCACATCTTCAATTCACCAAGAAGTTTCTGAATCAAGTACACCAGCCACTCTAACCACTAGTGCAGACTAACAGTAGGACAACTACTGTTCAAAATTAATTAATAAGAAAAAGAACCACTGCTCCATCCGCCACAAGCAGGACCTCCCAGTGGCCAAATATTTTAATTACAATTCCCATTCTGACAACACACACAAAATGCTGGTGGGATGCAGCAGGCCAGACAGCATCTATAGGACGAAGCGCTGTCGACGTTTCGGGCCAAAACCCTTCGTCAGGACCAACTGAAAGATAGTAAGAGATTTGAAAGTAGGAGGGGGAGATCTGAAATGATAGGAGAAGACCGGAGGGGGTGGGGTGAAGCTAAGAGCTGGAAAGGTGATTGGCGAAAGGGATACAGAGCTGGAGAAGGGAAAGGATCCTGGGACGGGAGGCCTTGGGAGAAAGAAAGGGGTAGGGGAGCACCAGAGGGAGATGGAGAACAGGCAAAGAGTGATGGGCAGAGAGAGAGGAAAAAAAGGGAGGGAAAATAAATAAATCAGGGATGGGGTAAGAAGGGGAGGAGGGGCATTAACTATCTTTCCTGTCAGTTAGTCCTGACGAAGGGTCTCGGCCCGAAACGTCGACTGTACTTCGTCCTATAGATGTTGCCTGGCCTGCTGCGTTCCACCAGCATTTTGCGTGTGTTGCTTGAATTTCCAGCGTCTGCAGACTTCCTCGTGTTTGCCCATTCTGACATGTCGTCCTCTCGAGCCAAAATGAGGCCACCCTCAAGGTGGAGGAGCAACACCTTGTATTCCATCTGGGTACCCTCCAACCTGATGGCACGAACATCGGTTTCTCCTTCTGGTAACCAAAATCCACCCCCCCCCATTCCCCTATCTGACCTTTTACCTCTTCTCAACTGCCTATTAGTTCCCCCTGGGTCCTCACCTCCTTCCTTTTCTCCTATGGTCCACTCTCCTCTCCAATCTGATCCCTTCCTCTCCGGCCTTTGAACTTTCCCACCCACCTGGCTTCACCCGTCACCCTCCAGCTCACCTCCTTACCCCCTCACCTTTTATTCTGGCATCTACCCCACCCTTCCTTCTCAACGCCGACTGCTTGTTTCATTTTTACAGATGCTGCCTGGCCCGCTAAGTTCCCCCAGCATTTCCCGTGTGTTACTTGGTACTTAAAAATAATGAGGCATTAACTTAAAATATTTTAAAAAGCAGAAGAGGAATTCAGGACAGTTGATAGAGGTCTACAGGATGAGAAGGGGCATCGAACAAATGGACAGCCAACACGAGGAAATCTGCAGATGCTGGAAATTCAAGCAACACACACAGAACGCTGGTGGAACACAGCAGGCCAGGCAGCATCTATAAGGAGAAGCACTGTCGACGTTTCGGGCCCAGACCCTTCGTCAGGACAGCCAGTGCCTTTTTCCCCAACGGGGAAGTGGCTAATAAGGCAATTGGAGGGCATGTTAGAGGTAATTTCTTTTACACAGAACGCCCTGCCAAGGGTGGTGACAGGGGCGTTTAAGAGATTCTTAGATAGGTTCATGATTGAAAGAAAATGGAGAGCAATGTGGGTGGGAAGGAGTTAAAAGGGTCAGCACAACATTGTGGGCTGAAGGGCCTGCACTGTGCTGTAGTGTTCTATTTTCTGAAGGTTGTTATTACTTAGCACTGATTTTTTTTCTCTCCTTTAGCATTCCAGACACCCTGGGCCAGGCTACCTGAAGCCGCTAACGATCCGCTGAAGGGACTCAGCAGGTCGGGCAGCATCTGCGGGGCAAGAGGAACTGTCAGTGTCTCGGTTTGAAACCCTGCGGCGGGGGTCTCCGTCAGTGGGAATGGGCGCGCGGGGGGAGGGTTTTGGCAAGCGAAGGGAGTCGGAGGGTTGGTTGCCTAGAGTAGAATGATGCCACTCTAGGCCTTGGATGAGGAAGGCTCATTGCCCAGGAGTGAACGATCGAGGTAAATGAGGTAAACTTCTGACAGACAGGATGAAGGAAGGAGAAAGACATTTCAACCAGTATAGTTCGAGTTTACCCCTGGCTGCAGTTGTGGGCTGTGCATCAAGTCGCAACTGGCTTGTGTCAAGCACAGGAAACTGTTTTTCGTAATGAAGCTATACTGAACCGCTAATGACTTCAGTTTGGAAAGGATTAATACTTTTCAAAATATTGTACTGCTGCTCTGCGAGCTGACGGGATAGCCAATGCACAACGCCATTGGGATTGCAGGCCCCATTCACTCCGCCAGGCCCACAGCCAAGGTTGCCATGGAAGCTTGCAATAAAATGCGCCTGCCTGGTGTAAGTAGGCCAGCGCAGTCGTGCAGTAACCAGTGCTTTTGCCTCAGAGTTGCAGGGACATGGGACCTCAAGCATTAACCAGGTAGATTGTGAGGTCAAGAGTCCATCTTATTGAACGGTGGGGACAGTACAGCAGAAGTTGCTCTCGAACCCAGAGGTACGTATGCTGGGGCTTTTGTATCTTCTGCTCAGTCAGAGGGGGTATGAAGAGAGACTGTCCAGGGCGGGTCGAGACCTCGATTATGCTGACCGCTTTACTGAGGCGAGAAGTGTAGACAGAGTCTATGGAGGGGAGGGTGGTTTCTGCGCTATTCACTGAATGAGAACGTATATGATGGAAATGCATGGATAACGAATGGAACAGGAAGGAATCTGGCACTAATTATTCATTATAAGTGGTGAAATTTCCTTTCATACGTTATAGAGAGATTCTGCAGATGCTGGAAATCCAAAGCAACACACACAAAATGCTGGAGGAACTCAGCAGTTCAGGCAGCGTCTATAGAAACGAATAGATAGTCGACGTTTCGAGCCGAGAGCCTTCGTCAGGACTGGGAGGGAAGGGGGAAGATGCCAGAATAAAAAGGTGTTGGGAGTGGAACGGTGAGGGGCGAAGCCAGGTGGGTGGGGAAGGTCAAGGGCTGGAGAGGAAGAAATCTGATAGGAGAGCAGAGTGGACCATAGGAGAAAGGGAAGGAGGAAGGGACCCGGGGGAAGTGATAGGCTGATGAGAAGAAGAGTGGGGCCTTTCATAGAGGAAGCATGGAATTTGTCTACCGGAAGGAGAAATCAATATTCATGCCATCAAGTTGGAGGCTACCCAGATGGAATACAAGGTCATGCCATCAGGCTGGATGCAACACCATTACAGAGTAGCCTAGAATAGTGTATGTGATTTATCCATAAAGTTTAGATGCAAAAATACTTCTCAACTTTGTAAACATGATAATCAAGTTTCTTATCAGTTTAAAAAAAAGATCTGCTAGTATTAAACTCAGCAAGGCAAGGGGCCTTGAATACCCACCTGTCACACAGGAGCGCTACGTGACAGAAGTCAGCCCTGCGAATCAAAAGGGGGAGGAACCTCACAGCAGAGCGAGAGTGAATATGCAAGGTCAGTGGGCTGCGAATCCTTGCAGAACAAAGGGCTCCACAGATCGTGCATTCATTGGTATTCAAGTTCTGCGATTCAAAAAGACCAAAAAAAATAGGATCTCAAGTAACCATTAGCAGTATCAGAAGGTGCGTTAGCAACTCAAAGGACTTTGTAATCAACGCATGCTACAGAGCAGCTGCTTCTGCATTTAAACAAGACAGAAACTCCATTCACTAGATTCAGGTTGACCCTCAGCGGCCACCGTATTATGTACACCTGCCCGTTAGTGCAAATATCTAATCAGCCAATCACGTGGCAGCAACTCAATGCATAAAAGCATACAGGCATGGTCAAGGGGTTCAGTTAGTGTTCAGACTAATCAGAATGGGGAGGAAATATGATCGAAGTGACTTTGACCGTGGGATGAATGTTGGTGCCAGATGGGGTGGTTTGAGTATTTCAGAAACTGCTGATCTCCTGGGGTTTTCACGCACACCAGTCTCTGGAGTTTACAGATAACGGTGCGAGAAACAAAAAACATCCAGAGAGTGGCAGTTCTGTGGGGGAAAACACCTTGTTAATGAGAGAGGTTAAAGGAGAACGGCCAGACCGGTTCAAGCTGACAGGAAGGCGACAGTAACGCAAATAGCCACCCGTTACAACAGTGGTGTGCAGATCAGCATCTCTGAACGCACAACACGTCGAACCTTGAAGTGGACGGGCTACAGCAGCAAAAAACCACGAACAGGCACTCAGTGGCCACTTTGTTAGGTACAGAGGAACATACCGAATAAAGTGGACATTGATTGTATTTATCACATAAACATTGAAACATACAGCAAAATACATCGTTTGCACCAACGAACAACAACCCCTAGGATGCTGGTTAAATATTAGAAAGATTTGTCACGTGTTGGATCACAAATATGAGAAAATCTGCAGATGCTGGAAATCCAGAGCTACGCCTACAAAATGCTGGAGGAACTCAGCAGGTCAGGCAGCGTCTTTGGAAAAGAGTAAACAGTCGACGATTCGGGCCGAGACCCTCCATCGGGACTGACTGAAACGTCGACTGTTCACTCTTTTCCGCAGATGATACCTGACCTGGTGAGTCCTCTGGCATTTTGTGTGCGTGTTGCGATCCAAATATGCTGTTTGCATCAAATCAAATCAGCAAGGGTGTGCTGGGGGCAGCCCGCAATTGTTGCCACACACTCCGGTGCCAACATCGCATGCCCACGATGCTCGGAAGGACAACACAGAGCACAACAATGCCCCACCCAGGCAGGTACACAGTCCGCTAGCCCCAGGACAGGCCGCCTCCTCCGGCCTCACTTGGGTCTTCCTGCGACGCGTACGCTGCCACGCTCCCTGTGCCGCCACAGCACGCCCGCGACTCACGGACCCTAGCCCGCACACGTTTGGAATGTGGGAGGAAACCGGAGCAGCCGTGGTCACAGGGTGAACGCGCAAACTCCTTACAGGCGGCAGCAGGAATTGAGCCCAGATCATTAAATCGACAGACCGGGACCCCTCAGCAGCGTTGTGGTCAGGACAGCGCTTCACAGTACCAGTCACCCGGGTTCAATACCCGCCGCTGCCTGTAAGGAGTTTGTGCGTTCCTCCTCCCTGCACCCCCCCCCCCCCCCCCCGTGACCCTCCGGGTGCTCCAGTTTCATCTAACAGTCCAAAGACGTACTAATTGGTAGGTTAATTGGTCTTTGTACTGGGGGGGGGGGGGGGGGGGGTGATTGATAGGTTTGTGGCCTATGGTGGAAGGAATCAGTTTTAGAGAACCTAGCACATTTATTTTTCAACATAGTCCCCTCCTACATGTACACACTCAGTCCAGCAGTCGTGGAGCATACGGATCCCTTCTTTGTAGAGGTGGTCCACAGCAGGGTGATTGATAAGTTTGTGGCCTAGGGTAGAAGGAGATGAGTTATACAGCTCTTGGTACGTGCACGTGCAGTTCAACTTCTTTGAGTGATTATGCAGAAAGTTTGAAGTTAATAACTCATCTCCTTCTACCTTGAGCCACAAACTTATCAATCACCCCATGCTGTGGACCACTTCTGGAGGTCCAAGACGCCGACTTCTACAAAGAAGGGATCCGTATGCTCCACGACCGCTGGACTAAGTGTGTACACATAGGAAAAATAAATGTGCTGGGTTTTCTAACATTGACTCCTTCTACGAGTCTGTGGTGCCCAGTGCTATCACGTTTGCTGTTGTGTGCTGGGGCAGCAGGCTGAGGGTAGCGGACACCAACAGAATCAACAAACTCATTCGTGAGGCCAGTGATGTTGTGGGGGTGAAACTGGACTCTCTGACGGTGGTGTCGGAAAAGAGGATGTTGTCCAAGTTGCATGCCATCTTGGACAATGACTCCCATCCACTCCATAATGTACTGGTTAGGCACAGGAGTACATTCAGCCAGAGACTCATTCCACCGAGATGTAACACTGAGCGTCATAGGAAGTCATTCCTGCCTGTGGCCATCAAACTTTACAACTCCTCCCTCGGAGTGTCAGACACCCTGAGCCAATAGGCTGATCCTGGACTAATTTCCACTTGGCATTATTTACTTATTATTTATGGTTTTATATTGCTATATATCTACACTATTCTTGGTTGGTGCGACTGCAATGAACCCAATTTCCCTCGGGATCAATAAAGTAAGTAAGTCTGTCCATCTGTCTGTCTTAGGCAAAGAAATTATCAATCACCCCTCGTAAATTGTCCCCTGATCAGACTGGGGTTAAATCGCGGAGATTGCTGGGTGTTTCAGTTTGAAGGACCGGAGGGGTCTATTCAACGCCGAATCTTAATAAAAATAAACAACTTGATCGCGAGTGCTGAAAAGTGATTTCTGTGCTAACCGCTACACGACACAAACCAGGGTCAGAGCCGCCTCGGTTAATCACCTCTCAGAAACCTCCACAGTTGGAAGAGACTCAGCAACCTTTCGGCCTGGGAGAGAGGTCACCAGCCTTAAACACAAACACTACACAGTACCACTCGCCACCCGTGCCGCCTGAGCTCATTAGCATTTGTGGCGTTTTGCGTACGTCCCCGGAACTGATTTCATGCACATAATTTGGATCAGGCGACCATCCTCCGTGCCTTCATTGAAGGAGATTGTTGTAACTCCGTCTACTTCCATTTTATACAGTAAATTTAATACGGCAAAATATCTCGTAAGACTTAGGAGCAGAATTAGGCCCATCAAGTCTGCTCTGCCTTTCCATCATGGCTGATTTATTCTGAGACAATGTGGAGTAGGCCCTCCTGCCTAATCACGGGACAATTTACAGTGACTAATTAACCAACCAACCTGTACATCCTCGAACTGCTGGATGAAACCGGAGTGCCCGGAGGAATTCTGCATGATCACAGCTTTGAATGGACAGATGCCTCACGGGCAGCGGCAGGAATTGAACCCGGGTCACCCGTACTGTGAAGCGCTGGGCTGACCGCCATGCTATCACGCCGCCCCGATTTTCTAGTAATTGATTAGTAAGGGCGTCAAAGATGGTGGGGAGAAGGCAGGAGAACGGGGTCGAGACGGGAAAGAAATCAGCCGTGATGAAATGGTAGAGCTGAATGGCCAAATCCTGCTCTTACGAGACTAGCTAAGTCGACATTTTGGTCAGCATAAAACCGTTAAAAGTCCAGCCCAGGATCTCATCTTGAGGTTAGCTGACTTCAATCATTCCACAGTTCACGTTTGTTTTTTTGTTTAGAAGGTCTTTCAGGTTTCCTGAGCTAAAATCACAGGTGGATAGGGTCGTAAAGAAAACTTTTGGTACAATGGCCTTCGTAAATCAAACTATTGAATACAGGAGATGGGATGTTGAAGTTGAAGTTGTACAAGACATTGGTGAGGCCTAATTTGGAAATCATGTGCCGTTTTGGTCACCTTCCTAAGGTTGAAAGAGTACACAGAAAAATTACAAGGTTGTTGCCGGATCTGGAGGATCTGAGTTATAAGGAGAGACCTTCTTCCCTTGGAACGTAGAAGATTTGATGCAGGTATACAAAACTATGAGGGGCATAGATAGGGTAGATGCAAGCAGGCTTTTCCCACTGAGGTTGGGTGGGGCTACTGCCAGAGGCCAGGGGTTAAGGATGAAAGGTGAGAATTTTAAGCGGAACACGAGGGGAAACTTCTTCACTCAAAAGGTCGTGAGAGTGTGGAATGAGCTGCCAGCACAAGTGGTTGCTATGAGCACAACATAAATGTCTAAGAGAAGTTTGGATAGGTACACGGATGGTAGGGGTATGGAGGGCGATGGTCCGGGTGCAGGTCGATGGGAGTGGGCAGTTGAAGTGGTTTCGGCATGGACTAGATGGGCCAAATGGCCTGTTTCTGTGCTTATTCACTATGACTCGTCCCACTTACTTTTCTTGATTATTTTCCTCAGATCCGAGATTAGCCTACCGCCGCGGGTCTGTACTCTGACTTACGATGAGAAATTACATTTTGAACTTTTTGTTATCGGGCTGGTGGTGTCAAGTCCGTGATATTTAACTTGGTAGACTTTGTATTTTGATGGAGTAGCCACTATGACTGATAACCAACAATCTGAGTCATTGTTATGAAATTCAAGAATCCTGTCAGTATTCAGGGAGAGTGTTTTAGATAAAAGCAGCTGTACAACACAAATACCGATATCAGGACGCTGTTTATGAACTAGAGCTCAGCATTTAACACCATCATAACTACAGCTCTGATTGAAAATCCACAGGAGTGTGTGCTCAGCCCACTGCTCTTCTCTCTCTACACCCAACAGTGTGGGGCTAGGCTCAGCTCAAATCCTGTTGATAAATTTGTTGACAATACAACCATTGTAGGCAGAAATGCAGAAGGCAATGAGAGGGCGTAGAGAAGCGAGATATACCGGCTAGTTGAGTGGTGTCATAGCAACAACTTTACACTCAATGTCAGCAAGACCAAAGAACTGATTGTGGACTTCAGGCAGGTTAAGACGAGGGAACACACACCAGTCCTCATAGAGGGATCAGTAAAGGAGAGAGTGAGTAATTTCAAGTTCCTGTGTGTCAACATCCTGAGGACCTAACCTGGACCCAACATATCCATGCAGCTATCAAGAAGGCAAGACAGTGGCTATATTTCATCAGGAGTCTGGTATGTCACCTAAACTTTCTACCCCTGTACCTTTGGAGGGCTTTCTAACTGGCTGCATCACCGTCTGATACGAGGAGGGGGGAGCTGGGCTACTGCACAGGATCGAAGTGAGCTGCAGAGTTGTAAACTCAGTCAGCTCCATCATGGGCACCGGCCTCCGTCGTATCCAGGACATCTTCAAGGAGCAGAGCCTTGGAAAGGCAGAGTCCATCAATAAGAACCCCCACCACCCAGGACATGCCCTCTTCTCATTGCTACCATCAGGGAGGAGGTACAGAAGCCTGAAGGCACACACTCAACGATTCAGGAACAGCTTCTTCCCCTCTGCCATCAGGGAGGGGGTACAGAAGCATGAAGACACACACTCAACGATTCAGGAACAGCTTCTTCCCCTCTGCCATCAGGGAGGGGGTACAGGAGCATGAAGACACACACTCAACGATTCAGGAACAGCTTCTTCCCCTCTGCCATCAGGGAGGAGGTACAGAAGCCTGAAGACACACACTCAACGATTCAGGAACAACTTCTTCCCCTCTGCCATCCGATTTCTGAATGGACGTTGAACCCATGAACACTATCTCACCACTCTTTTTATTTCTGTTTTTGCATTACTTATTTAGTTCAACTATTTTATACATATATACACACACACACATTTTTTCCTCTTGATTATCATGTATTGCATTGTACTGCTGCCACTTAGATAATGAATTTCACAACATATGCCAGTGATATTAAACCTGATTCTGAAACCTCTCGATTCCCCTTCCCCGGGAGAAAGACTGCACGTATTCTCCCTGTCTATGCAAGCCTTCGTCATAGACAGTGACAGCAAACGCTCTTATTTCCCCTGTCCTGCCCTCGAATGGCTCCCCGCGTGGTTCTGCCTTGGGCAGGGCTGCATGATGAGTTGAGGTAGTGAGCGCTAGAAGATTAACGTGCAGTGAAGTCACGGGCACGTCAGGTACGAGACCTGTCCTGTCTGCACAACCGTGGGGCAACACCACTGCCTCAAGTCCTCGGAGGGGCAGGTTCAATTCCGACCTCGGGTGCAGTTCATGTGGGGTTCGTACTTTCCCCCTGTGATCCTGTGGGTTCCCTCGCCCCCACCAGGGGGATCTTTCCTCCTACACCCCGATGCCATGCATCACGTCTTCTACTGCTTCCATATCTTGCCATGAAAACCCCATGGGCCATAAGGTCATGAAGAGTCAGACTCAACTTAATGACTGAACAAGTGTGCAAGGAAGGGGTAGAATTAGAGGGGATGTGGAGAGAATAGGCCTCTTCTAAAGAAAATGCCGCTACTCAATGCACACAGAACGCTGGAGGCAGCATCTGTGAACATTTTGGGCTAAGACCCTTCCTCAGGACTGAGAAGAAAGGGGGGAAGATGCCAGAATAAAAAGGTGGGAGAGAAGGGAAGGAGGATAGCTAGAAGGTGACAGGTGAAGCCAGGAGGGTGGGAAAGAAAGGTCAAGGGCTGGTGAAAAAAAGATTCCAATAGGAGAAGAGACTGACCCAATGACTCCCCTGTGTGGGCATGCTCTGTTGGTGCCAGAATGTGGCACTCAGCAACTGCCCCAACATATCCTCAGATTATGTTCATTGTTAATGCAAATGACACATTTCACAGTATCGATATATGTGATGAATAAATTAATATAACCTTATCTCAACTGTCAGATAAACAGGTTGTTTATCGTTGCTGTCTCTGCAAAATGCCTGCCTCAAACACCCAAGCAACAGTATACATACTCCAAAAACAATCCTTCAGCCAGCAAGCTCCCATCTATATGAGCAACAAACAGTCTGATGGGAAAAGTCCACAGGTCAAGCAGCATCTATGGGGGAGTGGGGAGAATTTTTACCTTACACGGAGCTTAGAAGAGGGCTATGGGTAACCTTAGGTAACTTCTAAAGTAAGTACATGTTCAGCATGGCATTGTGGGCCAAAGGGCCTGTATTGTACTGTAGGTTTTCAGTGTCAAACCTGGACTGGAGGGAGAGAAGAGGCCAGTTTCAAGAGAAGACAGGAGACCAAAGTGATTGGTAGACTGGGGGTGGGGGGAGATGACAACGTGTCGGTCAGGGAGAACTTGGATGTCGACACACTTGGTGGTGTCGGATGACAGAGGCAGGTGGGCGATGGATAGAAACAAGAGAAAAGAGGGGAAAAGTAGGGGAAGGGGAGGTGAAGGTCAGGACAGATGCTGGAGGGTTGTTAAGGGGGAAAGAAAGGGCTGTCAGTGCCACAATCTAATTAGTTATGAGGATTATGATTATGGGAGTGGTGAGTGGCATATGGAACTAGAAGGGGGCTGAAGAGTGTGCCCCCCATTTCCCATTCACATAGAAGTGTTTAATAAACAATGTTGGAATGGGGGGGAGGAGCGTAATCATCAAAATGATATCAGTGTAATAGGGGAAAGGGGTGGCTCTAACGCCGAATGCCCCGGGTGCTGTGTACATTGACTGGAGAGTCAGCCCTGCTCTGGGCCTCAGGATGCCCGGTGTCAGGGCCCGTGCCTCTTCCAATGTCACCTATGTGAGAGAGTCCGGACCGCAGCCCCAACTACAACCGGAAGTAACACAACCCGATTGAGGGGAGGGAAGAGGGGAACAGCCAGTGGCAACGCCTCCCACTCACGGTGCGCGGTGGATGTCAGTCCAGACCGTTGCCCACCTCTACTCGGCGCCTTTAAAGCGGTTGTCATGAAAACAGCTGCCGGGGTCGCCCCACCTCCTCCTCCTCCCGTCCCCTCCCCTCCCCTCGACTTCCTTATCATCGATCCCGGGCCGCGCATGCCCGGCCCCGCCTCCGCTGACGTCAGCGAGGGGCGCGCGGCGGTGATGACGTCGGGCCGAGCGCGGGTGGGCGGGAAAGGCCGCCGTCAGGTAGGCCGGCCGTGAGGGACCAGCTTTAAACTTCGACGTTCAAAGCAAATTTATTATCAAAGTCACCACATTTAACCTTCACTCGACCTTGGAACATCTGGATGCGTCAGGATGCTCTTCAGAATCATTACCACCGGCGTGTGACACGAAATTTGTGAACTTAGCAGCAGCAGTTCAATGCAGTACATAATCTAGAAGAAGAAAAAAATAATAAATCTTATTCAGTATACTTATACAGTATATGTAAATTGAATAGATTAAAAATAATTTTTAACGAACAGTAATACTATATATTGAAAAAAAGTCAGGTAGTGTCCAAGGGTTCAATGTCCATTCAGGAATCGGATGGCAGAGGGGAAGAAGCTGTTACTGAATCGTGTGTGCCTTCAGGCTCCTGCATCTCCTACCTGTTGATAGCAATGAGAAAAGGGCAAGCCCTGGATGCTGGGGGTCTTTAATAATGGACGCTGCCTTTCTGAGGCACTGCTCCTTGAAGGTGTCCTGGGTACTTTGTAGGCTGGTGCCAAAGATGGAGCTGACTAGATTTACAACCTTCTGCAGCTTTTTGGGGTCTTGTGCAGAAGCCCCTCCATAACAGACAGTGATGCAGCCCGTCAGAATGCTCTCCACGGTACATCTATAGAAGTTTTTGAGTGTATTTATTGTCATACAAAATCACTTCAAACTCCTAATGAAGTATAGTTGCTGTCTTGCCTTCTTTATAGCCGTATCAATATGTTGGGACCAGGTTAGGTCCTCAGAGATCTTGACACCCAGGAACTTGAAACTCCTCGTCAACTACAGCTCAGCATTCAGTACCATCATCCCCAAAATGATTCAATAAACTCCTAGACCTTGTCCCCAGTATGTCCTTGTGGAATTGGATCCTCGATTGCAGACCCCAGTCAGTTCAGATTGGCAACAACATCTCCTTCACGACCTCCATCAGCACAAGAGCACCACAAGGCTGTGTGCTTAGCACCCCTGTTCTCACTTTACCCTTACGACTGGCAAGACACAGCGCCAATGCCACGTTCAAGTTTGCCAATGATGCCACTGTCATTGGCCAGGTCAAAGATGGTAAGTAATCAGTATACAAGAGGGGAGATTGAAAATTTTGGCTGAGCAGTGTCATAACAACAACCTCTCACTCAAGCACGAGGTGACAGGTCTCTGCCCGAAACGTCCACCGTTTACTCTTTTCCGGAGAAGCTGCCTGGCTGGCTGAACTCCTCCAGCATTCTGCGTGTACTATAGTCTCACTCAATGTCGGCAGGACAAAGGAGCTGATTATTGGCCTCAGGAGCAGAAAACCAGAGGCCCATGAGCCAGTCCTCATTAGAGATGGAGAGGGTCAGCAATTTTAAATTCCTCATTGTTATTATTTCAGTGGATCTACCCTGGGTTTCCTCCCAGTGCTCCGGTTTCCACCCACAGCCCGAAGACTTACCAGTTGGTACGTTAATTGGTCATTGTAAATTGTCCCGAGATTAAGCTAGGTTTAAATCGGGTGCTTGCTGGGTGTGTGTGTGCGCCCTCAACTCCTGGTGGAATCGTCGGGGCGCAGTCATGACAAGCTTTTTGGACTGATCTTTTTGGAGATTGCTCATCGTACGGCGTGTCCTGGGCATCTGAAACCTGGCAGAGCCCATTCCTCTCCAGGTTTTTTTTTTCACAAAGTCGATTTGCTAGCTTGACACTCAACCCAGGCACGGATGGAGAGCATGCAAGGAAGCCAGCCGGAATCGAACTACGCCACCGGCCAGCTTGACTCAAAGGGCCAAAGGGTTGACTCAGCGCTGTATTTCAATAAATGAAGAGATGGGGAGGGGGATTAAAATACTAACACTGTTATAAAAGCAGCCTCTCAAAGGAGAACTTGAACCAAGGCAGCATCTGCTGGGCATTCCCACCGCTGAAAAAGATTATCTGTGAAGTCACGTGGCTCTTTGTGCCACTTGCTGTACCGTGTTTCCTGATTTGGTGCTTTGTAACTGCTGCTACGGCATACTCTGAGGCCAGGAACGATGCTACAAGCATACAAGGCAAATATACAAAACCAGCATGTGACATGAATGGAAACAACATCCCTATCCCGCGTGTTCCCTGGGCCTTCTGCGGAAATTACAGCAGGCATCAAAGAGAAGGGGGGACCACGCTTAGCAGCCCCTTTACCAGGTGCACCTGCTGGTTAATGCAAACATCTAATCAGCCAATCGTGTGGCGGCAACTCACTGCATTAAAGCATGCTGACATGGTCAAGAGGTTCAGTTGTTGTTCAGACCAAACATCAACATGAGGAAGAAATCGGGGTGGGGGGTTCTTTCCATTTTGTGACTGTCTGCAAGGAGACAAATCTCAAGGCTGTACAATGATAATAAATGTACCTTGAACTTTGAATGATTGTTGGTTTGAGTATCTCAGAAACTGCTGATCTCCTGGGATTTTCACACACACAGTTTACAAAGAACGGTGCAAGAAGTGAAAAAAAAATCCAGTGAGCGGCAGTTCTGTGGGGGAAAATGCCTTGTTAATGAGAGCGGTCAGAGGAGATTGACCAGACTAATTCAAGGTGACAGGAAAGTGACAGTAACTCAAATAACCATGTGTTAGAACAGTAATGTGTAGAAGAACATCTCGAACTTTGAACTGGATGGGCTACAGCAACAGAAGACCATGAGCGTACACCCAGTGGCCATTTTATTAGATACAGGAGATGCCTAAGAGGTAGAAGCATGTAACTTTAATGGAAAGAACACCACCTGTTCCACAGGCTCAGGAAGACATGTGGCAAGGTCAAGCGGCAGAGACAGACTTGAGAACTTGGATCACTTGGGCGACACAGTGGCGTAGTGGTCAGCACAGCGGTTTACGGTACAGGTGACCCGGGTTCAATTCCCGCCGCAGCCTGTAAGCAGTTTGTACGTTCCCCCCTGTGACTGCGCGTGTTTCCTCCACAGACATATCATTTGGAAAGTTAATTCATCATAGTTAATTGATTGTCCCATGGGGTTACTGGGGGCTGTGTCTCGAAGGGCCGGAATAGCCGTGCTGTATGTCAATTTTAAAAAATTATGATGCAGACAAGAGTAGAAGAAAGGAGAGGTTTGAGGAGGAAATATTGCTTGAGCACAAGCACTAGGATGAAGAAGATGGGCCAAATAGCCTACACAGTGTGCTAAATTCTGCCTGGCTCCCTTCCCCCACTCTTTCTTTGAAAGAAGATCAGTTGGGATATGTCTGATATGGTATGGGACTTTTTTTACCAGAATTGAAAGACATTCCTCTGGCATCAAGTCAAGTTGCATTCTCCCTGAACAGATAACCGAGTTTCAATAGGGGGTGAATTCGGATCTCGGCAGAAAAAAATGCGGATCAACAGGTCGATCTGGACTCGTGGGCAGTGCAGACGAAACGCCGCGGCCCCCCCCCCCCCCCCCCGGGGCCTCTGGTGAGGCTGCCGCCACGCCCGCAGCCGAACGCCGATAGAAATCAGTGGTGCTCCAGAGAAAACAAAAGGCAGGCAGGGACATAACCCAAACAGAGTCGGCAGTCCCCTGCTAGCCGGGCTTCAGAAAGGGACAAAGTGACGGAATAAATGGACGAGCAGGGCGAGCCGATTATGAATGTACGGGGCAGTGCTGAAGAGCTGAAGGAAAAGAACTTCTACAGATGCCACCAGTCAGAACTTTGGTTGCAACAAAGTTCAAAGTAAATTTATTATCAAATTGCATACATGTCACCATATACAACCCCCAGATTCTTTTTTTTTGCGGGCAAACTGAACAAATCCTTAATAGAATAATAACCATCGTAGAATCAATGAGAGACTGCAGCAAACAGTATGCAAAAGACAACAAACTGTGCAAACACAAAAAGAAAGAAAGAATAATAATAATAAATAAATGAGCAGAGGGTGGTGGTTAGCACGAAGCTTTACAGTACCGGCAACTGGGGTTCAATTCCCGCTGCTGCCTGCAAGGAGTTTGTACGTTCTCACCCGTGGCTTCGTGGGCTTCCTCCGGGCGCTGCGATTTCCCCCCTCAGTCCAAAGACATACTGGTTGGTAGGTTAGTTGGTTATTGTAAGTTGTGCCATGATTAGGCTAGGGTTAAATCGGGGTGGGCAGCACAGCTTGAAGGGCCTACTTCACACGGTATTTCAATGAACGAGTTAAATCGGGGTGGGCAGCGCAGCTGGAAGGGCCTACTTCACACGGTATTTCAATGAACGAGTTAAATCGGGGTGGGCGGCGCAGCTGGAAGGGCCTACTTCACACGGTATTTCAATGAACGAATAAGTAACCAAACAGCAAGAACATGAGATGAAGTGAGTCCATGGGTTGTGGGAGCAGTTTAGTGATGGGTAAGTGAAGTTATCCCTATTAATTCAAGACCTTGATGGTTGAGGGGGTAATAACAGTGCCTGAACCTGGTGGTCTGAGTCCTGAGGCTCCTGCACCTTCTTCCCTGATGGCAGCAGCGAAAGGAGATCATGACCGGGGAGGTGGGGGTCGCTGATGATGGATGCAGCTTTCCTGCGACGGCACTTAGTGTAGACGTGCATGGTCTGGTACAGCAATTCCAATTCACAGGAGCTCGAGGGGCTGCAGGGAGTGGTGAGCACAGCCCGACCTGTCACAGATTCAACCCTCCCCACCACTTGAAGTGATTACAAGCGGACTTGCCTCCAGATGGTGGCATCTGTCATGAAGAATCCCCACCATCTGAGTCCTGCCTTGATGAAAGCTAGAAACATCAACTCTTTACTTGTGTGTGTTGCTCTGGATTTCCAGTGTTTGAAGAATCCCTTGTGTCCAGCCACAGAAACAGCTTCTTGAACTGACCTGCACAAGCCTAATCCTATCTCAGAAATTGAAACACTGCACAAACACGAGGAAGTCCGCAGATGCTGGAGGTCCAAAGCAGCACGCGCGCACACACACACACACACACACACACACACACCCCACCCCAACCCACCCCCAGCAGGTCAGGTAGCATCTATGGAAAAGAGTAAACAGATAATGTTTCGGGCCAAGACCCTTCTTCAGGACTGGAAAGGAAGGGGAAAAGTCTACTGCAGGACCACCTCTATCACCACTGTGAACTTGTCTCTGATTGTGTCTTTTTTTATGCACTGAGGCCTTGATTGTGTCTTTTTTCAATAAGGTCTTGTTTTTGCACAGTCTTTTTCTTCCTCTCTCTTTTCTCTCTCTTGTATAATTTATGTCTAATTTATATTCTGTGTTGTCTATATCTACGTGCTTCTGATGCGGCTGCTGGCGAGTTTTTCATTGTACCTGTGTCTCACTGTAATTATACCGGGGGTCAATAAACTCCACTTGTTTTGAGGCAGGCTTGGTTCCATTCCCCTGCGAGGACCTTTTGAGCCAGGCTTGGTTTCATCTCCCTGTGAGGACCTTCTAAGCCAGGCTTGGTTTCATCTCCCTGTGAGGACCTTTTTGAGCCAGGCTTGGGTTCATCTCCCTGTGGGGAGCCTCTGCTCCTGACCCTGCTTTCCTCAGAAGCTTTTTCTACTGAGAGTCAATGCAACTTCCAAGCTCAAAGTAGTTTATTATCAAAGAACATACAGTACCATATATGTCTTATACTTCATTGTCACCAAACAATTGATACTAGAGTGTACAATCATCACAGTGATATTTGTTTCTGCGCTTCACACTCCCTGAAGTACAAATCAAAATAAATATAATAAAAATTTAAATTAGAAAATAGAAAAGGGAAAGTAAGGTAGTGCAAGTCAGGTCCAGATATTTGGAAGGTACAACCCAGATCTGTTCAGCAGTCTTATCACAGTTGAAAAGAAGCTGTTCCCAAATCTAGCCGTATGAATCTTCATGCTCCTGAACCTTCTCCTGGAGGGAAGAGGGACAAAAAGTGTGTTGGCTGGGTGGGTCGTGTCCTTGATAATCCTGGCAGCACTGCTCTGACAGCGTGTGGTGTAAAGTGAGTCCAAGCATGGAAGATTGGTTTGTGTGATGTGCTGGGCTATGTTCACGATCTTCTGCGGCTTCTTCCGGTCTTGGACAGGAGAATTTCCACACAAGGTTGTGGTGCACCTTAAGAATGCTTTCTACGGTGCACCTATAAAAATCAGTGAGGGTTTTAAGGGACAGGCCAAATTTCTTCAGCTTTCTCAGGAAGTAAAGGAGCTGGTGGGCCTTCTTGGCAGTGGACTCTGCTTGGTTAGACCAAGTCAGTTCATTTGTGGTATTCACCCCAAGGAACTTAAAGCTCTTGACCTGTTCCACCTGCGCACCACTGATGTAGATGGGGTTGTGAGGTCCGCTACTCCTTCTGAAGTCAACAACCAATTCCTTCATCTTGCTGACATTGAGGGATAGGTTATTGTCTTCACACCATGCCACCAGGTTCTTAATTTCCTCTCTGTACTATCATTACCCAAGATACAGCCTACAATTGTGGTAGGATAAGGTTGAAGTCCTTAAGGCAGAAATGGCTAATACTGCACTGTGTAAATATCGTACTACTCGGAGATTCTGCTTCTGGCCAGCATTCACAGTAGATCATAGGAAATCAAAAGAATCAAAGAAAAACTACAGATAAGGATGGACAAACAATCGATGTGCAAAAGAAGATAAACTGTGCAAATGCAAAAATCAGTTAATCAATGAATAAATAGACAGACACTGAGAACATGAGTTTAGAAGTTGTGGAATCAGTTCAATGTTGAGGTGAGTGAAGTTATCCACACTGGATCAGGAGCCTGATGATTGAAGGGTAATAATGTTCCTGAACTTCAGGAACCTCAGGTGTGGACCTGAAGCTCCTGTACCTCCTTCCCGATGGCAGCAGCGAGAAGAGAGCACAGCCTGGATGGTGGGCAGCCCTGATGATGGATGCTGCTTTCTAGTGGCAGTGCTTCTTGGGGTGGACGGTTTTTGTTGTCACAGGCGGCAGGTACCTTCAATTGCTGCACCTGACTGGCCATTTCATGCGCGTGTGTCTCATGAGACAAATGGACTATTTGACCACAGGAGAGTCATAGGTGAGTCCTCTTTTTCAACAGGGTTTGCAAGTTGTCAAGGAGGGGAGGGAATCCCAATCTCTTATGTACTAAGTTTACATAAGGTTCAGCAGGATATGGATCAGTTGGAGATTTGGGCAGGGAAATAGCATATGCAGTTCAGCCCAGACAAGTGGGAGGGGCTACTCTTTGGTGGGCTTAAATATAAAAGTATTCAAGACTCTTAGGAATATTAATGTACAGGGATGCAAGTCCATAGCCCCCTGGTAAAGAGAGCAAAATGCATGCTTGTTTCATCATTGTGGCATGGCATATAAATGTCAGGAGGTCACGTTGGAGCAGAAATTGGACCTGATTATTGATTTTGAGATGAGGAAACCAGAGGTCCATGAGCCAGTCCTCATTGCATGATCAGAGGTGGAGAGGGTCAGCAACTTTAAATTCCTCAGTGTTATCATTATGGAGGACCTGCCCTGGGCTCAGCACGTAAGTACAACTACGAAGAAAGCACGACAGCGCCTCTACTTTGCAAAGATATCTAAAACTTTCACAAACTTTTGTAGATATGTCGTGGAAAATATTGGTGGCATCACAGCCTGATATGAAAACACCATTGCCCCTGAATGGAAGATCCTACAAACAACTGTGGATATGACCCAGTCCATCACGGGTAAAATCCTCCCCACCATTGACAGCATCTACATGAAGCGTAGTCGCAGGAAAGCAGCTTCCTCCATCAGGGACCCCCACCACCCAGGCCATGCTCTCTTCTCACTGTTGCCATCAGGAAGAAGGTACAGGAGCCTCAGGACCCACAACATCACGTTCAGGGACAGTGATTACCCTTCAGACATCAGGCTCTTGAACCAATGGGAATAACTTCACTCAACTTCACTTGCCCCATCATTGAAATATTCCCACAGCCTATGGACTAACTTTCAAGGACTCTTCATCTCATGTTCTTAATACTTATCGGTTATCTATTATTATTTATTTCTCTTTGTATTTGCACAATTTGTGTCTTTTGCACACTGGTTGAATGCCCAAGTTGGAGCTGCCATTCATTGATTCTATTATGGTTATTATTCTATTATGGATTTCTTGAGAATGCCCACAAGAAAATGAAGCTTAGGGTTGTATAGACACATGTGTATTGTGACTTTGGTCAGGTCACAGTTGAAGTATTGTGTGTAGTTCTGTTTGCATACAGGAAGAATAGAACATAGAAATCTACAGCACATTGACAGGCCCTTCGGCCCACAATGTTGTGCTGACCATGTAACCTACTCTAGGAGCTGTCTAGAATTTCCCTACTGCACAGTCCTCTCTTTTTCTAAACATGTACCTATCTAAGAGACTCTTAAAAGAAGAACAGGGTATTTGGAGAGGGTGCAGAAGTGCTTAGACAGGGTTGGTCCATAGCCTCCTCTGGTGCCAAGATGAGGCCACCCTCCGGGTAGAGGAGCAACACCTTATATTCCATTTGGGTAGCTCCAACAATGTGGCATGAATATCGATTTCTCCTTATGGTAAAAAAAAATCCCCCTTCCCTGTCCTCTATTCCCTTCTCTCACCTTTTACTTCTTCTCACCTGCCTATCAATTCCCCCTGGGTCCCCTCCTCCCTCCCTTTCTCCTATGGTCCACTCCCCTCTCCTATCAGATTCCTTCCCCTCCAGCCTTTGACCTTTCCCTCCCACCTGGCTTCTGGCTAGCCTCCTTCCCCTCCCACCACCTTTTTATTCTGGCATCGTTCCACCCACCCCACTTCCTTCTCAGTCCTGAAGAAAAGTCTCAGTCCAAAATGTCGACTGTTTGCTCATTCATGTTTAATGCAGCCTGCCATTTTTGTGTGCGTGTTGCTTTGCATTAGGGAGTGTCTGCTCGAAGGAGTAGCTGAGCAAGCATGGACTGTTTCTCTGCAGCATCGGAGGTGCTTGTTGAGAGAGCACAGCCAAATAAAACTGTGTATCCTCTGTTAAACAGTTAACAGGGTTGCATGCCAAACAGGATGGCAACTGAAGTAACGTAGAACTGGCTGCCAGGCGACGTGAGCCGCAAATGGTCCCTGAATGCTTGTGATGTCACAGCTGACCCCTTTCATTCTGAAGAAAGGAACCCATGGATGAAAAGACCCAGCGGACAAAAGAGCAGCGGCGGAGAGGAAAGGCGGAGGGGCCTGTTTGGTAAACATGCTTCCTGAGAAGCTCGCCCTCTGCACTGGATTGGCTCCGGCTGTGGCGTTTGCTTGGGACCTGACAGTGTGTCAGCGGAACCCGCGATCTGTCTCTGTCGACATTCCGGATCTCCCTGCTTCTGCATGAATACTCCTGGATGCCGTCCATGGTCTGGGGTAACCGAGGCTCATCGGAAGTCGGTATGACGTTCCATTCTGTAAGCTCCTGAAAAGTAATGGTATTGTTGTGACCCTCTTCCTCCCTTCAGTGCCACCCCCCGCCACCCGAACAATACCGGACAACAATTTTTTTCATAAGTGCAGCTTCCTCAAGGATTTTCTTTTTTGTGTATGACAGACCACTTGAAGCTGAACACGAATCTAATTTCAGACTACTTGTATCACGTAGGAATTAGGAGGAACAAGAAATTAACTTTTTTTGGAATACAATGTCTTTAATTGTATAACAGTGCTGACACATTGCAATAGTTCAACTCAGCCAAAACTGTTTTGTTGATGATTTTCATTTGTATTCCTGTCTGAGGCTTCCCGCTAAGTGGCCAACAATAATCAGCCAGCGCTAATGGATTCCAGTTGCCCTGATACCGTTTCTCCAGGATGGCAACGTCCCGCCAACGGCACCAGTATTTGCAGGGAAGGAGTCAAAATGGGAATGCAGAAAGTGAATCTTTAGTGATGTGTTGCACTTCATGGTTTTGCATGCTTGAAGCATGTTCGCAACCAGCTGCATGTAGTTTGGTGCTCTGTAGTTGCCAAGAAAATTTTCAACAACATCCTTGAATGCCTTCCATGTGATTTTTTCCGGTCCCATGAGAAGTTCTTTGAACTGCCTGTCATTGATGGCCTGTTTGATTTGTGGACCAACAAAAATACCTTTGTCTTGGCATCATGTCATTCTGGAAAAAAACATCTGTCTCAAATCTCAAAATCCTTCAACTTCCTTGTTCATCACTTTCACAAAGTTTTTCATAAGCCCCGGTCTTATATGAAGAAGGAGGCAAACATATCTTTGTTGGGTCTACAAGCGGCTTACGTGCCACACTTTTCTGCCCCGGAACCAACTGCTTGTGGAGTAACCAACTCTTTTGAAGATTATGAGATTCCTTAGCACGGCTGTCCCATTTCGTAAATGAAACAACCGTAACTGCTGTGTCCATCCGAGCTGCATTCCTAGTAGAAACCTTTCTAAAATCTGTCCTGCCATGCAGCTTCTGCCCTGCCTAAGTATGCCTGGACAAGATAAAAAAACCTTTCAGCTTACATTGTGGGCGACACTTTAATTTGACTTGAATTCTGAATTGAAATAACAAATACAGTATAGGCAATTTCCAAACGATGGTGCGCGACGGTGATTTCTATGATCAGCAGCCTGAAATCCATAAGATACACCCAGAAGTATTCAGGAAGCAAATTCTCTGTTGTCCAGTGTAATCCAACACTACCTGTGGTCAGTGCTATAGGATATTTGGCTTTTATTCAACGTTGCTCTGTTGCGGAGTTCTGCTGGCGCGTCCCGCCCAAGTCTCATAGAACATAGAAGAGTACAGTTGAGGAACAGGCCATTTGGCCCACAATGTTGGACTGAATCAGCTAAAAAGCAAATCAAAAACACCCAAACACTAATCCCTCCTACCAATGTCCATATGCCTCCATCTTCCTCACATCCACGTGTCGATCCAAATGTCTCCTAAAAGCCTCTAATGTATTTCCCTCTACCACCATACCAGGCACCCACCATTCTCTGAGTAAAAAATTTACCCCTCTCATCCCCTCTGAACCTACCCCATCTCACTCTCAATGTGTGCCCTCTGGCATTAGACATTCCTACCCTGGGAAAAAAAGATATTCCCTGTCCCTATCTATGTCTCTCATAATCTTGTAAACCTCCATCAGATCTCCCCCCTCAGCCTCCGACACTCCACAGAAAACAACCCAAGTTTGCCCAGCTGTTCCTGATAGCAGGTTCCTACACCAGGCAATATCCTGGTAAACCTCTTTTCCACCCTCCCCAAAGCCTGAACATCCTTCCTACAGTGGGGCGACCACAACTGTCTCCTTCCCCACTCTCAGTTTGCAGGGCTGAACCTGCACATCTCGATTTCTCCTTTTTCTCTATTTTCATACCTCATTACCACTTTCTATAGCCAGTAGAAACAAATAATCGGCCAGCCTAAATCTGCTCCTATTTCTTATGGTCTTATCAAAGTAAAATAATTAGCAAAGCACATAAAGTTCTGTGAAAAAGTCTTACACACACACACACACACACACACACACACACACACACACACACACACACACACACACACACACACACACACACCTAGGATGCCTCAGAATTTTGCACAGTACTGTAGTAATTTTAGGTATTGCACTGTCCTAATTTCATGACATACATGAGTGATGATAAACCTGATTCTGATCTGGTTCTCTGTTGTGGACTGAGAGTGGGAAGGGGGCAGGGAGAGGGGAATGATGGTTAGGGAAAGGGGAGGGGGTTAATTCCTGGATGTAGGGCGGGCCTATCTCTCTCTCTCTTTCTCTCGGTAGCAGCTCAGCTTCAGGTGCCGTACGTCCACTGCTGGATCTGCCGCCACCATGCCTCGTATGATTGCTGAAATCAAAGATTTCTTGCTGACAGCAAGAAGAAAGGATGCAAAATCTGTGAAAGTCAAGAAGAACAAAGATAATGTAAAATTTAAGGTACGGTGCAGTAGGTATCTGTACACACTAGTCATCACAGACAAAGAAAAGACTGAAAAACTCAAACAGTCCTTGCCCCCAGGTTTGGCTGTCAAAGAACGCAAGTGAAGAGCTGCAATTTCAATGTTCAGATTTTATTGAAATAAAAAAATGACTAAAGGCAAAAAAAAGGAAAAGGGGAGGGACCAGAGAGTAATTCTGTAAAGATCAATAAACCAATTGTTTGTTATCAAATGATCTTGCCTGGTGTCTCAGGGCTGGGTATGTCAGCACCTGTGCCACCCTGCGCCAACCCCCGCCCCTGGCACTCTTTCTCTGCCACCTGTCCCGCGGCGTTCCTCCCTCGCCACATCCAACGTCCTTTGCTCTCACCAGATTTACGCTCGCTGCTCCACGTTGACAAATACAGTACTGTGTAAAATATATGTGTGTATGTGTGAAATTCTGCATGGTGCTGTAGCACCCTGAGATTCATTTTCGGAGTCAAAATCAGGTTTCATATCACTGATTGATTTTGTGAAATTTGTTGTGTTGAAGCAGCTGTATATTGTAATGCTTTGAAAAACTATAAATTACGGTAAGAAATACTATGTATTATTTATAGTGTTGTTTTGCAGGTATTCACAGTAGAACAAAGAAGTACAATAGAACTGATGAGAAACTGCATACAAAGACGGACAAACTACCAGTGTGCAAAAGAAGACAAGCTGTGCAAATGCAAATAATCAATCAATAAACAGCAGCTAGAGAGGAAGACCATTAAATAAATACGAAGAACCAGAGCTGTAAAGTTCTTTGAAGTGGGGCCATAGGTTGTGGAATCAGTTCAGCGTTGAGGTGAGTGAAGTTATCCATGTCGATTCAGCAGTCTGTTGGTTGAAGGGTAATAACTGTTCCTGAACCTGCTGGTGTGGGACCTGAGCCTCCTGTACCTCCTTCCCAATGGCAGCAGTGAGAAGAGAGCGTGGCCTGGATGGTGCTGGGGTGTCCTTGATAATGACCGCTGCTTTCTTGTATCAGCGCTCCCTGTAGATGTGCTCTATGACGGGGAGGGGCATTCCTCCAACGAGTTGGGCTGCATCCACTATTTTCTGCAGGCTTTCCCATTGGTGCCTCCATACCAGGCTTTGAAACAGCTATTCAGGATACTCACCCCTGGGCACGATGGAAGCTTGTTGGAGCTTTAGGTGACATCTGTCCAAACTTCCAAGAAAGTAGAGGTGCTGTCATGTGTTCTTTGTAATGGCACTTACACACTGGTCCCGGGACAGATCCCTTGAGCTCTTAACACCAAGGAATTTAAAGTTACTGACCCTCTCCACCTCCCAAGCCCTAATGAGGGCTGTCTCTTGGAGGTCCGGTTTCCTCCTCCCGCCAACGTGAAATGAGAGCTTGTTGTTATGGCACCATTCAACCAGATTTTCAATCTCCTTCCTTTATGCCGGTTCATCACTGTTCTGTTTTGTAACTTCAAAACTAACCCAAAGGAAGACACGGGAGTCTGAAATGTTTGTGTAATTTTGAGTTTACATTAAGCAAGGAGCACACGTATCACTTGGTGGCATGCTAACATATGCAATTAATACATTGTTACGTATGACCTGTAATTAATCATTTAAACAAACAAGAATGCTTAATCAACCGATATATATACAAGATTACTCAAATATTACTTCAACATTAAATACACAGGGATCCCTTCAGGTTGTCATAGCCGGGGGTGGTAATGGGGACAAGCTCCCACTGCCTATTAAGTGCTCCCAATGGCGTGTGCCTCAAACAGCCTCTGACAACCAAGCCCAGCTCCCGGCCTTCACCTGTGGTTTAGCTACTAAGCCCAGGTGGAACCGTTTCCACTCTCAGGAGAAGGGGCAAAGGCGGGTTACTGGCGCCTTAAAACCAGTCGCTTCGGGCAGACGGGGTTCATCAGCTGCTGTTGGCAGCTCATCTAGGAGAAGCAGAACTCTGATCTCAAACCACCGCTGCCTTGCGGCTGTACCCGCTCACGGGGGGGGGGGGGGGGGGCTTTGGGAGTGAACCCCGAGGGTAAAATCTGGAGCTGGAGTCCCTGAGGCAGTCCTACGCTGAGTTCAACGCTGACTGGCAACTCCTGGTACCCAAACTGCATCGGTCTCTGCCATTCCTTTGGGTTCATCAGATGTGTGGAGAGGGGGAGCTTGCTACACAGGCAACAGCTCGCTCTCCGTATCGTACTTCCCTGTCTGCGTATCTCGGCAGCTAGGACGCAATATCCATGGTCGACCCTGACTGATGGAGGCTTACTACTATGCATATGCACCAATTTATTGTGCTCCATGTGGCCTTTGTGCGTTTTTAATGCCGCATCAGATCTGGAGTAACAATCATTTTGTTCCCCTTTACACTCATGCACTGACAAATGACGGTAAACGATCTCAAATCTTGAGGCGCTTTGAATTTATGTAACCATGTCACACTTGACTTAACCCTTCTGAACCTATCTGACCATAATGAAACAGAAAGGGTTTACTGTGCTAGTCGACACACTACAAGGTAGTTTCTTAGTGCAGGTCGTGATAAAGGAGAGCAAGTGCTTTAATCCGTGCCTTTTCCCATCACAGATTAGTGCATAATTACCATTATTTTCCATAGACTCTTGTTCCTGCCATTTCCTAGGAGAATACTCTAATTACTACAGATCGGAACATGGAATCACAGTTAATTTTGCTAATGTTAATCCCCAGAGCGCTAATATTTCCCTGCGCAATTTTCTTGTGATTATGAGTATTTTTAGTTCAAGATTTTACACAGCATTAAACTAGTAATTTGCGCATTGTGTTTGCTAATAACGTGTATGAACCGAAAAAGAGCTGACAGCAAAAGTTAATAAACTCCAGATGCTGGAAATCTGCAATATTTTTGAAAAAAATCTAAATATACTCAGCAGGTCAGGCAGCAGCTGTGGGGAGGGAGAGAGAGAGAGAACAAATATGTTGCGTGGGAACAAAAATGACAGGAGCAGGCAGAAACCATATTCCCCTTTAAGGGCGGCATGTAACATTTATAAAGTCACCTTGCAGCACCACCGTTCAGCAATAAAGGCTCAAATTCCGCCACCGTCGGTAAGGAGTCTTCATATTTTTACCCATGACCGCGTGAGATTTCTCTGGGAGCTGCAGTTTCTTCCCACGCTCCACAGACGTACAGGTTAGTAAGCTGTGGGCATCCGAGGATCACCACCTTGTCACGGAGAGGCTTGCGAGCTCTGTTCCCTCTGAGCCGCATGGCCACGCGGTAACGCAAATGCCACCACGCACACTGCCTTTGTTGAAATGCAGCTGGAGTTTTTTTTAACACTTGAAGTGCCGCGTAGTTTTCAAGCTGTGCAGAGACTTCCCGCTCAGAGCAATGGTTGGTCCGGGCAGCTGTTAAGAAAAAAATCAGTCGGAACATCGCTGGTGAGATCCTGAGATCCCAAGAGCAGTGCTGTCTGGTGCTTAGCTCCTGGTAGGGTCACCAAAGGTGGTAAAGTCAAGCGGGAGGCTTCCAGACAAAGAGCGATCTAACCAAGCAAGACCTTAGAAATGGAATAACGAAAGATGACACATCACAACAGCAGTGAAGTCGGAGGAAGATTGCCTGCAATTAGAAACATAGAAAACCTACAGCACAATGCAGGCCCTTTGGCCCACAAAGTTGTGCCGAACACGTACTTACTTTAGAAATTACCCGGGGTTACCCATATGCCTCTATTTTTCAAAACTCCATGTACCTATCCAGAAGTCTTTTTAAAAGTCCTTATCGTATCCGCCTCCACCACCATCACCGGCAGCCCATTCCACGCACTCACCACTCTCTGAGTAAAAAACTTACCCCTGACATCTCCTCTGTGCCTACTTCCAAGCACCTTAAAACTGTGCCCTCTCATGCCACTTCAGCCCTGGGAAAAAGCCTCTGACTATCCACACAATCAATGCCCCTCATCATCTTATACACCTCCATCAGGTCACCTCTCATCCTCCGTCGCTCCAAGGAGAAAAGGCCGAGTTCACTCAACCTATTCTCATAAGGCATGCTCCCCAATCCAGGCAACATCCTTGTAAATCTCCTCTGCACCCTTTCTATGGTTTCCACGTCCTTCCTGTAGTGAGGCAACCAGAACTGAGCACAGTCCTCCAAGTGGGGTCTGACCAGGGTCCTATATAGATGCAACATTACCTCTCGGCTCTTAAACTCAATCCCACGGATGATGAAGGCCAATGCACCATACGCCTTCTTAACCGCAGGGGCAACCTGCGTAGCAGCTTTGAGTGTCCTATGGACCCGGAACCCAAGATCCCGCTGATCCTCCACACTGCCAGGAGTCTTACCTTTAATACTATATTCTACCATCATGTGAAACTGGATCCTGATCCCTATCTGTCAAGAATCACATGGTGGTTGCCCGTGCCTCATCCTCCCCCGCATTCTCCAGTAGGAGAATAAACCCTTCAGAGACATCATACTCGACTGGAGGGATCGCACTACGACCAGTTGTCGGGGTAACTTACGTGTGGCCCTCAGCACAACCGATTTGACTGCGTGTTTCGATATACATGTGACATATGACGCTGGCCTTTTACTGTCTGGAGTCACAGAGCAAAGCTTCTGCGACTTTTGGACGGAGCCACGAAATGAAGTGCCAGAGCAAGTGACAAAACTCTTCATCAGAGGCGTTTCAAGGGGTCCTTGAACGAGGAGGAACTGGCAAAATTATCGCATTAGGTGGCAGAGTTGGCGGTTCGTCAACGCAGTTGAAGGAAGTTCACGTAGAGTGAGCAGCTTCAAGTTCCTGGGTGTCAAGATCTTTGAGGATCTAACCCGGTCCCAGCATACTGATATAGTCATAAAGAAGGCAAGACAGCGGCTATACTTTACACGTATTCTTTGGCATGTCAGCAAATATGCTCAAAAACGTCTGTAGTTTCAAAACGCGGACAGCATTCTGACAGGCTGCATCACTGTCTAGTTTGGAGGGGCTACTGCAGAGGGCCGAAAGAAGCTGCAGAAGGTTGTGAATCTAGTCAGGTCCATCTTCGACACTATCCAGGACATCTTTAGGAAACAATGTCTCAGAAAGGCAGAGTCCATTATTAAAGCCCTCCAGCAACCAGGGCATGCCCTTTTCTCACTGTTACCATCAGGGAGGAGGTACAGAAGCCTGAAGGCACACACTCAGCGATTCAGGAACAGCTTCTTCCCCTCTGCCATCAGGGAGGAGTTACAGGAGCCTGAAGACAAACACTCAGTGATTCAGGAACAGCTTCTTCCCCTCTGCCATCAGGGAGGAGGTACAGGAGCCTGAAGGCACACACTCAGTGATTCAGGAACAGCTTCTTCCCCTCTGCCATCAGGGAGGAGGTACAGGAGCCTGAAGACAAACACTCAGTGATTCAGGAACAGCTTCTTCCCCTCTGCCATCAGGGAGGAGGTACAGGAGCCTGAAGACACACACTCAGTGATTCAGGAACAGCTTCTGCCCCTCTGCTATCAGGGAGGAGGTACAGGAGCCTGAAGACACACACTCAACGATTCAGGAACAGCTTCTTCCCCTCTGCCATCAGGGAGGAGGTACAGGAGCCTGAAGACACACTCAGTGATTCAGGAACAGCTTCTTCCCCTCTGCCATCAGGGAGGAGGTACAGGAGCCTGAAGGCACACACTCAGTGATTCAGGAACAGCTTCTTCCCCTCTGCCATCCGATTCCTAAATGGACGCTACCTCACTTTTTTTAATATACAGTATTTCTGTTTTTGCACATTTTTAAAATAATCTATTCAATACACGTAATTGATTTTCTTGTTTATTTGTTATGTTTTATTTTATTATTATTATTTTCTCTCTCTCTCTCTGCTAGATTATGTATGGCATTGAACTGCTGCTGCTAAGTTAACAAATTTCATGTTTGTCGAAGCTCGCACTTTATTGTCTCTGTACAAACAATAACATGACTATGTTGACCCAGGTCCAACAGCTTAGAACATGAATTCTACTGTCCCCTTGGTACCAATTCTCACTAAGACGACTTGGCCAATTTATAGCACCGAAATAGGGGATCTCCATTGGCCAGATGATCGATCCTTTCTGTGCCTGGCCCCTGGCGTGGAGGCTCTTCCTTGCGATGGTGGGTCTCCTGAGAGAGTTATCGCTGCTACCATGCTCAAAGTGTCCACTTTTACACTCATTCCTGACCGATTCAAATATTGCATTGGCTGTAGGTCATCTGATTAGCCTTGTATCGGTTCTGCTCCAGGGCCAGCATCCATTTACTGCCCTCTTCCCAGCAAGTGAAAGTCGGTAATTTATGGCTCTTTGTTCTCTTCAGTAACCAGATCGAATCACTCCTGGCAGACACCAACCCCAATGCTCACAAATCAAAGAACACCTCACAAATAATTTATTTGAAAACGATCTCTGGTTCAGCAGATTACCCGAAGCATCATTGCGCCTACTTTAAAATGCTGAAAGCAAGGCAACTCTATCTCCCAAAATGGAGGATGTAAAACAGGTCCACAAAATGGCAGCCTCCATCTCCATGGCACAAAAAAAGACAATTGGTCTGTCTGCCTTCACTGTCCTTGACCCATTGAAGTTCAACAGCTTCTTCCATATTTTAAGTTCACCATGGCCAACGGCAGAGTAGGCCTGGGGCACTGTTCCCTCTAAGCTGCGACCCCACAGTAACTGAAATGCCCCCACACACGAGCCTTTGTTGACACGCAGCTGGAGTTTTCTTTTACATACTGTTAACATTATATTATTTTTCAGGCTGTGTGAAAATTTCCTGCTCAGGGCAATGGTTGGTCTGCATAACAGTAAAAAAAAATGACAGGGAACGTTGCTCGGGTAGGCTAGGTAGTCTACTTCCCATTTGTATTGCTGTGAAAGTCCGTAAGATATAGGAGCATGTATCCAGACAGCCCTGCCTGTCACGTGACAGCACTGCCCTCGCCTGGTCGGAGCTCACACCACCCGCCAGTCAACACTTCGCCCCTCCCAACTAATCAATGCACACTGTCGTGGGGGGCGTTTATTGTTGTCCCTGTAGCAGAGAGTCGTGCCTGCCCAGAGTCAAGGGGCGGCGGGTATCATAGTTACTTTTCCCTTGCTTGTATGTGTACCTGTACTGTGCCCCCACACCGTTTTCCCGTGTATTGTACTGCCGACCCGACTTTTCCCACGCTCGTCTGTTCTAAGCGCGTTTGTGCGAATATTGTAGCCGCTTGTGTTGTTCCCAAGCTCTTGTCCCCTTGCAAATGTAACACTTAACCAACAGGTTGGTGTATGTCTAGGGGAAAAGGAGATCCAGCCACACTCCAATCCCACCTCCCATACACGCAGGTGCTGTGAGAATCAAATTTATGCCTCGCGCCCGCACACAGTATCAAATTCACACCAGATACCGTTATAAAATACACTTTAAAGAGTTTACTAAAACTAAAAGAGTGCTAGGCAATACAATATATATGAAGGAAAAGAAAAAGCAAAAGGCGCCAACTTATCAAAGTTCAGTCAGTTTAGTGCACATCGTTGGAGCTCAATCAACGAACCATTCGACCCCTCGTCGCTTGCCTCCAACCTCCACGTCCTCGCACCTGGGACCACCCCCAGTGGTCAACCAAGCAGCGCAGCGCACGTCCACCTTCCTCGGCGTCTTCCTCCCGACTCTCCCGAAAACCCGCAAAAGCCCACCCCCCAAGTTCCCAGCCTCACAAGACAAAATGACATTCCCCATTGGTTAACAAATGAATACAATCCCCTATCAGCAAGTCTAAAGCTGAACAACTGCGAGAGAAACACCTATCAGACAAAGAAGCACTCCTACTCTTAACAAACCAAAGAAGCCATTTTGAGTCACATACACAAGACATTGTACATAAATAAACTCCTTATTATTAAAACTGTGTGTTCAGAGCTCTTGCCTTTGAGACCCAAAGAATCTGTCTCATTACCATCACAACAGAGCAGAATTAGGCCATGCAGCCCATTGAGTCTGCACCACCATTTCACCATGGCTGATTTATTATCTCCCTCAACCCTATTCTCCTGCATTCTCCCTGTAACCTTTGACAACCTTACTAATCACCTATCAACCTCCACTTTAAATATACCCAGTGACTTGATCTCTGCGGCTGTCTTCAGCAATGAGTTCCACAGATTCGTTATCCTCGGGCTAAAAAAATTCCTCCTCACCTCTGTCCTAGAGGGATGTCCTTGTATTCTGAGGCTGTGTCTTCTGGTCTTAGACTCCCACACGACGGGAAACATCCTCTCCACATCCACTCTAGGCCTGTCAGTATTCAATAGGTTTCAATGAGATTTCCCACCACCCCCCCACTACCCCCATTCTTCTAAACTCCAGTGACTAAAAACCCAGAGCCATCACGCATTAACCCTTTCACTTACAGGATCATGTCTCGCTCTGGACACTCTCCAGAGGAAAGAGAAAAGACGAGGAAGGAGGCGGCAGAGTTTTCCCACCAAGGACAGAGATGGGAGACTGCAGATGTGGCCTCGTCTTAAAGTAGAGGAATGCAAAGATCTCAGCGTGTTCCAAGGCTGGAAGACATGAGAGAGAGGTAAGAAGCTCAGATGCCCAGGAAGGTTATTAAATGAGCTGAGAAAGGAAGCTTTCCCCCTCATACACTTGATGCCAACCACTGTGAGGCCTTGTTAATTTAAACAAAACTACCACTACACTGAACAACTGAATTCAATTAGCCTTCCCCTTCAAAGCCGATGGTTAATGAACGATCTGGTCCAAAATGAATGCCTGTGGTGTGTTAAGCACCTTTGGTGTGGTTTGGTTATGTTTGTAAATTTGGAGGGTTTTGGCTTCAGCCTAAACCACCTGATTCTAATCTCCCTAATCTCGAATGGAAACTTTGCTTTTCCCTTGACATCCCCCCCCCCCCCCCACCATTTGCAAGTTCTGTTTATTCTTCCAAAAGTTCAGTTTAATAGCTTTTGTCTTGTATTGCCTAGTTGGTCAAAAGGATATTGGATAAGCTGCCGAGGCCCTAATGCAGACGTGAGACTGGTGCAGCTAGTAGAACTACTGCCTCACTGCTCTGAGGACCCGAGGACTTTACTCCTTGGAACGAAGATGATTGAGGAGAGATTTGGTAGGGGTATACAAAATTATGAGTGGCATAGATGGGGTAAATGCATACAGGCTTTTTTTCCACCGCATTTGTGTGGGCCAACAACTAGAGGTCATTGGTTAAGGGCCAAAGGTGAGAAGTTTAAGGGGACCATGAGGGGAAACTTCTTCACTCAGAGGGTGGTGAGAGCGGGGAATGAGCTGCCAGCGCAAGTGGTGCATGCGAGGTCGGTTTCAACGTTTACGAGAAGTTTGGGTAGGCAAATGCAATGTTAGCATTCATTTCAAGAGGTCTAGAATACAAGAGCAGGGATGTGATGCTGAAGCTTTATAAGGCACTGGGGAGGCCTCACCTTGAGTATTGTGAACAGTTTTGGGCTCCTCATCTAAAAAGGGATCTGCTGGCATTGGAGAGGGTTCAGAGGAGGTTCACAAGGATGATTCCAGGAATGAAAGGGTTATCGTACAAGGAGCGTTTGATGGCTCTAGGTCTGTCCTTGTTGGAGTTTAGAAGGATGAGGGAGGATTTTATTGAAACCTTTTGAATGTTGAAAGGCCTAGACAGAGTAGATGTGGAAAGGATGTTTCCCATGGTCTAGGACAAGAGGGCACAGCCTCAGGATAGAGGAGCGTCCATTTAAAATAAAGATGCGGAGAAATTTCTTTGGCCAGACGGTGGTGGGTTTGTTGGATTTATTGCCGCAGGCAGCCGTGGAGGCCAGGCCGTTGGGTGTATTTAAGGCAGAGCTTGATCAGTTCTTGATTGGACATGGCATCAAAGGTTATGGGAAGAAGGCTGGGAAGTGAGGTTGAGGAGGGGACGAAAAGGATCAGCCATGAATAAATGGCTGAGCAGACTCAATGGGCCAAATGGCCTAATTCTGCTCCTATGTCTTATGGTCTTACATGGATGGTAGCGGTGTGGAGGGCTATGGTCCCAGTGCAGGTTGATGCAGGCAGCTTAAATGGTTCAGCACGGACAAGATGAGGGGATGAGATGATGTGAGGCGTTGATCGTGTGGATAGTCAGAGGCTTTTTTCCCAGGGCTGAAATGGCTAGCATGATAGGTCACAGCTTTAAGGTGCTTGGAAGTAGGTACAGAGGAGATATCAGGGGTAAGTTTTTTACTCAGAGAGTGGTGAATGCGTGGAATGGGCTGCTGGCGATGGTGGTGGAGGCGGATACGATAGGGTCTTTTAAGAGACTCTTGGATAGGTAGATGGAGCTTAGAAAAATAGAGGGCTATGGGTAACCCTAGGTAACTTCTAAAGATGCGGTAGAGGTGGAGCGGAGTAATGACGGTGCTAAGTGGCAACTCCTTTGCTTGCATCTTCGGAAACAGCTCTATTTCCATCTTTAATATTTTTATTTTTCCCTTTCAAGGTCTTTTTGAAGACCCTGACCTGGAGTTTCACGTTGACTCCGGTTCTTTGTGTGAATGAGACCCGCTCTCAGGGTTACACAACTGTCTGTTGTTCGGCACGCCAAGGGCTTGGCCTAAGAGTCCAGCTTGGATTTAGAGGCCTAGGATCTCAGGGATTTGGAGGCAGGCGGATCAAGGGCCGGTGTCTTGGCAGGAGACCTGTGTGTCGTCGGGGGAGTCAGGATATCTACGGCTGTATGTCCGGAGAGTCGGGATCTCTGAGATCTTCAGGCACAGAGCTCAAAAAAAAGCAACATAACAGACTTTTAACATTGTAAACCAGTGAGTTGTTCATTATGTCTCCCCTCTTGCTGTGAAAACGGAGACACCTCTTTCTCCTAATTAGGGAGAGAGAGAGCTCGTGGTATGTTGAATGCCGGGTGAAACGCGAGGTCTTTGGGGTAACTGCAAGCCTGTGCTTTGCTGTTGCTTCGCTGCACACTTGAGTGCTTGGTGGCGGGTGCTGATGCTTTTATTCATCAGTGGGGGGTGAGGGGGGGATCGTTGCTTGCTGCCGCTTACATGTGGGAGGGAGGGGAGCTGGGGGGGACTTTGGGGTTCTAACATTTAACTGTCGTTCACTCTTTGGGGGCACTCCTCTGTTTTGTGGATGGGTGTGAAGAAAAAGCATTTCAGGGTGTGTATTGTATACATTTCTCTACATTAATTGGACCTTTGAACCTTTGGAGGACATGTTCGACACAACTTCGCAAAAGGGAAAAAATAAAAACCTATTGTGCTGTCGGTTTTCTGTGTTTCTAAGATGGGCCAAAGAGCCTGTTTCTGTGCTGGAGGAACACGGCGGGTTGGGCAGCATCTAAAGGAAAAGAATAAAGGTTGATGTTTCAGGCCAAGACCCTTCATTAGGACGGGCTGCTTAGTCCTGGCCTCCAGGGCTCTCTGTGTGGCATCACAGCTCGCTCTCGGTTCTCCGGGTCCCTCTCACATCCCAAAGAGGCGCTTGTTTGTAGGTTAAACAGGGGTGGAAATTTCACGACATCTGATATTAAATCTGATTCTGGTCCTGAAAGTCCCTTTTAGAACAGAGATGAGGAGGAATTTCTTCAGCCGGGGGCAGTCAACCCATGGAATTCTTTGCCATGGTTGGTTGTGGAGGCCAAGTCTTTGGGTATATTTGAAGCTGTAGTTAATAGGCTCTTGATTAAAGCTACATCAACACTAGACTGGATAAATCCGTAACTAAAGCTTTCTCTCTTCGTTTTGACCCTCCGTCCACACTGAAACTGCATTTTCCTCCCCCAAAAACAGAGCTTTACTAAAAAGCCCTCCAGAGTGTTTAAATTTGAAAACGCTGCTTGGGCAAGAGTAGTGTGGACAGGGTAACCAGAGATTTCTAGAAATGCTGTCATGACATGTCGGAACAAATGGTGGCATTTCATTGTTTTCCTGAACGCAACCCCCACCCCCCAACACAACCTAACAATTTCAGAAAAGATGGCATCGAGACTGAAACCAGAAGAGTTAGAAATGTACTCACCAAATACTTTGACCCGTAACTTACTGAATAAATAAGTATACTCACTTTGCCTTGTTTTCTGTCCTTGCTCGTATGAAGGGGGTTTACCTATCTATGCAAGTACTTCTCTGACAATAGATGTGTAACAGCCTAATGTAACATTGTATGGAAATACAAGATAACACTGATGCAGACATGTTTTATACATTTAACAAGGTGCTTTATTAATGCAACAGTTAGTCAGTTTTTCAATGTTCATCGTCAGCCAGGTCATACTGTCCGTGAACTTCCTGTCAGTTGCTTCCATACGCTCCAGTATTTGTCTTTTTTTGAGTTTTAAGTCCTCCTGACTGAGAGCCAACCGCTGTCCGTTGCTTGGCTATTTCGTTTTAAGTTTTTCTAGTCTGTAACTGCACAAACGCGCACTTTCACTGCAAGATTCAACACCAAACATGTGGCTTGTTTTCAGTAGATGTGTCCTGCACATGCGCAGTAGGGGGAGAATCGCCCAAATACCCGTTTTAATGTGGACGGAGGTATTTTCAAAAACGCTTGGTGTAGATGCCTATCGTTTTTACTCGGAACCAGCATTTTCCAGTCTAGTGTGGACGTAGCTAAGGGCATCAAAGGGTAAGGAGAGAAGGCAGGAGAATGAGGTTAAGAGTGTAATAAATCTGCTATGATGGAATAGCAGAGCAGACTCGATGGGCTGAGTGGCCTAATTCAGCTCCTATGCCTTATGGAACCTAGGAGCAGTTGTTGCTAATGTGGGGATTGCTGTAAGTGGTACTTAGATAGGTGACACATATTTGATGGGCCGAAGGGCCTGTTTACATAGTGTTTCTGCACTGTACGATCGGGGAAGAACACCTCAGGATGCTTGGGATGGGCAGAAGAAGAACTGACCACCCCTCTTCCTCCTGGCTCCTCCCCACTGACCTTACCAGGAATGCCAACACCCGTTGACACCCTCTGCCTCTCCCTCCTCCTCCGCAGAACTTCGTAACAGCGGGTGTTCGATCTTTTTGTGGCTCAGTAGCAAATTTTGCAGATGTCACCGAAGGGTGAAAGAGGCAAATCGGCAGTTCAAAGTTCAAAGTAAATTGTATGGCCAAGGTATGTATCTGTCATATATAACCCACCAGATTAATTTTCTTTTGGGCATACTCAAAAATCTATAGAACAGAATCAGTGAAAGGCTGCCCAACTAGGACTTTCAGCCAGAGCGCAGATGACAACATACTGTGAAAAAGCAAAAATAGAAAAAATAATATAATAAATATCGAGAACGTGAGGTGAAGAGTCCTTGAAGCTGAGTCCATAGGTTGTGGGAACATTTCAGTGATGGGATAAGTGAAGTTGAGTGGAGTTATCTCTTTTGGTTCAAGAACCTGACAGTTGAGGGATGGTATATTCCTGAACCTGGTGGTGCGAGTCCTGAGGCTCTTGTACCTTCTACCTGATGGCAGCAGTGAGAAGAGAGCACGGCCTGGGTGGTGGGGATCTCTGATGATGGATGCTGCTTTCCTGCGAAAATGTTTCATATAGGTATGCTCAATGTACAGCCTCATGGACTGGCTGTACCCTCCAATTTTTGTCCAATTTTCCATTCAAGGGCATTGGTGTTGTGATGCAGCCAGTCAATATACTCTCCGCCACACATCCGTATAAGTTTGTCAAAGTTTTTGATGTCATGCCAAATCTCTGCAAACTCCAAGGAAGTTGAGGCACTGGTCATGCTTCCTTCGTAATTGCACTTACGTGCTGGGCCCAGGACAGGTCCTCTGAAATAGTAACACCCAGGAATTTAAAATTACTGACTCTCTCCACCTCTGATCCTCCGACGAGGTCAGGCTCACTTACCTCTGGTTTCAGATCACGTGTACGTCAAAACATACAGTCAAATGCGTCCTTTGCTTCAGATCAAATCAGCAAGGACCATGCTGGGCAGCCCACAAGTTACTGCAGCCAGTAACTTACCTAACCGGTATGTCTTCGGACTGTGGGAGGAAACCGGAGCAACCGGAGGAAACCCACACGGTCACTGGGAGAACAAGGCAGAGGTGGGAATCGAACCCCTAATCAGTGATCGCATGCGCTGTAAAGAGATGCTCTAACCACTGGGCCCACACTTTACCGGTGGCCAGAACGTCATCAAGAGCTTTAAAATGAGGTCAAGTCAAGCCATTTTTATTGTCATTTCGACCATAACTGCTGGTACAGAACACAGTAAAAATGAGACAACGTTTTTCAGGACCCTGGTGTTACATGACACAGTACAAAAACTAGACTGAACTACACACAAAAAAAAAACAACACAGAGAAAGCTACACTAGACTACAGACCTACACAGGTCTGCATAAAGTGCACAAAACAGTGCAGGCATTACAATAAATAATAACCAGGACAATAGGGCAGTAAGGTGTCAGTCCAGACTTTGGGTATTTAGGAGTCTGATAGCTTGGGGGAAGAAACTGTTACATAGTCTGGTCGTGATGGTTAGGATGTACACGGGTGCTCTTTGACCATAAACAATTTGTCTTTTGTATCTGTGTGTCGATCTCCAAGAACAAAGACTCGACAGAAAACAGTGATTTTTTTCCTCCAGGCGGTTTATAGATTAATTCGTTAATCTGAAGGCAGCCAATTACGTCAGGTTAGACAACGACAGCTTGTCTAGTCAGAGCCCACAGGTAAGGATGGCTGTAAGTCTCGCAACAACAGAATGAAGGTTAATTTAGAGATCAGCGGGAAGGTGAAGGGTGGGTAGAGACCAAGGGTCACAGAGAAATCAGTCAGGAAGCGGGGCTGATGACGTCACACTGAGAATCAGCATGGTTTCAAAGAGCTGAATGGCCTCTGGTATTATAAGGTATAAATACAAAGAATCAAGGATTCCTTTGTAAACATACCCTGACAGTACAAAGAACATTTATTGTCAAAGTACATACATGTCACAATATGGGATTATCAGAATGAGGCTTAATAACACTGTGCATATGCTGTGTTTGAAGCAGAGGTGCAATGCAAAAAAACAGCGAATTTCAGTAATTACAGTAATATTTGAGTGCAAATACTGAGTGCAAGTAAGTAGTGCAAAAATAAAATTAAAAAGTAGTGGGGTAGTGTTCATGGGTTCAATGTCCGTTCAGAAATCGGATGGCAGAGGGGAAGAAGCTGTTCCAGAATTGTTGAGTGTGTGTCTTCAGGCTCCTGCACCTCCTCCCTGATGGCAGAGGGGAAGAATCTGTTCCAGAATTGTTGAGTGTGTGTCTTCAGGCTCCTGTACCCCCTCCCTGATGGCAGAGAGGAAGAAGCTGTTCCTGAATCACTGAGTGTGTGCCCTCAGGCTCCTGTACCCCCTCCCTGATGGCAGAGGGGAAGAAGCTGTTCCAGAATTGTTGAGTGTGTGTCTTCAGGCTCCTGTACCCCCTCCCTGATGGCAGAGGGGAAGAAGCTGTTCCTGAATTGCTGAGTGTGTGTCTTCAGGCTCCTGTACCTCCTCCCTGATGGCAGAGGGGAAGAATCTGTTCCAGAATTGTTGAGTGTGTGTCTTCAGACTCTTGTACCGCCTCCCTGATGGTAGCAATGAGAAGAGGGCATGTCCTGGGTGGTGGGGGTCCTTAATGACAAACAACGCCTTTTTGAGGCACCGCTCCTTGAAGATATCCTGGATACGACGGAAGCTGGTGTCCATGATGGAGCTGACTGAGTTTACAACTCTCTGCAGCTCACTTTGATCCTGTGTAGTAGCTTCCCCCCTCCCCCCCCATAACTAGACAGTGATGCAGCCAATTATAAAGCTCTCCATGACACAAATTGACAAATTAACCCAGGCGACAGGAGATCAATCGGGAGCTGATGGGCGCCTAGGTCACAGAGAAATCAGTCTCTGTGAGACTGATGAGATCATGCTGAGAACCGGCACGGCCCCAAAGGGCTGAATGGCCTCTGGTCTTACAAGACAGAAATTTGACAAATCAAGGATGTCCTCAAATGAAGGTGCAACTTTATCTACGGGGCCTGCAGAGTAGTCACAGATGTGTTTATTGTTGGTAATGCTAGATTCAGCATGACACCTAAAACTTTGACAAACTTCTGTCGATGCACAGTGGAGAGCATCCGGACTGGCTGCATCATGGCCTGGTCGGGAAACACCAATGCCCAGGGAGGGAAGAGTGGTGGATACAGCCCAGTGCCTCTCCTCTATTCAACACATCTAGCAGGAGCATTGCCATGAGAAAGCAGCGTCCATCATCCAGGCCACGCTCTCTTCCCGCTGCTGCCATCGGGAAGGAGGTACAGGAGCCTCGAGTCCCACACCACCAGCTTCAGGAACATCACCCCCCAACCATCAGGCTCCTGAACCAGTGTGGGTAACTTCACCCACCTCAACTCTGAACCTAGGGACTCACTTTCAAGGACTCTGCAACTCACGTTCTCTGTATTATTTATTTATTATTATTATTTTTGTATTTCAATAGTTCGTCTTCTTTTGTACGGTGGTTGTTGTCAGTCTGTGCTTGTGTGCAGTTCTTCATTGATTCTATTTGTTCTGTAAGTGCCTTTAAGAAAATGAATCAGGGTAGTTGATGGTGATATATACCTACTTTAATAATAAATGAACTTTGACTTTGACAGAGACGCAGAGTGACTGCAGATACTAGCAACAAGCAACCTTCTGGAAGTTCTGGTGGACCAGTCAGCGTTTAAGGAGGGAAGTGGACAGTTAGTTATAGTTCTGTGGGATAAATATCTGTCTATGTTTTGTTTTCCTGCTCTTCCAGTATTGACCATGCAATTTATTTTGTCCATTCGAGGTGGCTATAATACTATGATGTAAAAAGTATCATCATTGGTATCATCATGGGGAGAAGGCAGGAGATTGGGGCTGAGATGAAATGGCAGAGCAGACTCGATGGGCGAAATGGCCTAGTTCTTCTGCTATATCTTATGGTCTTATCATTTATGTGATGTGCAATATGACATCATCATTATGTGCTGCTTCATATGACATCATCATCATGTGCTGTGCCGTATGACGTGGGCGATTATGGTGACCATGATTGTTCTTGGCAAATTTCTCCACAGAAGTGGTTTGCCATTGTCTTCTTCTGGGCCAATGTCTTTACAAGACGGGTGACACCCCGCCCCCCAGCCATTATCAATACTCTTCAGAGATCGTCTGCCTGGGTGTCAGTAGTCGCATCACCAGGACTTGTGATCTTCACCGGCTGCTCATACGACCATCCACCACCTGCTCCCATGGGTTCATGTGACCCTGATCGGGTGGGGCTAAGCACCTTGCCCAAGGGTGACAGGCCCGCCTGTGAGGGAAGGGGCACCTCACACATCCTTGGGTAGAGACATATCTCCACCCTGCCACCCTGTTAAAAAATATGAACAGTGTAGAACAGGCATGGGCAAACTACGGCCCGCGGGCCATATGCCCGTTAAACTTTTTAATCCGGCCCGCAGAACTTGATGAAATTATATTAATAAAACTTGTTAACGTTTTTCCCCGCAATTCTGGCGTTTTCCCAATAGATGACGCACTCTATATACATTGACCTTTGTTGAGGTGCAGCGTATTACTCCACATTTGCGCTTTACTCTTTGTTCGGCTCGACCTATTTGTGTGAACAGGCGTTCAGCGTCATGAACATCAACAAAGCCAGCCACAGATCCAAGTTAACTGACCAACACCTCAGATCCATCCTGAGAATCGCCACAACAAAACTAAATCCAGACTTTGATGCGCTGGCTAAAAAGGGAGACCAACAACACTGTTCCCACTGAAATTAAAAATAAGTTTCTTCGTTGTGTTTTGTAAAAAATGCATTTGAAAATATTTTTTTCAATAAGCCTTACATGTTACATGTCATTTCTGTTAAGTGATGGACATGAGTAGCGCGCAGGTGCACGTACGTTCTCAAAATAAATAACGCGCTCCGCATACTGGCGCTCTCTCACTGTTCTGTCTTTGTGCTGGTCGTTGTTGAGTTTTGGGACAGGGGACAATTGAATAAGAAGGAGCAGGACAAGTAGACCTGCATCTCCTACCGTTTTTGAAATAAAGACAGTCAGGAGGAGAGTGATGATGATAATATCTTGAAGGATAACAGAATTTTCAGTGCTTTAAAATAATAACTGTTACTACTAAAAAACCCTGTATTTTATTCATTTAATTTTCAGTGTTTTAAAAGTCATTTCAATAAATAGCTAAATACCATGGGACTTCAAAGACAGATATTTTGTTGTAATGCATTTGTTCATTTTCAATTGAAATTAAAGCACATGTTTTCTACATATCCCATGATATTTTATTTTCTCTTATGAGGTGTATTACCAAAACACTCCATCCATCTGCTCCTGGTCCGGCCCCCCTGTCAAATTTTAGAACCCTTTGTGGCCCACAAGTCAAAAAGTTTGCCCACCCCTGGTGTAGAAAGCTGCAGGTTTAGTGTTGGTAAATGAGATTTGTACATAGAACATAGAATACAGAACAGCACATTTAACCTACTCCAAGATGAATCTAGCCCTTCCGTCCCACATAGCCTTCCATTTTCCTATTGTCCATGTGTTAATAAGGGTCTCTTAAATGTCCCTAGTGTATCTGCCTCTATCACCACCCTTGGCAGCACGTTCCATGCAGCCACTACTCTCTGTGCGAAAACAAATGTAACTTTGACACCGCCACCCCATACTCTCCTCCAATCACCTAAAAATTATGCCCTAGTATTAGCCACTTCCACCCTGGGAGAAAAGATTCTGGGGCTATCCACTCAACCTGTGCCTCTTATCACCGCCATTCTGCTTCACTCCCAAGAGAAAAGCCCTAGCTTACTCAACGTATCCTCATGCTCTCTCGTATAGCCAGAGTCCTGGTGGATCTCCTCTGCGCCCTCTCTAAAGCTTCCACGGTATTCCTTTTGAGAGGTGATGGTAACTGAACACAAGTGTGGTTCAAGCCTGGAGGAACAACACCTTATATTCTGTCTGGGTAGCCTCCAACCTGCTGGCATTAACATTGATTTCCCTAACTTCCATTATTGCCCCTCCTCCCCTTCTTACCCCATCCCTGATTTACTTATTTTCCCTCCCTTTTTTTCCTCTCTCTCTGCCCATCACTCTTTGCCTGTTCTCCACCTCCCTCTGGTGCTCCCGTCCCCCTTTTCTTTCTCCCTAGGCCTCCCGTCCCATGTTCCTTTCCAGCTCTGTATCCCTTTTGCCAATCACTTTTCCAGCTCTTTGCTTCACCCCACCCCCTCCTGTCTTCTATCATTTTGGATCTCCCCCTCCCCCCCCCCAACTTTCAAATCTCTTACTATCTTTTCTTTCAGTTAGTCCTAACGAAGGGTCTCGGCCCGAAACGTCGACTGTACTTCTTCCTATAGATGCTGCCTGGCCCGCTGCGTTCCACCAGCATTTTGTGTGTGTTACAAGTATGGTCTAACCGGAGTTTTAGAGAGGAGCTGCAACGTTACCTCGCAGTTCTTGAAGTCAATTCCTCCGGCTACTCCATACCACATTAACAACCTGTTCGGCATCTCTGAGGAATCGATGGACGTGGACCCCAAGATCCCTAAGCTCCTCCACACTGCTGAGAATCCTGCCGATAACCCTGCATTCCGCCTTCAAGTCCAGCCTTCCAAAGTGAGTCACTTCATAGTTTTCCGTTTGAACTCCCATCTGCCGTACAGATGGGTACACAAGGAGCTTGACCAAAAGCCAGAGGCACTGACGGTCTTGTCCGAGCTCGTGCACCCTGACAGTGCACGACCCTCAGTACTGGCACTGATCAGGACTGCACAGGAACAGGCCCAAAGGCCCTCAAAAATTGTGCTAAGCATTTGCTCACTGGACATTTGCCGATCTTGGTTATGCTGGGCTCCTCCACAACCTTGTCGTGGAGGGTTTGGAGGCCTGTGTGCCTCAGTGACCCAGAGAGCAATGTTGGCTGGAGACAGGGCTTTGTGCTTTAGCCATTGGTAAGGTCACCCATGCCAAACAGGTCAAAGGGTAGAGGTCACACTAAGAGTGGTCCACCAGTCCTCCAGGTAACCCTGACTGTTACGGAAACATCAATGAAGAATCCTCCTACATCCGAGTGTGACGGTATTCCCGAGTCTCCACTCGGACTTGCACGACTGACAGGAGTGAAAACCGAGAGGAAGCTCCTGACAAGACGAAGGAAGCTCTGACACCGCCAGAGATGGAGGACTTTCATTACGTCAAGCAAGTTATGTGTGGTTATTCATGAATTCTATTGTATTTCCATATTTTCCAGTGGTTACCTGCAAGGAAATGAATCTCAAGGTTGAATATGGTATACAGCCTTGATCATTTGAACTTTGAACTTTTAAACCAGTAATTAGATGCCTAACATAACTAATCCCTTCAGATTTATTTATTCAGATTCAGATTTATATATCACTAAAACACACAATGAAATTCGTCAATTGCGTTAACGACCAACACGGCCATTAGGGAACACAAGAAGCAATGAACGATAACAAATCAAACCGCTCCTGTCCTCCTGACTGTCCCATTCACACCCACGGACAGGTCTCCAGCTCCAGAACAGGCCTACACGAGGAAATCTGCAGATGCTGGAAATTCAAACAACAACACACAAAATGCTGGTGGAACACAGCAGGCCAGGCAGCATCTATAGGAAGAAGCACTGTCGACATTTTGGGCCGAGACCCTTCGTCAGGACAAACTGAAAGGAAAGATAGTAAGAGATTTGAAAGTAGAGGGGGGAGGGGGAAATGCGAAATGATAGGAGAAGACCGGAGGGGGTGAGGTGGAGCTGAGAGCTAGAAAGCTGATTGGCGAAAGTGATACAGAGCTGGAGAAGGGAAAGGATCCTGGGACGGGAGGCCTCAGGAGAAAGAAAGGGGGGGGGGGAGCACCAGAGGGAGATGGAGAACAGGCAAACAACTAAATATGTCAGAGATGGGGTAAGAAAGGGAGGAGGGGCATTAACGGAAGTTAGAGAAGTCAATGTTCAGAACAGGCCTGCAGGCTTCGGCCATCATTTTATTTCTGTACTTATTCAGATACACCTCCGGTGCTTTGAACCAAGGCTACTCAACAATCCCCCAATTTAACCCTAGCCTAATCACGGGAGAACTGACAATGACCAACTAACCTACGAACCAGTACGTCTTTGCACCGTGGGAGGAAACCCACGCGGTCACAGGGAGAGAACGTAGAAACTCCTCGCGGGCAGAGCCGGGTGTTGAACCCAGGTCGCCAGTACTGTGAAGCGTTGTGCTGACCGCGGCCCAACTGTGCTGCCCCTTCTGGAAGCCTGATCAACCTCTGGGCTTCGATCTTCGGTATCGGCACCCGGACTGACCCACGACGGGATCCTGCATCTCCAACTCCGAGTGCGCTGACCTCGTGTCTCCCGCTCGCACGGACGTGCACTGACCTAAGAGCATCCTGAAGTCCCTGTCCCAGGGGTTCCCAAATCTATTGGTGCCAAGGACCAACACTGTTAATTCCATGCTGGAAACCACTGCCCTATACAAAAAGTAGCCGATTCTCCCTGCTCAATCTCCACATCCCTCCATTCTCTGCGTTCATGTGCCTATCCAAGAGCCTCACTTGTCTCCACCACCACTCCCAGCCGTGTGTTCCAGACACCTACCACTCCCCCCTTAAATGTATAGTGTTAGACAATTCGACCCTTGGGGAAGAAAACAACTGTCTGCTCTACCTATGTCTCTCGTAATCTTATAAACCTCCATCAGATCTCCTCTCAGCCTC